>NC_073264.2:28083703-28391759 GCF_029289425.2 Pan paniscus | reverse complement strand
GGGAGGGGAAAATCACACACCGGGGCCTGTTGAGGGGTGGAGGGCTGGGGGAGGGATAGCATTAGGAGAAATACCTAATGTAAATGAGTTGATGGGTGCAGCAAACCATCATGGCACATGTATATCTATGTAACAAACCTGTACATTGTGCACATGTACCCTTGAACTTAAAGTATTTTATGTGTATATATATATATACATAAAATATATAGTATTTTATAAAGTATTATATATGTATATATAAAAAAATAAAGTATTATATATATGTATATATATATGAAAGCAAGAGAAATCAGTGAAACACAACACAAAATAACAACACAGAAAATCAATGAAGCCAATATTTTTAATTAATGAATTTAAATGACTATCTACCCATCTGAAACAGGGTATCGCTACAGATCTTGCAAACATTTAAAAATATATATAACATATTATAAACAACTTAAGTGGCAAAATTGTTTTAAAAAGTTGCCAGAACCATCTCAAAAAGAGATAAAACATATCTACAGCCCTATATTTATTTTTTAAACCAAATTTATGATTAAAACTTTCCTATAAAGAAAATTCCAAATTCTCATAACGTCTAATTTTTAAGGAAGAATTAATTCCAATACTATACACATATAAACTAGAAGGAAACATTTCTCAACCTATTATATGAATCCTCATTACACTGATAACAGAGCAAATAAGAAAATACTAAATAACAAAACTAGAAAACAACATTCCTCAGAAACTTAGATGTGAAAATTCTTAAGAAAGTTTTAACAATCTACCTTCTTATCAAAAGAATAGTACAGCAAATCCATATGGAATATATGTCATGAATGCAAAGTTGGTATAGCATTCTAAAAGTCAATATCATTCACATGAAAAGATTTATGCTAAAAATACGAACATTTCAACAGGTATAGGAAAAGCATTTTACATAAATCAACACACATTCAAAATAAAAACCCTCACCCCAAAATCACATTCTTTTGATTACTGAGAGGAATCAGTTAGCATATGGAATCAGGTATAGTCTTCCAAATTTGTTCTTTTTCAAAATTGTTTTGGCTATTTTAAATGTGTTGCATTCCTAAATACATTTTAGAATCTTAACTTCTAAATGTCAATCAAAGGGACTGTGAAATTTTGATTAGGATTGTATTGAATTTATAGATCAATCAGCAGAAAATTGACATCTTAACATATATTATTTCAATTCATGAACATGATATATCACTTTAAGTATTTTAAAATTTCTATTAGCAGTGTTTTTAGTATTCAATGAAAAGGTCTTGACATATTTTGCTTGATGTAATGCTTTTGGAGGTTATTGTAGTGGTATTTTGTAATATTTCAATTCTCAACTGTCAGTAGGGAAATACAGTCTATCTCTGTACATTGACCTTGTATTCCGCAACCTTGTAAACTCATTATTTCCAGTTGTTTTGTTTAAGATTCCTTATTTCTATGTATAAGAGTATTTCATAAAATTTTACTCCTTTATTCTCAATATGTATTCCTGGCATTTATGAAGATATTACAGTAAATTTTCAATGCTCTGACAGAATAAAATTATATATTTTTCATAAGTAATATAAAAGACACTGTACTGGCTCCACTAACCATGAGTAATATATCTCTGGACCAGTGGTTTTCAAATATTTTTATTTTATTATAGCCCAAAGTAAAACATATTTTATGTTACAACACAGTGCATCTACACACACATAAGCGCACATAACTGGGACATAATTTTCACACAATATTTACCTTTAAAATGTGTGATAACCTGTAATATTTTTTATTATATTGAATTATATAATATTTTATTCTATTGTATTTTAAATTACTGCTAAAAATCCATTAAAATATCTGCTGTTGGGTTACAAATATCTGTAAGTTATTATAAAGTTTAAGTATTATAAGTTCCTCTCAGAACTGTGCCCACAAAGAAGGTAAACTATTGCAGTGAACAAGTATACAGAATGTATTTATCCATTTACAATCATTCAACAGATTGCTATTGAGCACTCATTGTGTTCATTTCCTACAGCAGCTTAACAACGTATCACGAACTAGGTGACTTAACACAACAGAAATGTATTCTGTTATAGCTTTGAAGCCTAGAAGTCTAAAATCAAGGGGTCAGCAGTTACATGCTGCCTCAGAAGACTCTGGGAAAGAGTCATTCTTTGCTTCTACCACTTTCTGATGGCTCCTAGCATACCTTATCACTCCAATCTCTGCTGCTACCATCACATTGTCTCCTCTGTGTCTGTGTCCCTTTCTCTTTTATAAGAACCTCAGTCATCAAATTTAGAGCCCACCTTTAATTCTGGATGATTCCATACTCAGGTTCTTTACTAATTATATCTCTAAGATTCTAATTCCAAATTAGATCACATTCTGATGTTCCAGATGGATCCGAAATTTAGAGGGATACTATGTAAGCCACACCACTACACTTAAACTTTTCTAGGTGGTAGGACTATAATAATGAATAAGAGATGAAAAGCCTTGTCCTATTCTAATAAGCACCCAAGAAAATGGAACAAAATAATCAGTTACTTAGAAATCATTCCAGATGTTATCTAAAGAGGAAAGAAAAACAACTCATTATGACTCCAAGAGGAAAACAGAGTAGGCACCCAAGATAGGCAAATTATTAGTTCACTGAGCCAAAGGGTCCAAGTTGACCATTAATGAATGAGCCAAGCATCTTAGTCAGTTTAGGCTGTAAAAGCAAAATACCAAAGGCTGTGAGCTTAAATAACAAACATTTATTCCTCAGAGTTCTGGTGGCTGAAAGTCCAAGATCAAAGAGTTGGAAGATCCACTTTTTCTGGTTGGTAGACGACCCTCTTCTCATCTTATCCTCACATGACCCAGAGCAGAGACAGAGAGAGAGAGAGAGAGAGAGAGAGAGAGAGAGAGAGAGAAAGCATCTGTGTCTTTTCTTATAAAGGCAGTAATCCCATACATGAGGGCTCCAGCCTTATGACCTAATTACCTGACTTTCTAATACCATCACATTGGGGGTTGGGATTTCAATACATGAATTTTGGAGGACACAAACATTCAGACCATGATGCAGAGCTAAAATTCAATGGAACCATCGAGACTACTTTGAAGTATATTTAGGATAAGTGTACATAAGGGATATAATAAGCACAAACTGTGCTTTTTTTTTTTTTTTTTCTTTTTGCTATGTGTGTCTTGGCTTCCACGGGGCTGCAGCATGCTCTTCCAGAAGTCAAAACTTCCGTGTGCAAAACCAATCTTTTCTCTTAAGGAGCTTGAGTTTTCAAAGGAAAATATGTGATCTTTTCAATTCATAAATAATTTAATGCAGCAGTTCTCAAAATTCTGTGAACATCAGATTTACTTTTTGAAAAATAAGGATGTTTTACTCTACCCTCAAATTTCTGAATTAGAATCTCCACAAGGTAGGAATCAGCTATACATATTTTTGCAAAATTTCACAGAAGGCCCAGATAGCTACAGTTTTAAGATTAAAAAGGTTAATAATTAAGAAAAATGCCATTATATCAATCCTGTCTTTATTGGAGTATTTGCCTTGGGATTATGTGCCAGTGTCACAAATTGAAAAGAGTTATGAGAAATACATAACACTTAGGAATGTAGCCTTAAGTAACACTAGTTACTCTGACTGGAAATATACAAATATAAGCCCCAGCCTCTGAGGCAGGGGCTCACAGACTTGATTTAGCCAAAAGGAAAATCATAATGTCCTACATTTTGAGGTTATATTTTTAGCTTTTCTTCACAAATTTTTCTATAGAATTTTTTTATACTCAGATGTCTTCAGTTCTTCTCATTTGTTGAAATTCACTGCAATTAATAACCAAACTCTTATTCGATTTGACTATAATTTAAAAAAAAATTCTGAAGCATAATAAGCATGGCCTCTGTTTCTTATCCATATTTCATAGAAGGCCACTAAGTCTCCTGCTCAGGGATGAAGTATAAGTTCGTGTAACCTCCGGATTTTCTGACTTTGATGGTGATGGGTCCCAGTGGTTTCTTGGTTGCACAGATCTGGATTATAGATCTGTATATCAAAAGTTTCAGACGCTAATAATGTTATCTTTGAGAACTGCATTTCTATCACTATAAATAGGAACTCAAAAGTCATGGTATTTTGTAAAGGCATTTTTTGTGAAAATCCCACACCTGTTTTCACTTATGATGTCTTCTTCCTCATCACTATCTTAGATCCTTTAGGAAATATTTAACAAAACTTCTCATAGGTAAGACTTTTGTCATGCGCAAATAGTTAAATGATGCCAACTTTTCCAAAGCCAATGCTTGTTGATGCTTGCTCCCTGGCTGGCAAAAGAACCTTTTGCACAAATGCTAAGAGGTTTGTTGGCTCCACTATGCACTATAATTCACCCTGTTATGGAGGAAAACAGCTGTTTTGTGATCATGCTCTGGACATTTGCCATATTGGCTTACTGAGTTAAAAATCCCAACTTGCCTCTCAGCACTGCAGTTCAGTCTCTAGGCTATTGGAAAGTGAATGGAGGAGAGAATTTTTGGACTTGCTTTTTTAATTCGATGACTTTGGTTCTCTTCTCTAACTTATGTCATGTTTTGTTATCTGTCAATAGTCAAATTTATAACAGTGTATAGCAATAAAAATATACCTTGAAATTTTATGTCTCCAAATCAAGATAATCAAAGAAACCCCTAGCTGTTCTAAGTGAATCCCCCGTACTGCAATTAGGGGTGGCATATAACTTCACAGGCTCATGAATATGGTTTTCTCCCAAATCATGTACATAGATTATTGACTGGTGTCAGCAGTTGGTTTGCAGGCAATTTGAAGTCAATAAAAAGCCCTCAATTCTAATTATCATATATTTGTAAGGTACCCAAATACAAATTGCTACAGGAGAAACCTCACTGAGAATGAGAATTCCCTTACCTCCACAAATGTAAAACCTTATAAAATGAAACTACATTAAAATTTTTATTCTTTTTTTTATTATACTTTAAGTTTTAGGGTACATGTGCACCATTAACTCATCATTTAACATTAGGTATATCTCCTAATGCTATCCCTCCCCCCTACCCCCACCCCACAACAGGCCCCATTGTGTGATGTTCCCCTTCCTGTGTCCATGTGTTTTCATAAAAAATGATGAGTTCATGTCCTTTGTAGGGACATGGATGAAGCTGGAAACCATCATTCTCAGCAAGCTATCGCAAGGACAAAAAACCAAACACTGCATGTTCTCACTCATAGGTGGGAAATGAACAATAAAATTTTTATTCTTAAGGGTTTTAACATTCAGTACACAAGACACTTGAGAATTGTGTATAATTATGCACCAGCATAGCGTAAGCACACTATACTGAAACAATTCACATGGAGTAGTCTATTTGATAATTACATAATATCCCATATTCTTTCAATAATGTTTAACTGCATTTTACAAGAAAGAATATAGTGAGACACACTGGGAAGAATAAAGAAATTACTTCTTTTCCTACAGATTCATCAATGTCCAGATTCCTCTGGATACAGCTACTATACTGTTGTGAGATTTCACTAATTTAACCATTACACCATGGAACAATTCACTAATAACCCACTAAGGATCATTAAACTTAATTTAAGGCAGTTAGTGGTTTATCAAAGGGACAAAACCATTAATTCCATCTCCAAATGGACTCACTGGGCATGCAGATTTGCAAATCCACAAATCCATTGTCTAGATGAGAGAGACATGTGCATGCATATGCATTTTAATTATTCAGCATTAATGATGGCCATTCCATTTAAAGGGCACAATTTCCATTCTGCTCTTTTTTCTTTATATTCAATGTTTCAGTTTGTTTATAGGGGGATAATATTTTTAATACTTTGTCAATAAATCGTGATGCACTTAAGAATATCTGTAAATTTTAAGAGCATAAGTTATTTTCCCAAATGCTCTGATTACAGATACAGATTACACCCCAGTTTCTTGGAAATTGTTAATCATTTTTATAACAGAAAATTGAGGTAGAAGTCACAATACTGAATACTTGCAATGAAAGAGTGGTGCAAGGGCTTTCTTCCAGTCTCTAGGAGATACCAAGCATGCAAAGAAGATTGAAGCAGATCACAACCTGGCACCAGCACCAGGTCCATAGAAGCCATACAGTTCTAAGGACATAAGTGTTTTCTTATGTGTGTGCACAAAAAACAATTCCAGACACACATTCTGAATCCCATTTCCAGCACTTGGAGAGAATTATCAAATAAGAGATGGCCATAATTTTTTTCAATGTCACAGATTGCTGAAGATAACCTGGATGTGGGATGAGACACAGTTCAAGAGTTATTAATTTTTAAATAATTTTCAGAAAATTTACTTTGCTTACATTTATTTTGTGAGGGAAGCATTTTTCTTTCTTTAAAAGTCTGCCATGGGTAGGGATAAATACAAAAATTACAATTTTTTAATTTTGTATTTTATTATTTTTTAATTATACTATAAGTACTGGGGTACATGTGTAGAACTTGCAGGTTTGTTACATAGGTATACTCGTGCCATGGTGGTTTGCTTCACTCATCAACCCATCATCTACATTAGGTATTTCTCCTAACACTATCCCTCCCCTAGCCTCCCACCCACTGACAAGCTCCGGTATATGATGTTCCCCTCCCTGTGTTAATGTGTTCTCATTGTTCAACTCCCACTTATGAGTGAGAACACATGGTGTTTGGTTTTCTATTCCTGTGTCAGTTTGCTGTGAATGATGTTTTCCAGCTTCATCCATGTCCCTGCAAAGCACATGAACTCATCCTTTTTATGGCTGCATAGTACTCCATGGTGTATATGTGCCACATTTTCTTTATCCAGTCTATCACTGATGGGCATTTGGGTTGGTTCCAAGTCTTTGCTATTGTGAATACTGCCGCAATAAACATATGTGTGCATGTGTCTTTATAGTAGAATGATTTATAATCCTTTGGGAATATACCCAGTAATGACATTGCTGGGTCAAATGGTATTTCTGGTTCTGGATCCTTGAGGAATCGCCACACTGTCTTCCACAATGGTTGAACTAATTTACACTCCCACGAACAATTTAAAAGCATTCCTATTTCTCCACATCCTCTCCAGCATCAGTTGTATAAGGTGTAAGGAAAGGGTCCAGTTCAGTTTTCTGCATATGACCTGCCAGTTTTCCCAACACCATTTATTAAATATAAAATCCTTTCCCCATTGCTTGTTTTTGTCAGGTTTGTCAAAGATCAGATGGTTGTAGATGTGTGGCATTATTTCTGAGGCCTCTGTTCTGTTCCACTGGTCTATATATCTGTTTTGGTAACAGTACCATGCTGTTTTGGTTACTGTAGTCTTGTAGCATAGTTTGAAGTCAGGTAGCATCATGCCTCCAGCTTTGTTATTTTTGCTTAGGATTGTCTTGGCTATATGGGCTCTTTTTTGGTTCCATATGAAGTTTAAAGTAGTTTTTTCTAGTTCTGTGAAGAAAGTCAATAGTAGCTTGATGGGGATATCACCAAATCTACAAATTACTTTGGGCAGTATGGCCATTTAAGCGATATCAATTCTTCCTATTCATGAGCATGGAATGTTTTTCCAT
Source organism: Pan paniscus (assembly GCF_029289425.2). Lineage (NCBI taxonomy): Eukaryota > Metazoa > Chordata > Mammalia > Primates > Hominidae > Pan > Pan paniscus. The sequence continues at coordinate 28,384,139 of NC_073264.2, read as the reverse complement.
TTGTTTGTGTCCTCTCTTATTTACTTGAGCAGTGGTTTGTAGTTCTCCTCGAAGAGGTCCTTCACATCCCTTGTAAATTGGATTCCTTTTTATTCTCTTTGTAGCAATTGTGAATGGAATTTCACTCATGACTTGGCTCTGTGTTTGTCTATTATTGGTGGATAGTAATGCTTGTGATTTTTGCACATTGATTTTGTATCCTGAGACTTTGCTGAAGTTGCTTATCAGCTTAAGGAGATTCGGGGCTAAGACGATGGAGTTTTCTAAATATACAATCATCTCATCTGCAAACAGAGACAATATGACTTCCTCTCTTCCTATTTGAATATGCTTTATTTCTTTTTCTTGCCTGATTGCCCTGGCTAGAACTTCCAATAGTATGTTGAATAGGAGTGTTGACAGAGGGCATGCTTGTCTTGTGCTGGTTTTCAAAGGGAATGCTTCCGCTTTTGCCCATTCAGTATGATATTAGCTGTGGGTTTGTCATAAATAGCTCCTATTATTTTGACATAAATTCCATCAATACCTAGTTTATTGAGAGTTTTTAGCATGAAGGGGTGTAGAATTTTATCGAAGGCCTTTTTTTGCATCTATTGAGATAATCATGTGGTTTCTGTCATTGGTTCTGTTTATGTGATAGATTATCTTTATTGATTTGCATATGTTGAATCAGCCTTGCATCCCAGAGATGAAGCCAACTTGATCATGGTGGATAGGTTTTTGATGTGCTGCTGGATTCAGTTTGCCAGTATTTTATTGAAGATTTTCGCATCGATATTCATCAGGGATATTGGCCTGAAATTTTGTTTGTTTGTTGTGTCTCTGCCAGGTTTTGGTATCAGGATGATGCTGGCCTCATAAAATGAGTTACGGAGGGGCCTCTCTTTTTCTATTCTTTGGAATAGTTTCAGAAGGAATGGTACCATCTCCTCTCTGTACCACTGGTAGAATTCGGCTATAAATCCATCTGGTCCTGGGCCTTTTTTGGTGGGTAGGCTATTAATTACTACCTCAATTTCAGAACTTGTTACTGGTCTATTCAGGGATTCGATTTCTTCCTGATTTAGTCTTGGGATGGTGTATGTGTCCAGGAGTTTATCCATTTCTTCTAGATTTTCTAGTTTATTTGCATAGAGGTGCTTATAGTATTCTCTGATGGTAGTTTATGTTTCTGTGGGATCAGTGGTGATATCCCCTTTATCATTTTTTATTGTGTCTACTTGATTCTTCTCTCTTTTCTTCTTTATTAGTCTAACTAGTGGTCTATTTTGTTAATCTTTTCAAAAATCCAGCTCCTGGATTCATTGATTTTGTGAAGGGTTTTTCGTGTCTCCATCTCCTTCAGTTCTGCTCTGATCTTAGTTATTTCTTGAAAAGACAATTATTTTATGAGAAATATGTATAAATCAAAGATATGATTTGGCTGTGTCCCCACCCAAATATCATCTTGAATTGTAATCCTAGTAACCCCATGTGTTGAGGGAGGGACCCAGTAGGAGGTGATTGGATCATGGGGGCAGCTTCTTCCATGCTGTTCTTGTGATAGTGAGTTCTTGTGAGTTCTCATGAGATCTGATGGTTTTACAAGTGTTTGACAATTTCTCCTTCACACTCTCTTCTCTCTCCTGCCGCCTTTGAAGAAGATACCTGCTTCCCCTTCCACCAAGATTGTAAGTTTCCTGAGGCCTCCCCAGTCGTGAAGTCAATTAAACTTATTTTCTTTATAAATTACCCAGTCTCAGGGAAGTTCTTTATAGTAATGTGAGAATGGATTAATACATTCATATTCATTAATAGAACACTTTAAAACAAATCTTTTGTGTCATGACAATATCAGCAAAATAGGTTCACTTATTATATAAAGTGGAATTTTTGTTTGTTTAATAATCATTGTCCCCCAGATTCTCTAGCTTCCTTAGGAAGGTCTTTTTGCCTGTCTCTAAAAATATGTCATCCTAAAAGAGGACTTCAGAATATATTTATATCTAACATAAAATAGCTACTGCTTAGGTAAAAAACAAAAAACAAATGAACAAACAAGAAATTACTTGCAGTTCTTAAGCTCCTAACTTGAGCCAATGCTTTAGAAAAGAAATGTGTTTGCTTCATACAATACTATTCACAACCAAATTATCCCAAAGTGCTTTACAAAGTAATTAGTTGGAGACTAGTATAAGAGTATGCAGGCAAACATAGGAGCCATTAAGACACTCAGCAATAGCTCACATACTGCTTTGGACATAAGAACCAGTTTTATTAAGAGTGGAGATGTTAGTTCAATTATAGAGTAATTTAATAGAATAATTGGAATTCCTTTGGGCCTGGTAAGTTTTAAAGATCATCAAAAATGATAAGCTAACTCTATATTTTTTAAAAATTCTAAAAATGTCCAAATGTGAATTAAAGCATATATTTTCCCCCAGGTAATAACTTACAAGAAATGATTGGTATGAGGTTGATTTATAATGGACAAATACTTCTGTGATTCTTTTCAAAAGATAAGTTACAGAATTGGTAAAGAGGAATTATTTCACAAATTCTTTTCTTTACCTTTCCCCATTTGACAAATGTTTTACTTGTATTTCCCTGAGCTTTGTTTACACAGGGATCCAGAGACAAATCATTTTTTTCTCTTCTCAAGGTGTTTAATCTGTACTCTTTCTTTATGCCACAGTTTAGATCTAACCTCTTCCATGAAAAATTCACCAACTGAAACACCCAGTTTCTTGAGTTCATATCACATGTCACTTAGCTTTAGATCAAATTATTTTTTATTATCATTTATATTTTGAGAATGAGATCCATGAGGATAGTAATAATGCTTATCATTTCATTGTATTCCCAATACTTAGAGCAGGAAGTGGCATAATGAGGTCCATGGCTTCCAAAGCTCATGTAGATACCAGTCTGAAGGAGGCATTGGCAGGAGCAGGTCACAGGTATTCCGTACCTATCTAAGAAATCACTAAACCAGGATGGAGCAATTAGCAAACAGCCACACTTCTGGCATCTCCTCTTTCACAAGCCTGAGGTTTCTTCCTCACTCAGCCACGTTCCAAATTCCTTTGATCAAGAAGCCTTCTTTAGACACCATTTCACACATAAATAAGCACTTATTATAGGATATGGTACCATAACTGCTGTCATCAGCTTGTCAAAGGCAGTTGACAGATTAGCTAAGCAGCTGTCCTATCATTTCTTGCCTTCCTCTGGTCCCCATGTCACAGCATGGACTGCCCCCAGCTGGCCCTTCTTTTTCCACAGGAGAAAAAATATTCCACAGGGAAGAAAGGATTAAAAAAATATAAAACAGCAGTTGGATTTTTTACCTAACATGCATCATAAAAGATTAATGGTCTTTTGCTCTAAAACCTGTACTTTGCTTCTCACACAATTGTTAAATGTGCACAGAGGCCCTTGTTTGAGTGTTTACTAAATAAAGGTCATGAAAATAATGGTTTCTGTTAAGCAGTGGTACATGTCATCAATTTTGATTTTCCTGTCACTTTTTTTACCTTGGGCAGGTGCCCACTTTGGAAGTCTATGGCCATGAGGCTTTTTCCCGTAACAGGTGCAACCTATTATAAGCGAAACTAGATAGGTTCCATCAGCAGTCTGCAAGGCAGAGCCTAGTTTTATCTCTGTGGTTGCAGTTTGCACTTCATTAGCCTGTCCTAACTCACCGAGATACACTGTCCTAGGCCATAAGTCAATCTATCGGATTTCAAGGCTGACTCCAGTTGCCTGGGATGAACCCTTTCATCCCAGCCAGCCCTCTTGTTTACCAGGGGCAGAAAACCAATTCAAACAAGGATATTCAGAAGGGATTTTATTAGTTCACACACAGAAGAGTTCTGGTTAAGGCTTGCCTTGCTCCTGGTGCTCATATGATGCCACCAGGACATGATTTATCTCAAGCACTTAACTCTGTGTTCTTCATGTTGCCTCCATTCTTTAACAGGCATTCTTTTAGTGGTGCCAAGATGAATGCAACAGCTTCAGCTTCAGCTTTATCTTCTTTGACCTTCAAGTTGTATAGTCCCAGTTGATAGCTGATTACAACTCATTAGCTCTGACTATTTCAGGTGCTCATCCCTGAAACAATTACTGTGGCCAAGAGAATGCACTGCCTAATTTCCAAAATTGGGGAGAAAAAAAAGAAAAAAAAAACAGTTGGCCAGGGCTTGAAGTAGCAGAAGGATGATTCCCTGGAGAAAGTTGGAGTCCTATTTGGGAGGCAAAGGGGAAGTATATAATAATGGCCAAAATGGTATGACTGCTACATCACAAATAGGGCAACTTCTTTCTTGTTCTACTAGAAGCTTGCTGCAATATCAGTAATATTATTTGTAACATAATACTCATCTATTTCCCTTTAGGTGGACTTTAGATAGAATTTGCACACATATTTATGTAGAAAATATTGTCCTAACAATCTTATTTACAAATTCTCATAGTAGTAAAAAAAAATCCTATATTCATATATAATTATATATATTACATACCCTAAATAACCATATAAAATAATTACATATAAGTATATAAATCATAGTCCAAGGGGATATGAATATTATGATTATAATAATTATATATAAATATTACATATAATCATATATAATAGATCCTAAATATATATACATATAATACACATATACACACATTAAAAACAATTATTTTATGCATATTTGGATTGCATATATAAAAAACATATATTTAGGACATATGGGGCATATGGGCAACAGGTATTTTGTCAGCTTTCTAAATTCTAGAAGTCTTTGTGTGGTCAGTGAACTCTAGAATGGGCAGAAAAGTCTCTCTTAGTTGGGTTAAAGTTTCATGATATTAGGGAATATCAAAATATTTCTTCCAACTTCAGATTTATTTATTCAAAATATGTATTAGGCATCTATTTTGTGCCTGAAACTACATTAGGTACTAGGGATACTATAGGTCCTATAGCATAGGCTAGTATCGGTTCTGCAAAAGCAGAACCTATGCTCTCAGGAAATTTAAGTAGGGTGATGATATGACCAGATTTGCTTTTGGAAAAGATTACTCTCATCAGTTTTAGAGAAGAGATTGTTGTAGTGCCAGGAGCACATATAGGGAGACTAGACAGGTGGCTACTTAAATAGTGTAGGACAGAAATGAACCTAAGTTCAACTTGACAAGATAAAGGTGAGATGATGTAAAGTGGCAAAGATAAGAAAATTTGAATATGAATTATTAATAACTCACCAACAGATAAGAATTGAGGATGAGGTACAATGGAACATTAATGTTACCTCTTACATAACTAACATGCAAAAACTGAATGATTTGTTTACATTCTCTCTAATAGAGAACATTGAAGAAGGACCAGCTTAAGAGGCACTGAATATTTTTATCTTCTCCTACAGCTAATAGTATGTTTTTTTTTTTTTTTTGGATCTTAAGCTGCTTAATTCACTCTTTATTCTCATTCTTTTTTTATTTTTATTTTTTTATTATTATTATACTTTAAGTTTTAGAGTACATGTGTACAATGTGCAGGTTAGTTACATATGTATACATGTGCCATGCTGGAGTGCTGCACCCATTAACTCATCGTTTAGCATTAGGTATATCTCCTAATGCTATCCCTCCCCCATCCCCCACCCCACAACAGTCCCCAGAGTGTGATGTTCCCCTTCCTGTGTCCATGTGTTCTCATTGTTCAATTCCCATCTATGAGTGAGAACATGCGGTGTTTGGTTTTTTGTTCTTGCGATAGTTTACTGAGAATGATGATTTCCAATTTCATCCATGTCCCTACAAAGGACATGAACTCATCATTTTTTATGGCTGCATAGTATTCCGTGGTGTATATGTGCCACATTTTCTTAATCCAGTCTATCATTGTTCGACATTTGGGTTGGTTCCAAGTCTTTGCTATTGTAAATAGTGCCACAATAAACATACGTGTGCATGTGTCTTTATAGCAGCATGATTTATAGTCCTTTGGGTATATACCCAGTAATGGGATGGCTGGGTCAAATGATATTTCTAGTTCTAGATCCCTGAGGAATCGCCACACTGACTTACACGATGGTTAAACTAGTTTACAGTCCCACCAACAGTGTAAAAGTGTTCCTATTTCTCCACATCTTCTCCAGCACCTGTTGTTTCCTGACTTTTTAATGATTGCCATTCTAACTGGTGTGAGATGGTATCTGATTGTGGTTTTGATTTGCATTTCTCTGATGGCCAGTGGTGATGAGCATTTTCTCATGTGTCTTTTGGCTGCATAAATATCTTCTTTTGAGAAGTGTCTGTTCATATCCTTTGCCCACTTTTTGATGGGGTTGTTTGTTTTTTTTCTTGTAAATTTGAGTTCATTGTAGATTCTGGATATTAGCCTTTTGTCAGATGAGTAGGTTGAGAAAATTTTCTCCCATTTTGTACATTGCCTGTACACTCTGATGGTAGTTTCTTTTGCTGTGCAGAAGCTCTTTAGTTTAATTAGATCCCATTTGTCAATTTTGGCTTTTGTTGCCATTGCTTTTGATGTTTAAGACATGAAGTCCTTGCCCAGGCCTATGTCCTGAATGGTAATGCCTAGGTTTTATTCTAGTGTTTTTATGGTTTCAGGTCTAATGTTTAAGTCTTTAATCCATCTTGAATTAATTTTTGTATAAGGTGTAAGGAAGGGATCCAGTTTCAGCTTTCTACATATGGCTAGCCAGTTTTCCCAGAACCATTTATTAAATAGGGAATCCTTTCCCCATTGCTTGTTTTTCTCAGGTTTGTCAAAGATCAGATAGTTGCAGATATGCGGCTTTATTTCTGAGGGCTCTGTTCTGTTCCATTGATCTATATCTCTGTTTTGGTACCAGTACCATGCTGTTTTGGTTACTGTAGCCTTGTAGTATAGTTTGAAGTCAGGTAGCGTGATGCCTCCAGCTTTGTTCTTTTGGCTTAGGACTGACTTGGCGATGTGGGCTCTTTTTTGGTTCCATATGAACTTTAAAGTAGTTTTTTCCAATTCTGTGAAGAAAGTCATTGGTAGCTTGATGGGGATGGCATTGAATCTATAAATTACCTTGGGCAGTATGGCCATTTTCACGATATTGATTCTTCCTACCCATGAGCATGGAATGTTCTTCCATTTGTTTGTATCCTCTTTTATATCACTGAGCAGTGGTTTGTAGTTCTCCTTGAAGAGGTCCTTCACGTCCCTTGTAAGTTGGATTCCTAAGTATTTTATTCTCTTTGAAGCAATTGTGAATGGGAGTTCACTCATGATTTGGCTCTCCGTTTGTCTGTTATTGGTGTATAAGAATGCTTGTGATTTTTGTACATTGATTTTGTATCCTGAGACTTTGCTGAAGTTGCTTATCAGCTTAAGGAGATTTTGGGCTGAGATAATGGGGTTTTCTAGATATACAATCATGTCATCTGCAAACAGGGACAATTTGACTTCCTCTTTTCCTAATTGAATACCCTTTATTTCCGTCTCCTGCCTAATTGCCCTGGCCAGAACTTCCAACACTATGTTGAATAGGAGTGGTGAGAGAGGGCATCCCTGTCTTGTGCCAGTTTTCAAAGGGAATGCTTCCAGTTTTTGCCCATTCAATATGATATTGGCTGTGCGTTTGTCATAGATAGCTCTTATTATTTTGAAATACGTCCCATCAATACCTAATTTATTGAGAGTTTTTAGCATGAAGGTTTGTTGAATTTTGTCAAAGGCCTTTTCTGCAACTATTGAGATAATCATGTGGTTTTTGTCTTTGGTTCTGTTTATATGCTGGATTACATTTATTGATTTGCGTATATTGAACCAGCCTTGCATCCCAGGGATGAAGCCCACTTGATCATGGTGGATAAGCTTTTTGATGTGCTGCTGGATTCCATTTGCCAGTATTTTATTGAGGATTTTTGCATCAATGTTCATCAAGAATATTGGTCTAAAATTCTCTTTTTTGGTTGTGTCTCTGCCCGGCTTTGGTATCAGGATGATGCTGGCCTCATAAAATGAGTTAGGGAGGATTCCCTCTTTTTCTATTGATTGGAATAGTTTCAGAAGGAATGGTACCAGTTCCCCTTTGTACCTCTGGTAGAATTCGGCTGTGAATCCATCTGGTCCTGGACTCTTTTTGGTTGGTAAGCTATTGATTATTGCCACAATTTCAGCTCCTGTTATTGGTCTATTCAGAGATTCAACTTCTTCCTGGTTTAGTCTTGGGAGGGTGTATGTGTCTAGGAATTTATCCATTTCTTCTAGATTTTCTAGTTTATTTGCATAGAGGTGTTTGTAGTATTCTGTGATGGTAGTTTGTATTTCTGTGGGATCAGTGGTGATATCCCCTTTATCATTTTTTATTGCGTCTATTTGATTCTTCTCTCTTTTTTTCTTTATTAGTCTTGCTAGCGGTCTATCAATTTTGTTGATCCTTTCAAAAAACCAGCTCCTGGATTCATTAATTTTTTGAAGGGTTTTTTATGTCTCTATTTCCTTCAGTAAAGATCATCGAGACTAGGAAGAAACTGCATCAACTAACGAGCAAAATAACCAGCTAACATCATAATGACAGGATCAAATTCACACATAACAATATTAACTTTAAATGTAAATGGACTAAATGCTCCAATTAAAAGACACAGACTGGCAAATTGGATAAAGAGTCAAGACTCATCAGTGTGCTGTATTCAGGAAACCCATCTCATGTGCAGAGACACACATAGGCTCAAAATAAAAGGATGGAGGAAGATCTACCAAGCAAATGGAAAACAAAAAAAGGCAGGGGTTGCAATCCTAGTGTCTCATAAAACAGACTTTAAACCAACAAAGATCAAAAGAGACAAAGAAGGCCATTACATAATGGTAAAGGGATCAATTCAACAAGAAGAGCTAACTATCCTAAATATATATGCACCCAATACAGGAGCACCCAGATTCATAAAGCAAGTCCTGAGTGACCTACAAAGAGACTTAGACTCCCACACAATAATAATGGGAGACTTTAACACCCCACTGTCAACATTAGACAGATCAACGAGACAGAAAGTTAACAAGGATACCCAGGAATTGAACTCAGCTCTACACCAAGTGGACCTAATAGATATCTGCAGAACTCTCCACCCCAAATCAACAGAATATACATTTTTTTCAGCACCACACCACACTTATTCCAAAATTGACCACATACTTGGAAGTAAAGCTCTCCTCAGCAAATGTAAAAGAACAGAAATTATAACAAACTGTCTCTCAGACCACAGTGCAATCAAACTAGAACTCAGGATTAAGAAACTCACTCAAAACCGCTCAACTACGTGGAAACTGAACAACCTGCTCCTGAATGACTACTGGGTACATAACAAAATGAAGGCAGAAATAAAGATGTTCTTTGAAACCAACGAGAACAAAGACACAACGTACCAGAATCTCTGGGATACATTCAAAGCAGTGTGTAGAGGGAAATTCATAGCACTAAATGCCCACAAGAGAAAGCAGGAAAGATCCAAAATTGACACCCTAATATCACAATTAAAAGAACTAGAAAAGCAAAAGCAAACGCATTCAAAAGCTAGCAGAAGCCAAGAAATGGCTAATAGTATGTCTTGCAATCTACTTAACTCTGGGTTTATATTATTTTCAATCATAATTTTTATTGCTCTATTCAGTGACAGATCAATGCTTAAAAGTTTCATCTTTATTTTATAAAGTCACCTTGCTTAGATCTTAGTAGTATTTATTGTTCTCAGCCCACTTTTGTGGGCTGACTAACCAAATATTAGATTGGTGCAAACGTAATCACAGTTTTTGCCATTAAAAGTAATTACTTTACACCAGCCTAAAACGAATAAGCAAAGAGCCAAGTGTTGCAGGCCTATAAATACACTATCACATTTTTCTACTTTATTCACCCTTGTCTTCTCTAGAAATCCTCTATCAAAAGTAAAGTTCTGAGACTCTTCAGTAATAAACTTCTTTAAAATGTGATCAGATTTGTGATCAATTGCGGTAACATATCTCCCTTTTAGAGGGAAGTTTTTAACCAGACAGGAAGGGGCCTGGAAATAACATCGGTGAATTTATTTTTCTGGAGTGAATAGAGAGGCAACCACATGCATCTTTTCTATTGTGTACATCTGGGAAAGCTTGTCAAGAAAAGCCAGTTTTAACTTTTAATGTTCCCTTTTCCTTCTTCACCCACAGCACACACGTTCCATGTCCAAGTATTCAGATTTTGTCTTAAAGACAGTCATTTGGGAGCCTTTCTTCCTTTTGCCTCTGAATTTCCAAAAATATTTATTTTCTACACATTCATTTGACTATATAAAAGGTTTATAATTGACCATATATTATAGCACTGGATTGAAAATTCTCTCTTGTTTTGTTATTTAACTTTTCAAGTATTTGTCAAATTAAGTTAATTTTTTTTTTTTGAGTTCCAGTACTACCTTGGTCTTCTTTGTAGTCTAATCTCATCCCTCACACCATCTTGACTACAGTAAGAACTTGCTTGGTTGTTAGGCTTCCTGTTAGTTTTTGCATTAATTTATTAGCTATTTCTTATTCTCTCAATAGTAAATGGTTAGACGTTAGAATGTGCATAAATAACATATTCTCTCTGACAGTGTTCCTCCCACCATTTTTACTTTATCTTAATGTTCTTTCTGGATTGGAGTTATTTCAAATCAAAAATAATTTGAACTCACTCATAAATCTCCCATATATCTTCAGAGAAAATGGAACCTAAAGCACACCCTTAGGTTTTTTTTTTTTAATCTTCTGATCTTGTAATCACTAGAGCTCAAATAGTTCCCACATTACTCCATAAACTTTAGAAAAGCATTGATTTATTTTCTGAGTTTTGTCTTGCCAGACCTCTCATTTTAAAGACAGCTTCAAAAATGAGGCTCATGTTACCTTAACACTAGCTCTTTCCTTGAGACATGTCCTACTGTTAATACATGTCAGGAGCATTGCAAACATACACAGAGCACTTTCTGTGCTAATCATTTCGTTGATCCTAAAATGATTTTCTCCTCAAGATGATCTTGGGTAAAATAGCACTCTAGTCCTAGGCTAAAGGAATTGCAACATTTTCTAATGAAATATCTTAATGCCCGAATGTTTCTCAGTCCTGGATCTACATGACATCACTTGAGAAGAGTTTGAAAAATATTTATGGTGCAACTTACCCCCAGATACTCTGAATTTAATAGACCTGGAGTAGTGCCTAGACATCAATACCAATAATCAGACAGGTTCAAGAAGTGCCGCACCAGTCAATAAAATACACATTCTTGTTTTGTTCTGTTGTGTTTTTTAACAAAACAAGAATCTAAAGATCTAGGTTCTAGTCCCTCATGACTCTACCAGTAATTACCTTGTGAATTTTGGCAAATTATTTTACCTCTCCAGGTGTCAGATTTTTCACCTATAAAGTAAAAAGTTTGGATGAGATAATTTAATCCTTTGTTAGGCAAAATAATAATAATAATAATAATAATAATAAAATAAAAAAATCTGTATTACCTACTAAGTTCTCTAGGCACACTAATTTCAGTTTGGAATACAACCAATATGAATCCGACAATGACCATGGTTGATAGTTTTCTAAGTGGCTTTTCTAAGTGGCTTTTCTAAGTAAGTGGCAGTGCATTTTCAGTTGCAATTCGATCCTTACTATGATAAACTTCCACTTCAACACAAACCTTATTGGCTGTTATGCCAAACATTCTTTTATTTCACCATTCTACTTACAGTTAATTGCTTAATCTAGTAATTAAGTTGTTATATAACTCGAAGAATTTTTGTAGATGGTGATCAGGGTTGATTTCTCACATTTTAACCACCACATATATTTTTACCATATTAGGACAGGATGAAGTGGATAACAACAAGCTTAATTTAGTGTAGGAAATAATAATGAGGCAGAAACCACGGCTGAGGAAAGAGGAGGTCAGGCAAGTGGGCTAATGATATTTAGGGCAAGATAAGAGACTTAATCAGCAAGTCTGTTTCTGGTCCAGGGAAAGCCACCAGTGTGATTACCCAGATCCTGCAAGTCAGTCATTGATACTTAATGATCCATCATAGAAGATGGACCAAGAACTGATTACTCAGATCTGGCAGACCTTCTGCACACACGTTACCCATTTTGTATCTTTATATTAGTGGTAAAAGGAAAATAATTATTCACAATTCTATTACTTTACTTTTCAAAACTTTATTGTTATTTTATATTCTAGCTCATCTCTCAATCCCGACAGCCATTCAGCTTTCTCCTACATTTTAATTTCGTCCAATATGAGCAATGTCTTACCTTTCTCTTTCATTTGCCTTTCTCCGCCACAGTATTTCTCCCAAGCAGATAATACGAACCTCTGAGGCTTGTTGCATAAAGTATTCCAAGCTTTCTGGTTTATAAATTATGAAGCAGTTTGTATCTGTGTACAGATATTTGGACCCTATTGATTTGAATTAGTTGTCTATTATGAGCCTCAGTAACCCTCCTCTACCCTGTCTAGCTTTATTATTTAACTTTTCAAATTCAGCTTGGGGTCTGAGTGTCATTCGGAGTAAAAGAAAATTAGCAATTTGGGGCGATCTTATATTGCATTCACTCTGCAGAGCAGACTGAATATATTTTTAGGCACTGCATGTTTATAACCTAATTTTCCCTCATTACTTTACAGAGGTGACCTTGTTCTAATACCTTCGGCACCTGATGTTACAAAAGTGAAATTCTTTTCAAACCTGCTCTGTTAATGTGCTCCTGCTCAGAAACAAATGCAAGATAACATTAACATTCCTGCCACAAAATACCTGCTAATTTGCTTGCAGTGAAGATAGAAAGCTTTTCATTACATATCACAAACTGCATTTATGTAGAATGAGTCACCAGTCTTGCTGAAAAGCCAATGAGCGTCTAATCTCTAATGCTGCCTTCAGCTCTAACATCAATCCTCCCAGTCCAACTCATCTTTTATCAGCTATTGAGCCTTTCTTTTTTTAAATTTCCATCCTCTTACAAAATTGTGTTGTTCATCTGTCAAAACAGCTTTGATTTACGTTTTTTTAATATTACAGCTTCAGAGAAGAAAACACACACACGTACAAGAATATGTTATTTTCTTATTAAGGTCAGAATGAAATCTATGCAACAGAAAATGAGCACCTTGGTTTCAAACAAATGGTGGCATTATTGAGTTTATAAAAATTGCATTCTTGATCTTAAATTCTGCTTGATATGCATCCCTCCATGTTAAGTTTCTCTTGAAACTAGTCTGCAGAGAAGTGCAGATTTATATGCCCTCTCTAGGCACAAGTGAAAAATAAAAAGAAAGAAGCTTGTAAAATCTTGGTTTTTTCTAAACTCTATTGAGACAATGACATTTCACTGTTTTTTCTATTAATACTCTTCCCATATATTAGCATGGATGGAGTCCTCTACTAGTCTTCTAGAACTTTCCTGAAGATTAATCCTGAGTCAATCTTGGATCACTGCCACTAAGGGAAAAAAGAAGAAAGAAAAAAACAGTAACTGTCCTTTAAGTATTGTATTTAACTATAGACATTTGTTAAACATTTTTTAAGGGATATTTTTACTTATTGGATGTAAAATTTCCCAAGAGTTTTGGGGACTCAGGAAACTTCAACACATACTTCCCTGAGATTTAATTCTTTTGTACTGGAACAATTAGGTAGCAAGATAAATTGAACTTCAATTATAATCTTGAAAGTAAAAAGTCAATAAAATTCAGGCAAAGAACATGGGTATAGAAGATTGGAGATATTCTACTCATTTTGTCTTCGTGGCATATTATGCAACATTAATAGTTTTTTTTTCTTTTAAACACCAAAAACATTTATCCTTCCCAACAGGCTAACAAGGAGGTATATCTTTGCTATAAGCCATAGAGCCTGAGGTGATTATGCTCAATTTGTTGTATCCTAGGTCCTAATAGGTCTTCATAGCATCCTGATAAAAAACACAGGTTAAACGGAGCTCCAGGGAGAATTCTTCTTAGAATGAAAGCCAGTCTTATTTGACTACAGAAAAAGCACACACCTCTCTATAGTCTGATTGTTCCGTGTGATTAAAATTGAGCCAAAGACAGGATAGAACAGAGGTCACTAGCTGGTTCCAGCAAGTGACATTCAAATCACCAATACCAAAGGTGTTGGGATTTTAATCTAGAACTTCCCCCACAAGTTTCCTACTTCAAATTATGCTTTTTCTAGCCTGTAATTAATGAACATGTACAAACAAAGATTATATGCAAGGGATATCTTTAATATAAAGGTTTCTTGCTTTTTACTTGTGAGCTTTCAAAAAATTATTGAAAGCATCCTATCCCCAGTTTTTCTAAATCTACATTCTTCTTTAAAAGGCCAAATTTCCCCAATAAGAAAATAATTATTTTTAATATTACCAACTTATTAAAAGAGAGAAAATCTTCTGAATCCTTTTCTTGATTTCTCATTTACTTACATCACATGTTTATATACCTTAATGAATAATATTTCTGTATATTTGATGCTGATAAAACTGGATTTACTTCAAAACAAACAACAGATGATCTTTTTCCTTCCTTCCTTCCTTCCTTCCTTCCTTCCTCTCTCTCTCTCTTTATTTCTTCAGAGTCTCCCTTTGTCACCCAGGCTGGAATGCAGTGGCATGATCTTTGCTCACTTCAACCTCCACCTCCCAGGTTCAAACGATTCTCCTGCCTCAGCCTCCCAAGTAGCTGGGATTACAGGTGTGCACCACTACACCCAGCTAATTTTTGTATTTTTAGTAGAGACGGGTTTTCGCCATGATACCCAGTTTGGTCTCAAACTTTTGGCCTCAAGTGATCCACCCTCCTCCCAAAGTGCTGGGATTACAGGTGTGAGCCACCACACCCGGCCACAAATTATTTTTCTATTGAGAATTTCGCATTTTCAAACACTCTAATTTCTTTGTGGGAAATTCAACCCCGGAAAATTTACATTACATAACAGTGGTATGCAAACTATAGCACTACAGATTTTCCAGTATGTTTGTAAACATAGTTTTTATCATCCTTACATAGAAGATATGTAACCCTATAATGAAAATATGTAATCAGCTAGTATATTATTAGCACTGGGGTATGTTGGAAAGAATTTTGGTTCATAAGGCAAACTTTGGTTCAAAAGATTTGAGTTCTAATTGTGGCTCCAACATTTTAAAATATTGTATTGGATAAGTCACATAATTCCCTTTAAAACATAGCTTTTTCAGTTACTGATTTGGCAAAGTAAATAAAACTAAATACAAGCTATAGTTTGTCCAGAAATAAAAAATATATAATTTACACCTTTAAGTTCTGATCTAGTGGAGACTCAGATATGTAACTAGGACTATCTATATGACACTATATATATAAATGAAAGTTTGTAAGATTAGTGTGAGAAAAATGACGTGACAAATACCCTTGACAAATGTTATTTAGATTAGACGAAATGAGGAGAAAGGAATTTGAAAACTATACACATACTATGCAATTGCAAAGCATTATCATCAACATCATCCTAATAAATAGTCCCAGGTGTGCCAGGCAGAATTATGCCTCCAAAAGATATCCACATCCTAATAACCCCTGGGACCTGTGATTATGTTACATGCATGAAAAGACAGGACTTTGTAGATATGACTAAATTAAAGAGCTTGGGATAGAGAGATTACCTTGGATTATCTGTGTGGATATAATGTAATCCTAAGACTCCCTCACAGCAGAAAAGGAAGGTGGAAGAGGACATGAGCATGATGAGATTAAGGACTCAACCCACCAATGCTAGCTTTCAAGAGGCAGAAAAGGGACCATGAGACAAAAATTGCAGATGGCTGCTAGGAGGTAGAGAAGATAGAAATGGATTCTCCTGTAGACCCCCATGAAGAAAGGCAGCCTTTCTGATATCTTGATTTTAGCCCAGTGATACCCATGTTGAACTTTTAACCTGCAGAAATTTAGAATAATTTATCAATATGTGTGATTTTAAGTCACTAAGTTTGTGATAATTTATCATAGTAGCAATGGAAAACTAATATGACAGGCACTAAGATTTCTGATGTCAGAATGAAGTATTTCCTACAAACTCATCCTCCAAGAATGAAAGGTAGACCAGGTGGAAAACTACTCTGGGGAGGCACTAGATGACCAAGAAACAGAAGGGGGAGTATGGAGCATAAACAAGAGCAGGGTGGATCTCGTCCTAAGTGAGGAGACAACAGAAAAAAGACATGAAGCATAATTGATCTATTGTTCACACACTATTAAGCACCTGTAGTACACAAAATTGTACACTAGAAGTTTTAAGGAACACAGGACAGGTAAACTCAATTCATTTTCTTATGTGTAGAGTCCAGTTAAAGAAGGACACTAGCAATACAAGACAGCAGTATGCAAATGTGATAATTGTACAAACATAAGCGTAATTTAAATAATATAAACTATGAGTTCTCTGAGTCAACATATGAAAGTATTTGACCAAAGAATAGTAGTAAGCATAGGAATGTGCAGAGGTAAAAGACAAGGCCTACAAGTTGGACATGGTAAACTGCAGAGTGAATGAAAAGATTCCTAACCCCCACTTGCCACTGCAACTAGAGAATTTCAGTGCTGATAGTTTTGTACATATGGGACTCTCATGAAAGTTTTTCTTTGTAAAAAAGATGTAAACTCTTTTCACAAAACTTGACAACCACTGCAGCAATCAACGGGAAACCAGTGAACAAATTTATGCTTGAAAATTCCATAAATACTTTGTAAGGGATGTAAAAGAAAAAAAGACATCAGTTGCAACGAGCCAAGTTCAACGTTAATGAGGGAGATGTGAAAGAGAAAAATGTGATAAATTTTAAAATAATAGAAATGACAGGACTTGAGCATGATGAGAAAAGGGAGGGAGATCGAATGACCCTAGATTGCTGTCTTGAAAGTCAAGGCAAATAATAAAATTCCTATCTTGAAAGACAAGATGAATAATGCTGCCGTTATTCACTGAGTAACAACACCAGTTTGAATATATTAACACATTAAATCCTTATAAAAACCATACGTGGTGGCTTGTATCATTATTTCAGATTAACTGATGAGGAAACTGAAGCTAAGTAATTTGCCTACATCACTCAGTTAGCTATTGACAGGGTCAGGAATCAAATTCAGGCAATGTGGCTCTGGGGTCCCCAGTCTAGCAACTATTCTGCAGAGGACGGAGTAATTATTTAGAGAAAGAGAGCAACGTTCAGTCTGGACATTTTGAACTTTCATTCTGATTCATTTGAGGCAAATTAAACAGAGTAACTCTGTGTTACACTTTGCTATCCTTACGGGATGATCTCAGAACATTGCTGCCTTGTGGAACAGAGCTGACCCTGACATAAGATAAATCCAGATACCACTGTTACTGTTTGAGTCAACAGGACATCTTGACTTTTGCAGAATGTGGTGAGAAACTGTAATATTATTTCATTAGCACTAAACTATAGCAACTGATAAAAAAAAATTAGAGAGAGAACTACTTCCCTAGAGACAATCAGGTCATATGGCTGTTACAAATATATAGTTTTAAACACCTAGGCTGGGCAGTGTTATTGAGGTCTGTCATACTATACTAAGTATATCCTAAGGAGTAAATAGAACACTAAATAAACCCCTGTAATAAGGAAATTTTCTGGTTATACATTGCTTGGCCTTTATACTTCAAAAAACAAAAGTTATTTTAACAATTGTCTTTGATTTTTAAACTGCAAGCAAATTTCTCCTTAGGGTTTAGTTACCGAACTATCACTGATAACCAGTAACTTAACAGCTACTAGTTCCGATTTAGGCATGGAATTTCTGGTATATACTTAGAGGTCTTCAAACTTTTATGAAGTCAAGGGAAGCCTCATTACCCATAGATAGTTGACAAAATGCTTTACCACCTGCATATCACCTGTTAAATTTAGACCTAAATTGACAAACTATTTTTTCCTGTGGTGCTTATAACTCAAAGCCAAAACTTTTAAGACTACCTTGCCCTAGTTTCATTTTTTATTTTTTATTTTCCTTTAAGAAATCTTTCTTCATAAAAACCTTCAGAACTCTTGTGGAACTTTTTGTTTTTTCTTATTTCTTTGCTGTTTAGCATTCCACTTCAGAGTTACAACTACGTGAAAGCTTTCAGATAACCACAACAACAAAAACAAAAGTGTGGCATCAAATTGAATCTGACCTTCTGGCAGTGAGAATGGAACAAAATCTTTCCTTCAAATCCCTCTGGTATTTGGTGAATCTTCTCATCCTAAAGAGCTGACTCTTACTGATTACTTTTGTGTTATAAAAGAAATATCATATCTGAAATGCTTTTTATAATAAAAGTCTGGAGATTCTCAGCTACTTTGCTGAGAAGAATTCTAATGTTGAATAGAGTCAATAAGTACCAAAAGAAGAACTGTAACCATTTGGAGAAATATATAAAGAGGAATATTTCATTTCCTTTGATTTTTGAAGTTGAAATAACTCGTAACATTGTGGCATATGGTATATTTGATTGTAGAATCTGAGTATATATATATATGTCATAAGTAGACTGAATTGTTGAGAATATACTATTAATTAACTCAGAGGTGAGTTGATATGAAAACATTAAAATACTTATATATATATACTCATATATGTAGATTTGCTTTTCTTACCATATATAAATTTGTTTTTTACTTAAATTTTCAAATATATGTGTTAACAACACTCAATACACAGATTTTTAAAAATATAATTTGATATCATTTCAGCATTTCCCTTACATGCAAACTCTGAATTTCTGAGTTTTCAGTCCCAGGTGTCATTCACTCTGGAAGCTAGAGAATTGTTTTGGGAGCTCTTAGGTCACTCTGCTCCATCTGGGTCACTGAGCTCTGATCCGGGCAGAACAGAATGTTGCTCTTCTCCCAATGGATTTCCTTTTTAGTGCATGCTGCTTTTAATATTCACTCTCTCCCTAGGGTCTAACTGGGTTACACTCAAAGTCCAGCTCAGCACAGTAGCCAGATTTCTGACACCCTTGAGGATACTGTGAACTACATTAATGTTTGATATATGGGTAAAGTTGTGAACCACATATAGATCAGAGAAATAAATCCCAGAATTTCACTATTTAAAAAAGCCTCTCTCTAGATTTGTCCTCTAAGTTAACCATTAAAATAATTTGAGATAATTCATGTTACTTAATTATTAGAATGTTGTTATTTTTCAATCTTACCTATTAGGTGGGACCATGGCAAGGCTCCCAAAGGCAGTCCAATAAGGAACCTGTGCTGTGTTCACTTAGTGTCTAGTGAAATATTGTTTAATTGTTTAATTGGGGCATACAATATCTTCATAAATTCCCTCCTAATACTGATATTCACACTCAGCCTAGAGATATTTCTAAAGTAACTAGTTATACCAAAGGTGCAATTAGTTTTAAAACAGCCAAAATCCATAGCAAAAGTAGAAGAGTCCCTATTGCAACTGCACTTCATCAACAACGTGACACATTAAAATCCCCAATTCAGAACTAAAATAATAGTAAAGGGTTTTTTTGGTGAGTAATGCTGAAGCATTTGTTATAAAAGTGACAAAAGGCAAAATTCCATAAAAAACAATAAGAATATGGGTACATTTGATTGTACTTCACAACAAAAGTGCAACATGTCATGAAAATTCTTGAAGTGATAATTGAATAACAATCAGAAAATCTAACATGCACATGGGTCCATACCTAAACCCATTACCATATAGGATAAATTATGTTCTCTTACTAGAGAACTATATGACTATCTTTAAGAACAATATGAAGTTAGAAAAACAGAAATCTATTTAATTTTTTATGCAAAGGAAATATGAGATGGATAATTAGTTAAGCAATTGAGTAGTATAAGTGACTACTATAAAGCACCCCAAAAATTAGCAACTGCAGGAAGACACCCCATCCCTGGGACAAAAGATCAATGAGAGATGATGGTGTTACCATAGCAGGAAGGTAAGACTGACTAACAGATATTAAAGCCCACCTCTTGGCAGGCAAAAGTAGGGACCATGAAATAGGGGTGTCTTTGTCCACTCGGGCTGCCATAACAAAGTACCATCGACTAGGTAGGTTTGCGACAACAGAAATTTATTTCTCACAGTTCTGGAAGCTGGAAATCCATGACCAATTTACCTGCAGATTCAGTGTCTGGTGAGAACCCATTTCCTGGTTTATAGGTTGCTCATTCTCACTGTGTCCTCACATGTTGGAAAGGGCAAGGCAGTTCTGCGAGCATCTTTGATAAGTACGGTAGTAATCATTCACCTACCAGAGGCCCCATCCTAGTACATCACATTGATAGTTAGGTTTTAAAATATAAATTGGGGGGAGGGATAAAGGAGCACAAAATATTTAGGCCATAGCAAAGAGTTTTTCATAAGGAGCTAAAACCAATATGGATAAACGGGCACTGCCAGAAATGCCACTGTAGGCAGAACAAGAGTGGAGTGATACCCTGACTTGCCTTCTACTCACACCTACCAATGCCTACCATGTGTTGAATGTAACTAGAAGTCCATCGTTAATGAGAATTTATAATACAGAGCTAAGAAAGGAATGTGAGATATAGACCAGCAACCAAGCCGGCAAGTAACCAGCATATGAATTATGAGAAATGAAAATATAACTAATGGGTGCTGGGCTTAACACCTGGGTGATGAAATAATGCGTAAAACAAACCCCTATAACACATTTACCTGTGTAACAAACCTGTACATGTACCCCTGAACTTAAAAGATTTTTTAAAAGGAAAAATTAAATAATCCCTAAATATCAGATCATCCACTCTCTTACCTGCCCTAAAGTTTTCAAAGCCAGAAATGGTGCTGACAAATGTCTGTGTTTATGATGAAACAAAATCCTGTATTCTGTAGTCTGATCACATTTTCTAATGTTCACTTATCTGGTCATCATTCTTTTCCATAGCTCTTCACTTGTAAAGTTCATTTGGTGACCTTAATGATTATTTTATTTGATTAGATATAGAAGCTACACATTACTCAAGCTCATTGCTGAGTGGTTATCTTCAAGAATGAACAAAAAGACATGTTGAGATACCATGGCAGAAGCCTGGAAAACGTATAGTTTCATCTACTTTAAGTATTTCTTAAGCACTCTGTCTATAGGCTTTTATGTTTCTCTTTAATATTGAGGAGAAAGGGGTATTTAGTTAATCAAAGCTGTTCTCATACAATAACTTCAAGTCATATAATCTGATTCATATCCTTTCTGCTTAAAATACCACCTTCCATTTTGCATAAATACTTCTAGGGTCCTAACTATCTGTCTCTGAAACCACATTGAAAAGATTTATCACTTCCTTTCCTGGGAAGTAATACCAAATCTTACCCATAAGAAAATGCCTTTAAAAACTATGCATATATATGTATATATGTGTGTGTGTATATATATACATATATTTATGCATATATGTATCTGCTTTCTATTTTATATATGTATATATGCAATGTATAGTATATATACATATTGTACATTGCATATATACATATAGTACATAAAATAATGTATATATTTATATATTTATATATATTATTATATATTATATATATAATATTATATTATATATAATATATTATATATATAATATTATATTATATATATAATATATTATATATATTATATATTATAATATAATGTATATATTTATATAAATATATATTATATATTTATATGTATGTTCATAGAGATTGAGATTCATTAATTTATTTTTATTTATATATAATTCTACATATTCTTGAGGTTCATATGATGTTTTTATACATGAATACAATGTGCAATAATAAAATCAGAGTAAATGGAATATACATTACCTCAAACATTTATCTTTTCTTTGTGTTAGGAGCATTCAAATTATTCTAGCTATTTTGAAATATATAGTAAATTATTGTTATGTATAGTCTCTCTTCCATACTATGGAACAATAGAACTTATTCCTTCTATCTTACATAATTTTTGTAGCCATCAACCATCTTCTCTTCTTAGCCCCCCTACCCCTTACCCTTCTCAGCTTCTGGTAACCACCATTCTACTCTACCTCTATGAAATCCACTTTTAGCTCCCACATATAAGTGAGAACATGTGATATTTGCCTTTCTGTGCCTGGCTTATCTGACTTAACATAATGACTTCCAGTTTCATTCATGTTGCTACAAATGATAGGATTTTATTATTTTTGTAACTGAATAATATTCCATTGTATACACACATACCACATTTTCTTTAACCATTCATCCATTGCTAAAGCAATCCTGAGCGAAAAGAGCAAAGCTGGAGGCATCACACTATTTCACATAAAACTATAATACAAAGCCAACAACATGGCACTGGCATAAAAACACACGGAACAATGGAACAGGATAGAGAACCCAGAAATCAATCCCCACATTGATGGCCAATGTATTTTTGACAAGGACACTAGAACACACAACAGGAAGAGGACAGCCTTCCTAATAAATGGTTCTGGAAAAATTGAATGTCCACATGCAGAAGAATGAAACTGGATTCCTATCTTCCACCACATATAAAAATCAACTCAAAATGGATTAAAGACTTAAATGTAAGACCTGAAACTATGAAACTACTAGAAGAAAATTTTTTGAGAAACTCTACAGAACATTGGTTTGAGCAAGATTTTTTGTGTAAGACCTCAAAAGTGCAGGCAACAAAAGGAAAATTAGACAAATAAGATTACATCAATCTAAAAAGCTTCGGCATAGCAAATGAAACAACCAACAAAGTGAAGAGTTAACCTAGAGGATGGGAGGAAATATTTTCAAACTACTCATCTGACAAGGGATTAATAAGTAGAATATATAAGGAACTCAAACAACTCAATAGCAAAAAAAAAAAAAAAAAAAAAAAAAAAATCTGATTTAAAATGGGCAGAAGACCCCAACAGACATTTCTCCGAAGTAGACATGCAAATGGTCAACAGGTATATGAAAAAATGTCCAACATCACTAATTATCAGGAAAATTCAAATCAAAACTGCAATGAAATATTATCTCATCCCAGTTAAAATGGCTACTATTGAAAAAATAAGCTAACAGATGCTGGTGAGGATGTGAAGAAATGGCAATGCTTGTATACTGTTGGCAGGAATGTAAAGTGGTATATCCACTATGGAAAAGCACTCTAGAGGTTTCTCAAAAAAAAAAAACAAAAAAAACTGAAAATAGAGACTTATTTATTCTTAGGTATTGGGTCAGGCAACTGTGGGAATAAGAAATTTTGAAAGTTTTAGGGCAGTCTGGCAAGCTGAAAATTCTGGCAAGAGTTCATGCTGTAGTCCTGAGTCCAAAGGTAGTCTAGCAGCAGAATCTCTCACTCTTTTGGGGACCTCAGTCTTTTTTCTTAATGTTTTCAATTGACTGATTGAGGCCTACCTATGTTATAGGGGATCATCTGCTTTATTCAAAGTCTACAGATTTAAATGTTAATCACACCTAAAAAAATGACTTCACTACAATCTGGACTGGCTTTTGACTAAATAGTTGGGTACTATAGCCTAGCTTAGTTGACACATCAACTAAACCATCACATTTTTCTTAAGCACAGTTTCCTTCTTTGCTTTTTCATATGATCAGAAAACTTTTTCACTTGAATTGTATTGCATCATTATCTACTATAAAAATGAAGTGATATGAAATAACTTGGGGACCATGCATTTGGAATGTATTATTCAATTAAGCTTTATTCCAAGTAAGTTAATCAGAATGAAAAATAAAGGGCAGTATTTCCCAAGCAGAAAATTTGGCAAAATTCCTGTAGGAGAGATAAATCAATTTATATTTATTATGAAATGCCCTGAAACACTAACTTGAGTTTATAAAAAATCTGTTAAAGCTGAATTTTAAAAATATTTTATTTTCCATTATCCTAATTTTTCATAGATTTTACAAAATTAAACTTTAGTGGCTGTATATATAAAGTATCCATTTTGAATGAGTAGCTAAATCAATATTTTATTTTACTATATGCATATTTTAGTAAGCTTACAAACCAATGCTTGTATACTTTAATTATTATTATTTTAAACCTTATTAATCATGACGTCACTTTATGGATGTTTCTGTTGTACGTTAGCATTTTAGTTTAGAAAATATATATATATATTTTTTTTTAGTCACAGTGACTTACACCCGTAACCCCAGTAGTTTGGGAGGCCGAGGCGGGCAGATCACCTGAGGTCTGGAGTTCAAGACCAGCCTGGCCAACATGGTGAAACCCTGTCTCTACTAAAAATACAAAATATTAGCTGGGTGTGGTGGCACACGTCTGTAGTTCCAGCTACTTGGGAGGCTGAGGCATGAGAATCTCTTGAACCTAGGAGATGGAGATTGCAGTGAGCCAAGATCGCTCCACTGCACTCCAGCCTGGGCGACAGAGTGAGGCTCCGTCTCAAAACAAAACAAAACAAAACAAAAACAAAACAAAACAAAAAATATATACATATATTTTCTTTTTTATATAAATAATTGCTTTATCACATTTTATAAATCCACTTTATAATAAAAAGTTATATTAAAAATGCTGGCAAGGTTATTTCATAGTCACTTTATAGTTATTAATTAGATGCCATTTTTTATATATTAGTCTTTCAAATCTTATGATCTCTGCATCTCAGTTTATATATAAAATAATTATCTTTTAATTATTTTGTTTAGTATTATTTTAATTTTTTTCTTTGGAATCTTTTAT
Source organism: Pan paniscus (assembly GCF_029289425.2). Lineage (NCBI taxonomy): Eukaryota > Metazoa > Chordata > Mammalia > Primates > Hominidae > Pan > Pan paniscus. The sequence goes on along the minus strand of NC_073264.2, from coordinate 28,359,367 downwards.
GTTCTTCTTTCAAAATTTAATGGCTGTCAAGTTAATAACTTCAAAGTCCTTAATTTTTTTAGTGTCCTAAGCATAGAATGAATGGTCTACAGATTGGCACGCCATTGGAAGATAAGTTTGTCTTGCCTTTTTTAATAGAAGAATGTAATAAATATTTTAATGTTTTAATTATGAAACCAGGTACTTTTAAAATCAATATATTAAGTTTCAAAGTTGGACTTAAACAGCCATGGATTTCCTGTCAGAATCCATATGCTGAGCTTACGTACAAGGAAAATATGGATTAGTGATAGTTTCTTTCCTGAAGGTAATGCTTTTCTCTATATAATGTAAAAAATTTTTACAAACATAGCCTCATTAATTTTCTCAAGGTCCCCCAAGATAATTATGTACGCATGATTTCCATTTTACAGAATGTAAACTGGCCTGAGGGAACCGGGTATCATAGTTTTCCATTTTGTTTCTCACGCCACAGCTATGACGCACAAAACATTTTAAATTTACAGTGGGCATAAATTTTATTTTGCTCTTCTGTCAAATTCTCCAAACTCTAAACAAAATGCAGTCTTGTATGATTAAAAAAAGAAAGTTTCAAAGTCAGAAAATCAGGCTTTAAGACACAGCTTTTCCATTTTGGCAAATTATTAAACCTCTTCAATTTTACATCTGTAAAACATCTGCTTTCTCTACAGTGCACTTCAGCTTATTACTGAAGCTCAAATGAAAAATGTATGTGAATGTGTTGCATAAATTGCAAATCACATAGATGATAGTTGTTATATTACATTTATATCCCCCACCACATGAGGCTCAACACAAATTTGTAAACTTGAATGTGGCCCAACACAAATCTGTAAACTTTCTTAAAACATTATAAGATTATTTTGCGATTTTTTTTTCTTAGCTCATCAGCTGTCATTAAATGCACTAGTGTTTCTTAGCTCATCAGCTGTCATTAAAATGCACTAGTGTTAGTGCATTTTATATGTAGCCCAAGACAATTCTTCCTCTTCCCATGTGGCCCAGAGAAGCCAAAAGATTGGACACCTCTGCTTTAAAGTAAATATTAAATATTATCTACATTGGCATTCTTCAAGCCATAGGACGGGTATATTGGATGTGTCCACCAATCATTTACTGAATACAGAAATGGATGTACATTATTGAAGACACTACGTCAAGCACTGATCCTGGGGTTGATGGGTTGCATTTTTAAATGTGGTCATCCCAAAGACTTGCATTCAGTAAATTCCTGAAGGAAGTAAGGAGGCAAACATATTGTTAACTGGGAGAAAACATCTAGGCAGAGGTTAAGGCAATGGAAAGACCCGGGTGTGGACCGTGCTAAGGATGTTCAAGCTATTGAAGGAGGAAAATTGGGCTGCAACAGTGTAAACAGGGAGAGGGTAGTAGGAGATGAGATCACAGGTGTTAGGGGAAGGGGGGATTAAGAGAGGCACTGAAGAGGGATGCTATGAACACCGGTTTTTACTCTATAATTTGGCAAGAATTGGAGTGTTTTGTACAAGTAGAAACATATTGTTATTTTTTAACACTGTAGTGCCTATAATGAGAATACGCTGTAAGAAAACCAAAACAGAAGCAGTAAGACCAGCTAAGAAATATAAGATGGTAGACTCAACTAGGAAATTCTAGTAGTGGGGGTGGCGATAAGTTGGACTCTTGATACATTTTAAATGCAGAGCAAAAAACAAAAAAATCTGTGATAGGGATTATAATAAAACTATATATAAATTTGGGGAAAATTAACATCTTTGTAAAATTTAGTCTTCCAATGCATAAGCACAGAATATCTCTTCATTTATTTAGGTCCCTCTAATTGTTCTTAATTAGCTTTTGTAGTTTCCAGTGTAGAACACTGGAACATATTTTCCTGTATTTTTCCTCCAGGTATGTGATTATTTTAGTCGCTATCATAAGTTCATTTACTATTTTTACGCTACCTTAAGTTGTATGTATGCCTGTGTGTGCATAAATCATTACATACATACACATAAAATATTTTGTTCTACTGTAATTACTAAAATAATAAAATAATACTAAATGTGAAACAAGAAGATAATACAAGATAAAGAGGAACTTTAAAATACTTGACTAAAGCAAAGGAATGAAAGAAAGAAGCCATAAAGAAACAAACAAACAAAAAAAAGAGAGACAGAGGAAGGAGAGAGAGAGCGGATGGCCAAACAGAACCCTCCAGCGATCATCCCTTCCACAGAAACACCAAATTAAACAACCATTCATGCAAGAAAGCACTTTCATAAGAACCAAAACTTAGCTGAGCAATCATGGTACTTAGTTTTAGCATTATATCAAGGAGAGAGGCACTGAAAAGGATAGTAAAGACAGCCTTGAATCACCTACACATCCCCCATGTTTTAGCAGTAGCTGCCTGACACAGCAACAGAATCTGTGAGCTTCCGGGAGGGGGAGGCAGTAATTGTGAAAATTATCTTTGAAACTCAGTACTGCCCGGTCACAGTGGAAAGCAGCACAGGGCAGAATTCAGCCTGTGTTCACAGTGGGAACATTTAGACTAAGGAGAATCTCATGGTCAGAAACTAAGTTCCAGCTAGCCCCATTACCATGGCTAAAGTGCTCTAGGGTTCTAAACAAATTTTAAAGGCAGTCTAGGCCACAAAGACTGCCACTCCTAGGCAAGTCCCGGTGCTGTCCCAGGCTTGGAGCAAGTGAACTTGGGGTGCAAACAACTTAGTGGCACACCAGCTGGGGTAGCCAAGGAAGTACTTGTGTCAACCCTCCCCCAACCCAAGGCAGTGCAGCAGAGACCCTGTCTAAATAAATAAATAAATAAATAAATAAATAGAACTCAAAGAGACAGTAGAATGATGGTTACCAAAGTCTGGAAACGGTAGTGATGGGGTGGCAGAGGGGGACAAAGGGATGATAAATGGGTACAAAAATATTGTTAAAGAGAATGAATAAGGTTTAGTGTTTGATAGCACAACAGAATGACTACAGTCAATGATACTGTACATTTAAAAATAACTAAAAGAATAATCAGAATGTTTATAACACAAATGATAAATGCTTGAGGTGATGAATATGCCATTTACTCTGATGTTACTACTACTACACATTGAATGCCCATATCAAAATATCTCATATACGTCATTAATATATACACTTACTATTTACCTATAAAAAATCAAAAAGTAGGCCAGGTGTGGCTCACACCTGTAATCCCAACATTTGGGGAGGCCGAGGGAGGCGGATCACCTGAGGTTGGGAGTTTGAGACCAGCCTGACCAACATGGAGAAATCTCATCTCCGCTAAAAATACAAAGTCAGCTGGGCATGGTGGCATATGACTGTAAGCAGCTACTCAGGAGGCTGAGGCAGGAGAATAGCTTGAACCCGGGAGGCGAAGGATGTGGTGAGCTGAGATCACGCCATGGCACTCCAGCCTGGTCAACAAAAGAGAAACTCTGTCTCCAAAAAAGAAAAAAAAAAATCATGAAGTAAAAATTAAAAAAAAAAACTGACAGCAGTATGATAGGATTAAACATAATTATATAACTACATTTAATGTAAACATAATATGCATATGTATGCAATATACATACACATTGTAAGATTTTATACACAATATGTATATGTATAAAATGTGGGAGTTTTTTGCATTTTACCTGCATATTTTATGTTTTATGGCCTTTACCTGGATTAGTCAAATATTTTTGATCACGCTATTTTTTCTGTTACCTCTCTTTACTCTATTTTTATTTTAATGGCTACCCTAGATGTTTTATGTATCTTTGATTTATTACAGCCCAGTGGAAATTATTTGTTTTTACCACTTTTCAAATAATGCTGGAACATTAGGACTCTTTAAGCTGTTTAATTCTCTTTTGACTTTTGCACTAATTATATATTGTATAGTTCTCTCTCTCTATATATATATATGCATGTATATATTTACATCCAAACTAATTATTAAATACTCATTTATATGTAATGATGTATTTTTCTTTCCATTACTCTTCATTTTTACCTGAATTTTTGTGTTTCCATCTCATATCATCTTCTCTTACTTAATTAAATTCCTTTACTATTGCTTAATGCATAATTTCTGGTGATAATTTTTTTCTTTTTTGTTGGAAAATTATATTTAAAGAATAACTTTGCAGGGTATAGAATGCATGTTTCCATATTTTACATACCCTTTTATTTTCTGCTTTATTTTTTAAGTAATTTAAAAAGTATTTTCTATTTTATTTTTTAAAGGTCAGTTGCTGCTACTGATACTCATTTTTGGAATACAAAGTACTGTATCTATCTTACTAGCTTACATTTGACCTTGGTATCTCTAACCATAATTTTCCTTGTATTTACTTTGCTTAGTTTATAGAAACTTTGTGATATTTCAAATTGATATTCATTGTCAGTTTTGAAAAATTTTTATAATCTCAAATGCTGTTTTTCATCTGTCGCTGTATCCTCCTCTTCTAAAATTCTAATTACATTTATTTTGAACAGTTGAGGTCCCACATATATCTTGCTCTTTTCTTATCTTTTTCTTCTCTGTTTTGGATTAAGATATTTTACATTTCCTGTCTTACAATTTACTAATTATGTTTTCTGCTGTATCTATTTGTTGATAAAAATCATCCATTGAAATTTCATTTTCAGCACTTTTGCTTTTCCTTTCCAGATTTCCCAATTAATGCTGTTTTTCATATTATTTTAATTTTTGTTAAATTCTCCAGTTTTTCATCAGTGACCTTTCATCTCTTTTTGTGAACATGCTAAAAATGTTTTAAAGTCTTTGTCTTCTTACTATCTTTGACAGTTTCTGTTGTCTATATTCTTTGTTTTCAGTTACGTGATCTTGTATCTTGGAATGCCTTGTAATTTTTTGTCAAATTTTTATATTGTACAAAAAATTATTAAGGCTCCAACTGATGCTATTTTTCAACCAGGGAAGGTTCAGCTTCTGATCTCCTAGGCAAATAGAACGTGCTTATGACCTTGATCCATGCATGCACCAAATTAAAGTTTGAAAAGCCTCAGCCTTTGGTTAAAGCAGTTAGGGTGAAGTTTTCCTGGGCTTCAAATTGAAAGCTTGGTGTAGTCACTGGTGCTCCACTTCTCTTGATTTCTAAACTCTGAACATTGTAATTTCTGAATAACCTCACAAAAATATAAAATAAAGTAATAAATAATCAGAACAACTTTTTTCTTTCAGTTTCTTAGCCTTATACTCTTTGCATCCTCAGATTTTGGCAAACACATTAGAAGAAATATCAGCCTTATATCTGGATCAGTATTGTTCTGCCTCCATTACTGTACCCTAGTATCATGGCCCATAAATGCTTAAGCTGTTTGTCTTGTTCTTGTTGCTGTTATTGTTGTTTGCTTAGTTCTTCTGATTTCTCTGTTCTCAGGAGGGCCATGTGAAAATGAGGCCTGGATTCTCAGCCTCCTGTCTTGCTTTTAGAGTAAGCAAATGCCCCCAAGGAAAAGATGGCTGCAGACTGTCAGTTCACACCTCTCTATTTTTATCTGCTTTGTAATTTTGCAATCCTTTTCCCTCCAAGCCTGGTTGCTTTCTCTCCAATGCCTTTAAGAAAATATAATTTGTGTTTTATCTGTTTTTTGCTACTTTTTCTGAATAAGGTTGGTCTGTTGCATGCTATACCATCGCATTCAGGGGTAATAATTTTGATCAAGATTCTATCCTTTCATATAGTATTTCATTTAGCTTATTGGCATTTTGTTTCAAAAGTGTTTTGCATCTCATTTCCTGAAAGTAAATAAATATAAATATAAATATATTTTTTTATTTGTCTTTCTTGGAATGTAGTAAGTTATAATTTATTTTTTTCTTTTCTGTGATAAGGTTTGGTGTTTTTTTTTTCTTAAATATTTCATATTATTTAACTCTGGAGCCATCAGGTCCTGTAGCTACAACTATTTTTTTTTTTTCTTTTTTTTTGAGACGGAGTCTCACTCTATCGCTCAGGTGGGAGTGCAGTGGCGCAATCTTGGCTCACCGCAACCTTCGCCTCCCAGATTCAAGTGATTCTCTTGCCTCAGCTTCAGAGTAGCTGGGATTACAGGTGCCCGCCATCCACACCCAGCTAATTTTTGTATTTTTAGTAGAGACGGGGTTTCATCACATTGACCAGGCTGGTCTGAAACTCCTGACCTCAGGTGATCTGCCTGCCTCAGCCTCCCAAAGTGCTGTGATTACAGGCCTGGGCCACTGTGCCCAGGCAGCTACAGCTATTTTTAAGCCAGTTGCAATTGATTTAATAGTTAAAAGATTATTTAAGTTTTATTTTTCTTCTTTATCTATTTTGTAAAATTATGTCTTTTCTTGGAATTCCAGGAATAAGCCTGTTTAAATTTTCAAATTCAATTTAATAAAGTTGTACATAATAGCTTTTAATTATATTTTCTTCAACATCTTTATTATTTCTTCATTTATCTTTTGCTCCTAAACTTTCTACTTAAAGTAATTCAATTAAGTAATAATGCCATTTTAACTGAATTTAATTAGCCTCTTGCTCCTAATTTGGAATGCAATCTGAATGTCTTTTTAGCTATTGTATTCTCAGTACATAATAGGTGCCCAAACACTAATGAAAGAATGACTGAATAGATGAATGTATGGATGAGCCAATGCATGTTTATCTCCTTGCATGAAGAATGAAAATTTCAAAAAATTATTTTTATATTTATTTTTAATTAGTTCCCACCTATAATCCCAGGACTTGGGAGGCTATGGCTGAAGAATCACTTGAGTCCAGGAGTTCAAGACTAGCCTGGGCAACATAGCAAGACCCTGCCTCTGCAAAAAAATAAAATAAAATTAGCTGAGTGTGGTGGTGTGCACTTGTGGTCCTAGCTACCCAGGAGGCTAAGGTGATAAGATTGCTTGAGCCCCAACGTTTGAGGCTGTGGTGAGCCATGATTGTGCCACTGCACTCCAGCCTGGGTGACGGAGCAGAATCTGTCTCTAAAAAATAAAGAGATAAATAAATATTTTAAAATCACTAATGTAAAATATTCGAAGAGCTAGTTGTACCTTTCTTGTTTATACTTTTACCATTTTTTAAAGGATAAGATCATTCTCATCGCTTCCACAAATTTATCTGTTTAAATATAAAAAAGTCACTTAAAGGATGCCAGAATCTAAGTCTTTCTCTTCAGATACTGTAATTTAGTAAATGATTAAATGGTGTTAAGTCAATCAACTATTCTTTGTAATAATATCTTCTTATTTTTAAATGCACTGTGCTTTTATTTAATTTAGAAAATAAATATTTAGTAGCAACTTCCATTATGTTTGGAATTAAATTTTAAACAAGCCAGCATACTTCTACAAACTTCTCTGAAGATATCACAGAATCATATTTTGTGATTCGAAGTATTTTCTCTGAATAAAATAACTGAAATCATAAAGCATAGGAAGTGTGTGTTAAAATTTCTGGGAAGAAGAATAAAATGTATAAATCTATAATATTCAGTTGCAGAAATATTAGCATTTTTCAAAAGTATAAAGAATCACAGAATCCACCTCCATTATCTTTACTGATTGATAAGAAGCAATAAAAATGTGTTCATTTTTTAAAACTTCCTGAGAAGGAATTTGATCCACGATTATTGACATATTATTTCTTTTAAAATGTATTATTATTTTTTATTTCTGAGATGGTTTAACTCTGTTGCCCAGGCTGGAGTGCAGTGTCCTGATCTCTGCTCACTGCAACCCCGCCTTCCAAGCTCAAGTAATCCTCCCACCTCAGCCTCTCGAGTAGCTGGGACTACAGGTGTGAGCCACCTTGCCCAGCCACATTTATAAATCCATAATATTCAGTTGCAGAAACACTAGCATTATTTCAAAATATAAAGAATCATAGAATTCACCTCCATTACCTTTACTGATTGACAAGAAGCAACAAAAATGTGTTCATTTTTTAAAACTTCCCGAGAAGGAAATTCACCGACTGCTATTGACATATTATTTCTATATTCACTGATCCTCAGAATCTCCTCTAATCTAAAATAATCAGGACATGCCTTAAAGTACACACTCAGACTTCTGCAGTAATTTTAAATAATGCACTATTAATACATACATTGCCAGGTAAAAGCATTAATAATATATTGTAGGCAAACAAAGCAAGTCTCTCAACATTATACTTATGATCATTCTGCTGTGTGTGTGTCTGTGTGTCAAAATAGATGATTGAAGCTTTCATAACTTTGTATTAGTTATGAATTTATTTGGAATTATTTGTATTTTTAAAACATCTACAATGATTATGCATAAATCTTTAAATAATTTTATCATAGTTAAATACAATATTAACTTTTATCGCCACATCTCAGAAAAATAGAAATTCATTCCCATTATTCACCTTAAAAATTTTTTCACCATTTTTAAGCGTGTCTTCATAAAATTATGTCTTCTATGTAAAATATATATGAATATAATGGAAATATATGTATGAAAATAAACATGATTGAAACTGTAAAATGTATTTTTGTCTATTTCCTGAAATGTCAAAAGTATGAAAGAATATTAGGAGGAAAAAAGAGATATGACCTATAATAGACAGTAAGCAAATAGCAAGAAGTTAGATTTAAACTTAAATACATTACTTTTGAAAATACAAAGTCATCTAATTAAAACACAAAAATTTCAGAATAGATTTTTAAAAATTTAACTATTTGCTGTGTACTAGAGTTATACTTTCTACATAGAAACATAGAAAATCTGAATGTTAAAGGATGCAAAGTATGTGCCATGCATAATAATCAAAATTAAGTTTATACTTTATTAAGCAACACAGAAGTTTAAGCAAGAAGTGGCACTACAGTGGAGGAAAAATTCCATAATATCACACAACTAAATAGAGATGTATTTAAAGGCTTTAACATGCTAACATGCTATCTTCATAGCTGATAGAGCAATCCAACAAAAACATTATTACAGGTACAAGTGATGTGAGCTACAACATTCATAAACTTAACTGATTAACCATATATAGATTATTAAACCTATCAGCTCCATAGTACACATTATTTACAACTGCACATGGATGGTTTACCAAAATAAGCCATATGCTGGATCATCAATATTTTCTCAGCAAACTGCAAAATTTTACAATCATAAAGTTCATGTTCTCTGACTTCAGTAGAATTAAGGTAGGAGTCAATAACAAATAATTAAATAAAAATCCTAAGTGTTTAAAAATGAAGCAACGTGCTTCTAAGTAACCCATGAGTCAAAAAAGATCTAATAATGAAAATTAGAAATACATGAATTGAATGAAATGAAAGCATTACATATCAAAACTTGGAGAGACGCAACTAAAGCTAAGCATATACAAAGATATAGAGTTTAATGCATAGATTAGAAGAGAAGACAGAAAATCATCGATCAAGCATTCATCTCAAGATTCTAGAAAAATGTTTTTTAATTGAATGGTCAGAGTTCTAAAAATAAGAATCAATAAAATATAAAATCAATAAAATATTTAAAAATCAATAAATCAATAAAATATAAAATAAATGTTGAATAAAAAAATCAACAAATTTAAAAGTTGTTTCTTTGAAAAGACTAACACAATTTAAAAACCCCTATTAAATAGAAACAAGAAAAAAGGAAGACAATACATTGCATATGTTGAAAATTAATAAGGAACATCAATACAAGTTTTACACACATGAAAAAGGAGTAAGAAGTTATTCTGAATAACATTTGCCAATGCATAATTATACAGCTATTGAAGTTATTAATTTGTAATTTATCACCTATATCACACACAAACACACACACACACACACACACACACACGCACACACAAATCTTCAGGGACAGAGAATGGCTTCAAGAAAATTCCTGCAAATGTGTAAGAAAGAAATAACACCAGCCTTACACAACCTGTTTTATAAGGAGTGAAAACACTTCCTAACTCTTTCTATGAAGTTATAACACTCTTGATACTAAACAATACCAGGAAATTTAACATAAGCTCCTTCATAAACACAGATGCAATAATTCTAATTTGAATATTAGCTAATTGAATTCAGAAAAATAAATAAGAAATTAAACCACAAACAAGTTCAATTTGTTCCAAGTATGTAAAACCAATAGCTGGTCATCATTCATGTTAATAAAATATAGAAAAAAATACAAAATATAAAACCAAATCAATGCAACTGACATGGGAAACATTGATAAAATTAAAAACAGCTCATGACTAAATCTCCGCAAACTAGAAATAGGTAAAAACTTTCTTGATTTGGTGAGTGGTATCTACAAATATCACACAACAAACATTTTTTTTTTTTTTTTTTTTTTATTATACTTTAAGTTTTAGGGTACATGTGCACATTGTGCAGGTTAGTTACATATGTATACATGTGCCATGCTGGTGCGCTGCACCCACTAACTCGTCATCTAGCATTAGGTATATCTCCCAATGCTATCCCTCCCCCCTCCCCCCTCCCCACCACAGTCCCCAGAGTATGATATTCCCCTTCCTGTGTCCATGTGATCTCATTGTTCAATTCCCACCTATGAGTGAGAATATGCGGTGTTTGGTTTTTTGTTCTTGCGATAGTTTACTGAGAATGATGGTTTCCAATTTCATCCATGTCCCTACAAAGGATATGAACTCATCATTTTTTATGGCTGCATAGTATTCCATGGTGTATATGTGCCACATTTTCTTAATCCAGTCTATCATTGTTGGACATTTGGGTTGGTTCCAAGTCTTTGCTATTGTGAATAATGCCGCAATAAACATACGTGTGCATGTGTCTTTATAGCAGCATGATTTATAGTCATTTGGGTATATACCCAGTAATGGGATGGCTGGGTCAAATGGTACTTCTAGTTCTAGATCCCTGAGGAATCGCCACACTGACTTCCACAATGGTTGAACTAGTTTACAGTCCCACCAACAGTGTAAAAGTGTTCCTATTTCTCCACATCCTCTCCAGCACCTGTTGTTTCCTGACTTTTTAATGATTTCCATTCTAACTGGTGTGAGATGATATCTCATAGTGGTTTTGATTTGCATTTCTCTGATGGCCAGTGATGATGAGCATTTTTTCATGTGTTTTTTGGCTGCATAAATGTCTTCTTTTGAGAAGTGCCTGTTCATGTCCTTCGCCCACTTTTTGATGGGGTTGTGTGTTTTTTTCTTGTAAATTTGTTTGAGTTCACTGTAGATTCTGGATATTAGCCCTTTGTCAGATGAGTAGGTTGCAAAAATTTTCTCCCATGTTGTAGGTTGCCTATTCACTCTGATGGTAGTTTCTTTTGCTGTGCAGAAGCTCTTCAGTTTAATTAGATCCCATTTGTCAATTTTGGCTTTTGTTGCCATTGGTTTTGGTGTTTTGGACATGAAGTCCTTGCCCACGCCTATGTCCTGAATGGTAATGCCTAGGTTTTCTTCTAGGGTTTTTATGGTTTTAGGTCTAACGTTTAAATCTTTAATCCATCTTGAATTGATTTTTGTATAAGGTGTAAGGAAGGGATCCAGTTTCAGCTTTCTACATATGGCTAGCCAGTTTTCCCAGCACCATTTATTAAATAGGGAATCCTTTCCCCATTGCTTGTTTTTCTCAGGTTTGTCAAAGATCAGATAGTTGTAGGTAAGCGGTGTTATTTCTGAGGGCTCTGTTCTGTTCCATTGATCTATATTTCTGTTTTGGTACCAGTACCATGCTGCTTTGGTTACTGTAGCCTTGTAGTATAGTTTGAAGTCAGGTAGTGTGATGCCTCCAGCTTTGTTCTTTTGGCTTAGGATTGACTTGGCGATGCGGGCTCTCTTTTGGTTCCATATGAACTTTAAAGTAGTTTTTTCCAATTCTGTGAAGAAAGTCATTGGAAGCTTGATGGGGATGGCATTGAATCTGTAAATTACCTTGGGCAGTATGGCCATTTTCACGATATTGATTCTTCCTACCCATGAGCAAGGAATGTTCTTCCATTTGTTTGTATCCTCTTTTATTTCCTTGAGCAGTGGTTTGTAGTTCTCCCTGAAGAGGTGCTTCACATCCCTTGTAAGTTGGATTCCTAGGTATTTTATTCTCTTTGAAGCAATTGTGAATGGGAGTTCACTCATGATTTGGCTCTCTGTTTGTCTGTTGTTGGTGTATAAGAATGCTTGTGATTTTTGTACATTGATTTTGTATCCTGAGACTTTGCTGAAGTTGCTTATCAGCTTAAGGAGATTTTGGGCTGAGACGATGGGGTTTTCTAGATAAACAATCATGTCGTCTGCAAACAGGGACAATTTGACTTCCTCTTTTCCTAATTGAATACCCTTTATTTCCTTCTCCTGCCTGATTGCCCTGGCCAGAACTTCCAACACTATGTTGAATAGGAGCGGTGAGAGAGGGCATCCCTGTCTTGTGCCAGTTTTCAAAGGGAATGCTTCCAGTTTTTGCCCATTCAGTATGATATTGGCTGTGGGTTTGTCATAGATAGCTCTTATTATTTTGAAATATGTCCCATCAATACCTAATTTATTGAGAGTTTTTAGCATGAAGGGTTGTTGAATTTTGTCAAAGGCTTTTTCTGCATCTATTGAGATAATCATGTGGTTTTTGTCTTTGGCTCTGTTTACATGCTGGATTACATTTATTGATTTGCGTATGTTGAACCAGCCTTGCATCCCAGGGATGAAGCCCACTTGATCATGGTGGATAAGCTTTTTGATGTGCTGCTGGATTCGGTTTGCCAGTATTTTATTGAGGATTTTTGCATCAATGTTCATCAAGGATATTGGTCTAAAATTCTCTTTTTTGGTTGTGTCTCTGCCAGGCTTTGGTATCAGAATGATGCTGGCCTCATAAAATGAGTTAGGGAGGATTCCCTCTTTTTCTATTGATTGGAATAGTTTCAGAAGGAATGGTACCAGTTCCTCCTTGTACCTCTGGTAGAATTCGGCTGTGAATCCATCTGGTCCTGGACTCTTTTTGGTTGGTAAACTATTGATTATTGCCACAATTTCAGCTCCTGTTATTGGTCTATTCAGAGATTCAACTTCTTCCTGGTTTAGTCTTGGGAGAGTGTAGGTGTCGAGGAATGTATCCATTTCTTCTAGATTTTCTAGTTTATTTGCGTAGAGGTGTTTGTAGTATTCTCTGATGGTAGTTTGTATTTCTGTGGGATCGGTGGTGATATCCCCTTTATCATTTTTTATTGCGTCTATTTGATTCTTCTCTCTTTTTTTCTTTATTAGTCTTGCTAGCGGTCTATCAATTTTGTTGATCCTTTCAAAAAACCAGCTCCTGGATTCATTAATTTTTTGAAGGGTTTTTTGTGTCTCTATTTCCTTCAGTTCTGCTCTGATTTTAGTTATTTCTTGCCTTCTGCTAACTTTTGAATGTGTTTGCTCTTGCTTTTCTAGTTCTTTTAATTGTGATGTTAGGGTGTCAATTTTAGATCTTTCCTGCTTTCTCTTGTGGGCATTTAGTGCTATAAATTTCCCTCTGCACACTGCTTTGAATGCGTCCCAGAGATTCTGGTATGTTGTGTCTTTGTTCTCGTTGGTTTCAAAGAACATCTTTATTTCTGCCTTCATTTCGTTATGTACCCAGCAGTCATTCAGGAGCAGGTTGTTCAGTTTCCATGTAGTTGAGCGGCTTTGAGTGAGATTCTTAATCCTGAGTTCTAGTTTGATTGCAGTGTGGTCTGAGAGATAGTTTGTTATAATTTCTGTTCTTTTACATTTGCTGAGGAGAGCTTTACTTCCAACTATGTGGTCAATTTTGGAATAGGTGTGGTGTGGTGCTGAAAAAAATGTATATTCTGTTGATTTGGGGTGGAGAGTTCTGTAGATGTCTATTAGGTCCGCTTGGTGCAGAGCTGAGTTCAATTCCTGGGTATCCTTGTTGACTTTCTGTCTCGTTGATCTGTCTAATGTTGACAGTGGGGTGTTAAAGTCTCCCATTATTAATGTGTGGGAGTCTAAGTCTCTTTGTAGGTCACTCAGGACTTGCTTTATGAATCTGGGTGCTCCTGTATTGGGTGCATAAATATTTAGGATAGTTAGCTCCTCTTGTTGAATTGATCCCTTTACCATTATGTAATGGCCTTCTTTGTCTCTTTTGATCTTTGTTGGTTTAAAGTCTGTTTTATCAGAGACTAGGATTGCAACCCCTGCCTTTTTTTGTTTTCCATTTGCTTGGTAGATCTTCCTCCATCCTTTTATTTTGAGCCTATGTGTGTCTCTGCACGTGAGATGGGTTTCCTGAATACAGCACACTGATGGGTCTTGACTCTTTATCCAACTTGCCAGTCTGTGTCTTTTAATTGGAGAATTTAGTCCATTTACATTTAAAGTTAATATTGTTATGTGTGAATTTGATCCTGTCATTATGATGTTAGCTGGTGATTTTGCTCGTTAGTTGATGCAGTTTCTTCCTAGTCTTGATGGTCTTTACATTTTGGCATGATTTTGCAGCGGCTGGTACCGGTTGTTCGTTTCCATATTTAGCGCTTCCTTCAGGAGCTCTTTTAGGGCAGGCCTGGTGGTGACAAAATCGGTCAGCATTTGCTTGTCTGTAAAGTATTTTATTTCTCCTTCACTTATGAAGCTTAGTTTGGCTGGATATGAAATTCTGGGTTGAAAATTCTTTTCTTTAAGAATGTTGAATATTGGCCCCCACTCTCTTCTGGCTTGTAGGGTTTCTGCCGAGAGATCCGCTGTTAGTCTGATGGGCTTCCCTTTGAGGGTAACCCGACCTTTCTGTCTGGCTGCCCTTAACATTTTTTCCTTCATTTCAACTTTGGTGAATCTGACAATTATGTGTCTTGGAGTTGCTCTTCTCGAGGAGTATCTTTGTGGCGTTCTCTGTATTTCCTGAATCTGAACGTTGGCCTGCCTTGCTAGATTGGGGAAGTTCTCCTGGATAATATCCTGCAGAGTGTTTTCCAACTTGGTTTCATTCTCCGCATCACTTTCAGGTACACCAATCAGACGTAGATTTGGTCTTTTCACATAGTCCCATATTTCTTGGAGGCTTTGCTCATTTCTTTTTATTCTTTTTTCTCTAGACTTCCCTTCTCGCTTCGTTTCATTCATTTCATCTTCCACTGCTTATACCCTTTCTTCCAGTTGATCGCATCGGCTCCTGAGGCTTCTGCATTCTTCACGTAGTTCTCGAGCCTTGGTTTTCAGCTCCATCAGCTCCTTTAAGCACTTCTCTGTATTGGTTATTCTAGTTATACATTCTTCAAAATTTTTTTCAAAGTTTTCAACTTCTTTGCCTTTGGTTTGAATGTCCTCCCGTAGCTCAGAGTAATTTGATCGTCTGAAGCCTTCTTCTGTCAGCTCGTCAAAATCATTCTCCATCCAGCTTTGTTCCATTGCTGGTGAGGAACTGCGTTCCTTTGGAGGAGGAGAGGCGCTCTGCATTTTAGAGTTTCCTGTTTTTCTGTTCTGTTTTCTCCCCATCTTTGTGGTTTTATCTACTTTTGGTCTTTGATGATGGTGATGTACAGATGGGTTTTCGGTGTGGATGTCCTTTCTGTTTGTTAGTTTTCCTTCTAACAGACAGGACCCTCAGCTGCAGGTCTGTTGGAATACCCTGCCGTGTGAGGTGTCAGTGTGCCCCTGCTGGGGGGTGCCTCCCAGTTAGGCTGCTCGGGGGTCAGGGGTTAGGGACCCACTTGAGGAGGCAGTCTGCCCGTTCTCAGATCTCCAGCTGTGTGCTGGGAGAACCACTGCTCTCTTCAAAGCTGTCAGACAGGGACATTTAAGTCTGCAGAGGTTACTGCTGTCTTTTTGTTTGTCTGTGCCCTGACCCCAGAGGTGGAGCCTACAGAGGCAGGCAGGCCTCCTTGAGCTGTGGTGGGCTCCACCCAGTTCGAGCTTCCTGGCTGCTTTGTTTACCTAAGCAAGCCTGGGCAATGGCGGGCGCCTCTCCCCCAGCCTCGCTGCCGCCTTGCAGTTTGATCTCAGACTGCTGTGCTAGCAATCAGCAAGATTCCAAGGGCGTAGGACCCTCCGAGCCAGGTGTGGGATATAGTCTCGTGGTGCGCCTTTTTTTAAGCCGGTCTGAAACGCGCAATATTCGGGTGGGAGTGACCCGAGTTTTCCAGGTGCGTCCGTCACCCCTTTCTTTGACTCAGAAAGGGAACTCCCTGACCCCTTGCGCTTCCCAGGTGAGGCAATGCCTCGCCCTGCTTCGGCTCGCGCACGGTGCACGCACCCACTGGCCTGCGCCCACTGTCTGGCACTCCCTAGTGAGATGAACCCGGTACCTCAGATGGAAATGCAGAAATCACCCGTCTTCTGCGTCGCTCACGCTGGGAGCTGTAGACCGGAGCTGTTCCTATTCGGCCATCTTGGCTCCTCCCTCCACACAACAAACATTTTAGCTAGTGGTGAGATATTGAAAGCTCTACTTCTGAGATCAGAAATTAGTCTAGGATGTCTGTTTTATTCCCTGAGTTGAACATAACACTGAATGCCCTATTCACTGTGGAAGTACAAAAAAAGAATAAAAGTTATAAGAATTTTAAATCTAAGGCTGAAAACTCACCATTTTAGGCAACATGAGTGTATATTTTAAAATTCAGACAAATCTGCAAGGTATTAGAATTAATAAATGAATTTAACAAGATTGCTGAATGTGAAGATTGGCCATAAAATCTGAAAACACACAAATACACATAACAAATCATTTATTGATATTATATTGCAAGACATAAGCTCAATGATATCACATATATTTAATATGTTGTCCTTCATTAGCAATACATAATTCCATAATATTGTGTAAAATTCCAATGAAATCTCTAATATGGTGTTTCCATCAGTCCCTACAACTTTCATCTGTGATGAGTCACATTATTTCTGTATAATTTTCACTAAAGAAACCTTTACTTCAAGCGTATCCTGCTGTATGTTCAGTGCCTACTTTCAGTGGTGCCATCTAGTAGGTGTTCAAAATATCTGCGTACCGAATGACTGAATAGATGACTATAGTGTTTCCCAATTTCTAAAATCTCTTAAATCTATGCTACCAGGCAAAATCACCTTTCATTTTAACTTGCATAAATTTTCTTTTTCAGAGAGAGATAAAAGTTTTAAGTGCCTCTTATCTTTTAGCAATTTTGTCTATCAAATTTCCTTCTCCAAACAAGTAAACTCAGCAACATATTCCTTTTGCATTCCTCAGCTAGTGATGTGTAAAATAATTGCCAAGAGCAGACAGAGGCAATATGGTATTGCTGTTAAGAGCAGAACACACAGATTAATTGTAAAACACACTGGGTTCCAATACCAGCTAGCAGTTATATCACAATAATTCTATGAGCTAACACAAGTTACTTTACCATTTTAAGCCTTGGCTTGCACAATTAAAAATGGAAAAAATAACACATCTCTAAAGGCCACCGTAGAATTAAAACATGAACACTTATGCTAGCTGTTTTGCATAAAGCACAAAGAATTCAATTATTATTATTATTACAAATCAATGACGGAACTATCCGTGTACATAATGCCCACTGGGAAACTTCATAATTTCTAAACTAGAGCTTAGGCAAAGAAGTCTATTTCCAAGAGGAATTTTAGTAAACATGCTTTGAAACTGTAGCTGCATAGTAAGTGCACATTTTCTACTTAGAGTACATTTTTTATTTGATATGTCTTGTGCAGAATGGGTAATGGAGAATATGGGGAGTATTGCTATCCTCCCATTGACATTGTACAATTATCCTCTGGATGCAGTGAATTCCCTGCTCAGAAAAGTCTGAAGCAGAAGAAAAAATATATTATCTTTTAAATGCACAGTCATTAATTTTGAAAAAGAACAAGGTAAAGCTTGGCTGCTAGGTTCTACCAAGTTCTACCAAAAACATTGAAGATATTTGTTAATTGCCTACTGGTTTCATTACTGTTCAAAACAACATCTGGAGTATGCTGGCCTTTATTAGGCAATATGTTGGTCTTTAATGGCATCAGTCAACAGTATAGGTGTTAACAAAGAGAAAGTAAAGTTGGTAGAAGACTACACTCTCCAACACAGAAAAACCTAATAAATTCAAATTTTTACACAAAATGTAAAATTACATTTCTATGAGATTCAAAATAGCCTCAAAAATTACATTATTTTTAAAAGTATTAGTTGATCAAAGATAATACCAAAGATCATCTTAAGGTCATCTTGAAACAGGAGAGGACGTTAGGTTATTCCCTCTCTAGATTCATTGGCTCTATCTTTGTCTAACAAAACCACAAAGTTAGAATCATTGGAATTTCAAAAAAGTTTAAATAAATACATTCATAAAGCAAATATTTGTGTTGTGTTCGGGATTGTTTAAGCGATGGAAATGGAACAGTGTAAAACTTAAAAGCCCTGCCCTTCTAGAGTTTACATTCAGTCATCAAAACATGAAGTGCCAGAAATTTCTAAACTAGTATTAATGAAGTTGTATAGACAGACTTTAAGCAATACTTACGCTTTGTTCAGACATGAATTATCTGCAGTCCGAAAAAATGAATCAAACAAATCATTTCACATGAACTCTTTGGGCACCAAGATTTTAAACTAGCAATAATGATTCTTTAGAATCTTCCAATTATAAGGTGCAAAAGAATTTAGGGGGTAAGCTTATCATTTTATTAAAAAGAATATCATTCCCAAAGATCACAGGTGCTAATTTAATAATGGAATTTAAAAAATTATTCTATAGAATTGCTTAGAAAGTTTTGGCTGCTAACATTTTTCAGTGAGAATTAGAATATGAAAGCCTGAAAAAATAACAGGTTTTTTTGTGTGTCTGCCTGTTTGCTGGCTTTCTTGCTTGCTTTCTTGTTAAAAATCGAGAGCAACAAATCGAACTTGAAAGAACCTGTTTTCCAAACCCTAACTCAACTTGGTCTTAAGGAGTCCTAGAACTCAAATTCTGACAAAGAGTTCCTGAAACTCAAAGTGACCATAATGTTCTCTGTCTCATAAAACTGAACTGCAAAATTAACCATGAGACTCAGGTTATCAATTGGTTGTGTAACTGAATCAACAAGGGTTTATAAGCATCTATCAAGGTGTGCTTAACATTATGCTCAGTTGCTGTGAATATACAAGAGAACTTTTAGATATATTCTTAACTCTCAAACAGTTTAAGAGTTTACTTGGAAATTTATACCATATAAACATCTTAAGAGCCCAAGATAACATGTTGTATATTGAAGACTTACTGGTGTGACAAACAATTGCAGAGGAGGGGAGATTTAATAGAGGCTTTGGTAATTAGAAAAGAACCCTAGGAAGAAGTGAACTAGAGAGCAGCCCATTGGTCTGGGTGGGATTTGTCCAGGCAAAAAACAAAAAATTGCCAGAACACTGCAGAGAAGAATGGCACGAACAGATATATGTAGAGAGAATGAATATGTACAATTGTAAGTGAGCAGATGGTCCTGAATCATGAGTTGTGAACCCTTGCCCCATGTTGCAATAGAATTTCTTTACCACGATCCTAGTCAGCATATAGTTATCTTCAAGACTGAGACTGCTTTAGTATTTTTCATTTAGAGATGTAAATGTGGGTGCACATGCAAATAAATTTTAAATGTATATTTTCTAAACACATTCTTAATATTGATTAGTCCTTTAAGTAGTATATATTTTGTCAAGGATCTCGTAATTTAAGAATGAAAACAAATAATATGGAAAGCAAAAGTGTGCATGGGTTGAGAAATAATTTTATGAAATAGACCTCAAACTCAGCTTTTTTAGCCAAGAAAGTATATTCTCTTTTCAGATAAAGTATATGATTTTGTATAAATGGTGAACATATTTTTCTCTCTTTCCATGGGAATAAAATAAAAGGACTGAAATTACAGGCAAATATTTTTTAGAAAAGTGTCTTGCCTATAGAGTTTTAACACACAAGGAAAGATTTCTAAGGGGGATCATGATCTCTTAAATGTTTTAGCAAATATTGAGCTCTATTTCTAAAACACTGACTACAAACAAGGGGTGATTAAAATAACTACTTAAAATGGAATCCCTAAGAACTCAAGGCTTCCCAAAGAGAATCTATAAGGGTGTTAAAAATGTGTTCCTTGTTCAATGCTACAATATAGCTGCATTGACAGTATAGTGCATAGTAAGTTACATTACATTAAAATAACTTCAGTTCAGTTGAATAGGGGTTAACACTCCAATTATTTATAATATTATCACAGACAAGAAATCATTTAGTTTATCAACTCAAGAGTTGTCAGACACTGGGCAAGCATATTTTCGTTTTGCTTATTGCCAAACTAAAATTAAGAAAGCTCTGAAGGAAAACAGTTCCACCTGTGGTCAAATATTTAAAAGGACCATTACCAGTATCCAGATAGGCACACAAACTTAGTCTTAGAATGTGTTCCTTTGATGTCTCTTGCCTTGATATAAAATTGCAGTTAAAAAAGAAAATGCACTTAGCTCAATATTTTTGCTAGAGGCTTCCCTATTACAATATCCCACCACCACCTTGAAAGTATTGTCTATTGTTCAAAGTCAGTACCAGTCATTATTTACCACTCAAAATCCATATTGTTCACCTTCTTTAGAAAGTACTGTGATTATTCAATTAATATGCTATATTTATTCAAACATTTGAACAACTTAGACTGATCTTCAAGCTGATTTTGAACTGGCTAGCATCAAGCAGATAGATACTATAAAATAATTCAAACAAGGAATCACTAAAAGGAAATCTGTAACTTGCACTCCACTTTGCAATAGAGTCACTCCAGAGCTCACACTACTTGGGTCTCTAAGCACATCTGAACCTGTGTGCAGACAGCATGCTTTGTCAAGCTTTGCTGGAAGCCTGCAGAGCACGGTGGGATACAAGCCATATCAGAGGTTCTACAGTCCCTTTACTAATGCCACTTAGGTATACAACCAGGAAGCCACATTGTGAAACATCAGACCTGTCACAGAAATTGGTCCCCGTTCCAGCATCACATTACCCTGACCAGTACACCAGCACTCAGCACAGTTACATACTGTCAAGTCCACTATTGTCTTGAACTTCAGTTACAGGAATTATTTCTTCTCAAAGCTACTACTGATGACTTGTTAAATAAAAACAACAATGTTAGGGGAAACTCCTCTGGTTTATGGAAATAAAAGTATAAATAATATGTATTCAAATTTTCATTTTCTTGCAAAATCTTGCATCTAAATTGACGTTTATCTCATAGCAAATTCTGTAAAGCCAAAGGATCCTTTCTGAAGCTACATGCTGAGTTACCCTGAGAAGCTGTGTTAGTCAGGAAATATAAAGCTACCCAAGAATGCTGTATTTAATAATTCATGTTGTAAACACCCTGTTAGATTCCAAGTTAAGATCGCAACATTCTCTCAATACATGTACTTCATTATTCTTGAACACTTAAATACCATAACTTTATAATACCTTTACACAAGACAAAGGTGTTAAAATTATCCCCAGATAACTCTCAATCATCTACTGCTCCCTGCTACCCCACAGACTCAAGCAATCTCTAAAAGAGGGCTATGTTCAAATGATCATGGGGTTTCATCACCTCTCATACGTATTTAGTTCCCAGGCTCAACATCCACACTAAATGGGATTTCTTACTTGAAATGAAATAATTTCAGCTAGTTATCTTTAGTCCCACTCTCACGGAAATATGTAAGATTTAATGAGCAACTGATCATTATTTCATATGTTTCAACCTTTCCCTTGTCCAGCCTTTCCCCTGTCTTCTCTTCTATTCTAAGATATTGTAAATGTCCAGATTGAGAGCATGGACCAGCAGATCTTTTTCATATCTATCCTTTGCCTTTTACAGCATGTCCTTGCTGGCTGACCTCTTTTCAAATTTTGTTTTCCTCTGAATGGGCTATTGCACTGATGGCTTTTGGCAGCTGCCGAGTGCTAAACCTGCATATAAAATCAATCTGTGGGGCCACAGCCACAAAACAGGACCTACTTGAAATGATTTTTTCGGCTTTCTGGTTACCATCGTATTAGAGTTTTAGTGCAATGGGAAAGGACAATAATTCATTTTACTTTATGAGAAAATCTTTATTTTCAAGAGCAACTGCTTGAGTGAATTCTTTTCAGATTGTCTTCTTGACTATATACAGCACATATAGTAACTCAATACTCTCCTCTTACTCTAAATATTGTAGACAGACTAAGCCAGAATCTTTTGCACCAAGTTTTGTATTAATGTGTAAAAAGTTACTACAATATTATGATACACTCATTATTTTCCATACAGAAGAGGAAACTACTATGCCAAAAACCATTTGGTACTATTTTCCCCTTGTAAATTTTTCTACTCTATCTCAAGAATAAAAACCCTAGTTCATTGCAGTTAAGACTATAGATTTTGGTGTCAACTCAACCTAGATTCATTTCGCAACTTTCTTTGAATGGAAAGAATGATTGTCCTTGGGCCAATTGCTCATGTAATATTTAAACCTCATTATATTCATGTATAAAATATAATGATAGTTTCTCCCTTAAAGAATTTAGGTGAATACAATTTAGTAAAAAATAAATTAATAATTCACATAATGCATATAACATGATATCTGACATGCAGAACCTCCTAAAATATGTCATTACATTTTTAATTAATTATAAAAACTGCCACCTCTGTTGTCTACTAGTATGAGAAAATTGTGCCTTAGTAGCTTACCCTATTATAGTCACTTTCTTCTCTGAACAACAGAAATTAAAAATGTATGACATTTCCAGAACAGTTAAAGCAACTTAAATAGTTTAAGAATACAATGAGAGTTAAGAATTTTTTAAATGCAATTTTTCAAAAAGCCCTTTTAATCTTCATCTTTACTGCTCAACAAATCACTCCAAACTTTGTGGCAAAAAGCAACAAACATAACTTACAAAATCAGTGGGTCAGATCAGTGGGTACGAAAGTACGCAACAGGACTGGCTCCTTTGCTTCACAATGTCTGGGACTCAAATGATCCAGGGCTTTAACAGCTGTTCTAGAGGAATCACTTCCAAGGCATCTTCCACATTTAAGTGTGGCTCAGTTGAGGCTGTTGAACGGAGCACTGTAACATGCCCTCTACCTATGGCTTGGGCTCCTCACAGCATGGTGTCTGGGTTCTGATAGAGAATTTCCTGAAAGTGAACTTTCACGGAGCTAGTATTCCAAAGGAACCAGGTGGAAGCGGCATGACCTTTTCTGACCGAGCGTCCTATGTCACTTGGTGGTCATATCAGCTGTCCTCTCTTAGGTCAAGAAAGTCATAAGCCACCCAGGCTCAAGGAGAGAAGGCATAGGCCTCATCTCTCTTTGCAGGTAGATTAAAGAATTTTGAGGCCATATTTTAAAATACCACACATATTCTCCACAAACTATCCTCACGTTGATTATTCCTTCTTTTAATGCTTCTTATCCTTAATTATTCAGCATTACTCAATACTCATTATACATTGCTTTATATTTATTCTGGAGTTTATTAGACTTTCTAAAGTGCTATAACAATATAGTAAATTTTAGAGTACATCATCATATCTTCTTTTCATTTGTATCTTCAAATAATTCCCAGCATTGGCCTTTCCTTACACATAGAAGATTTATTCAATATGCTTAAATATTTAGCAGTGTCTTACAAAAATGCATATGCATTGGCAATAATGGTTAGTAACTTTACAAAATAATACTAGTGTCAGAGATTAGGGAACACATGATAGACACAAGTGCACATTCAGGACAGCCTGATTAAACTAAGACTTCCCCTAAAAAGGTTAAAAATGGAAAGATAGCTTTTTATAACAAGACAAGAGTTTTTAATTCATAAAGAAACTGAAGTGGCCGTCAGTTTTTGAATCAGGTATTTTCTATTTGCTCCTATCACATGCCCCAAATGAATACAGACACAAAAGAGAAGGGTTGGAATCTATCAGTCATTGTTTAAGGAAAAATTTCCACTGTATTTTATTTGAAACACTCATGGTTGATTTGAGATATAGCATCATTACATAGTTTCACTATTTTACAAACACTTGGTCTATCATTCTAAATTTGGAGAAAGTTAGATTTTATTAAAGCAAATTAAAAAAAAAATTTATTCAAAATTGTCTGTCGAATACCTATTTCCTACCGTCCCAGATGCTATTAAGACAAAAATGAGTAGGATAAAATTCTGGCCCACACAAAGATTACCTCCTAGTTACAAAGATAAAGTAATTCTATAATAACTATAGAGTGTGATAAGTGCTCTGAGAGAGAAGCGGTCAAGGCCATATTGGGACATATCTTAAACACTGAGATAAAAGAAACATTGTAGTGGATACCGTGATGTGTTTTTCAAATTTCCCAGCAAGACTACGGGAAATATTGCCTTGGCTATGGGGAGTATTATTGCTAGACGGCACCCAACTGTAAAACTATTTCAGGAGTTATCGCCACTGAAGAGTCACCTTGCCTAAGGGCATGGCCCCTTCCTGGGGCAGCTTATATTCAAGGACTGTCCCAATTCTGAAGAACTATACCAGCTTTGGAGCTCCCATTAGGATCAGAGTGTTTGGGTTTTTTTTTGAGATTTCTCTTTCCATCTGATTATATTTTCTTCACTTTCCTTCCACAGGTACGGATCCCAAGAACACTCGCTAATAAACCTCTGTGTGCTGATATTTATTACTGAAACTACTTCTTAGGAAACTCAAAATGCAACTCAAAATGCATAAACGTAAAAGAGTACTTCATTAACCTATCAATGACTGTATTAGTCCGTTTTCATGCTGCTGATAAAGACATACCTATTACTGGGCAATTTACAAAAGAAAGAGGTTTAATTGAACTCACAGATCCATATGGCTGGGGAAGCCTCACAATCATGGCAGAAGGCAAGGAGGAGCAAGTCCCATCTTACATGGATGGCAGCAGACAAAGAGAGAATAAGGAAGAGGCAAAAGCAGAAACCCCTGATAAAACCATCAGATCTCATGAGACTTATTCCCAACCATGAGAACAGTATGGGGGAAACTGTCCCCAGGGTTCTATTATCTCCCACTGTGGTTGGGGGGGTGTAATTCCCACTGTGGTTGTGTGTGTGTAATTCCCACACACGTGGGAATTACAGGAGTACAATTGAAGATGAGATTTGGGTGGGGCCACCGAGCCAAAGCCAAACCATGTCAATAACTGTTACAGGCCAGGCGTGGTGGCTCACACCTATAATCTCAGCACTTTGGGAGGCCAGGGTGGGCAAATCATTTGAGGTCTTGAGTTCGAGACCAGCCTGGACAACATGGTAAAACGCCATCTCTACCAAAAATACGAAAATTAGCTGGGCATGGTGGCAGGCGCCTGTAATCCAAGCTTCTCGGGAGGCTGAGGGAGGAGAATTGCTTGAACCCGGGAGGCGGAGGTTACAGTGAGCCAAGATCGTGCCACCGCACTCCAGCCTGGGCAACAGAGTGAGACTCAGTCTCAAAAATAAATAAGTCAATAAAAAAATAAATAACTATTACAGAAGCCACCTTCAAACCATCCCAAACATCACTGCCATGTTAATCTTCATGAGACACAAAACAGATCTTCCCAAGAAAAATCAAGATTCTCTTACCTAATGAATAAATTTCAAATTACTCCATGTCGGATTCGAAACCCTAATCTGGTTGTGTGTGTCTTACCTTATATTTTAATTTCCCATTCTTTCCATTTATTTCATGCTCATGTGAACAAACTTAATTGCTGCTATTAAATCTTTTTCCCACTTCCATGCCTATGTGCATGCAATTCCTCTGTCCTGATGTACCCACATGGCCAAATCTTACCCTTACTCTAACTCTCAATTTAGAGAATCTCCATCCATCAAACCTACACTGACCTTTCCTTTCCCCACCACTAAGCTAAAATGGACTTCTCTCTCATCTCTGAACATCCATTGCATTCTATCTGTGCTTTTCTTTTGAGATTATTACCCAGTTGATATAATAATTATTTAAAAACATGAAATCTCATTTTCTAGATCCTACATAGTGAGTGTTACAAAGATATAAAGAATAAAGGAAAGTCCAGAGAGGTGAAACTAGAGAAGAAGGTAGAATGATGAGGGGATGGAGTAAAGAAGAAAAAGGAGGAGGAATGGGAATTAAAAAAAAAAAAAAAGAACCAGAGAATAGACAGCAAAAAGGAAGAAATGGTAGCACTTTGTCTTTCAAAGGAGCTGATGGAAAAAATACAGGCTAATCTACTTTTCTCTCAATATCAGTAACATTTTATGGCCATTTCACTGTAGTTAAATAATATAGACCATCATCATTTTGTACTTTGGCCAAGACAGTAATGAAATGGCAAGCTTTAGAAGTGAACTTTGAAATATGCTCCTATTAATTAATATACTTTTGTCCTTGAAGCTGAGATTGTACCCATATAAACCATTTTACTTCCTCTTGGGCTATTTTAGACACTATTACAGTGCTCTATGTTGCTCATTCAGGAATTTGGAAAGAGGAGCAAAGGACCTAAAGAAAGATTACTTTATGTATGCTCTAGAGAATTAGAAAAAGAGCTAGTTGTGAATGTTCAGCAAACTCATAAAAAAAACCAAGATATGAATGCTTCATATCCTGGGAACCCAGGACCTTCTATATATCATGTTTCAATTCTTCCTGAAGCAGCACTCAGAAAGGCAAATGGAACATTTAACATCAAATATTGGAAGAGCTTTAATTTGAAAATACTTTATTGGGAATCAGCACAATGCCAGTTTGGGTGACAATAGATCTTTGAGTCTTTTAGTCCTACCCCAATCAGATTTCCAGTATGTATCACAGACAGGTACAGAATCACTGGCCTGAGGTTGGTTCTCCCTGTATCTCCCTTAGATTTTTTTGGACCCAGAGACAAAAACTCTCCATGTTGGCAATATTGAACTCTGGCCAGGTATAACTTTGTTGTCATAAGCACCTCAGGCAAAGCCATCAACAATTACTTTATACTGTTTACAAAGTAAAACACATTAAGCAAGCAGTCATCAAGATTATGATCGTACTACGGATTGCTCCTTTCATCTGAACTGCCCTTTTGCCTGCTCCTAATTTCATTTAGTTTCAGCATCATTTCTCTCAGAAGTGGAGTCTGATCATCCCCAATAATTGATGATGCTGAAAGAAGTCATCTCATCAAAATCCTGAGCAGCTGTAGATTTTACATTTGCTGACTCTTTTGTGATTGTTATTATCCAGGCTACTGGTCAAAACATTTCAAAATGGTTGGACTATTTCCATCACATAGTCTCAGCAAATTTCTATTTGAGGGCGGCTTGCTCAGCCATTATCCCTTCACCATTTCTACCTGTTCCTTAGTGAAGTGCAGAAAGTGCTGCACAGATCTTGGTTGTGGAGAAGCTAATACTTCTTAATCCAACTCGGCATTCCAGGTCACTAAAGGTCATATCTTTATGGTGTACAGAAAAGCTCATGTCATTTTCACTTGCCTAGGAACTGTAGTAGAATGGAGATAATATGGAATTGGTAGCCAGAAAATTGGAATTTAAGACTCACCTCTATCATTGCTCCCTATATCATCTTTAAAAAAGCTGCAACATCTTTTCCTCTATTTGCTAGTCTAAAAGTGGGAGGGTAGAATGCTAAAGTCATTAATATTTCATCTTTGTTGGGAAAATTAAATAATATAATGGACATGAAATGGCTTTCCAAATAAAGTTTCTAAATCTTTACAAACTTTTGTACTAAATAACTAAATTAGTTCTGCAAACTTACAAGCTATTTCTGAACCGGCATAACCTAACCTTAGTAAATTACCAGGGTCAATTAAGAAGGAAAAAGTTATACTCTCTTTTCTATTTCAGGATACATATTTTTTAAATTTTTTCCTGTGGAAGACTTGCCAAGCTTAAACAGATGGTGTTTGTAAGAAAAGAAAAGTTAATTTAATAAAGTCAAACTCATGTTGTTTATAACCCATTTTAAAAGCACAAAGCATAAACTGTTTTACTCTTATCTGGTGACATCAGATCACCGCTTCACCAGAAAGGTCAACTTGGAAAGACTTGCAGTTTCATAGCCTCCTCTCAAAACTACTCTCTGACCATATTCAGTGAGGCTCTTTTGAATAAAGAAAAAGTTAAGCAAGGATCAATTTTCAGTTCTACTCTAATGCTTAAAATGGAGTGGTTGACTTGACATCAAGGAATAAATATATTTCAAATAAGAAAGCAAAACTTTAAAGAAATTATGTGATACAAAATTTTCAAAAGCTCGTGTCTC
Organism: Pan paniscus; assembly: GCF_029289425.2. Taxonomy (NCBI): domain Eukaryota; kingdom Metazoa; phylum Chordata; class Mammalia; order Primates; family Hominidae; genus Pan; species Pan paniscus. Next base: position 28,331,097 of record NC_073264.2, on the reverse strand, counting down.
TCAATATTTTCCAACTAAGCAATGAAGGTTCTTCCATTTCTCTTTGGCATATTAAGACCCATCAAGTCAGAACACGGGCCTTGAATATCTGCAGTCCTCAGTCAGTGGCTGCATTGGCCCCTCGGCCTGATATTTTGTTCCTGGTGGAACAGATGACTTCCAGAATCTAGCAAAAATAATGCTCCAAAATAGCAGTGAGAGCTGGGCAAGCTGTGTACAGGGCGTGTAAGGAGCTTGACCATTGAAGCCAAGTGACTTAGGAGTCAGCAAACTGTGCCTGCAAACAAGTTTTCTAGTTTTCTTTCACAGGACAAAGTAACAAAGTGGCCAAGTGCCCTTGATAGAACAGATGATGGCAGAGTAAAACATTTAGGATACAACCTTTTTTTTGTTTTGTTTTGTTTTTGGATAGGGGCTAATACTTCTTCAAACTGCTTAGAGAAAGATACATTTTAGAGAGGATCAGATTGACTTAAACATGTGGGATTTGAATCGCTACCTTTCCTAAACACCTTTCTCAGAAAAAAAGCACTAAAACTGATTGGTGCAAAGACATTTGACTTGCAGCAAGCATTACATTAGGCTCTGAAATCTCTCTCTCACGTGTGTTTATGGGTTTGTGTCTGTCTGTGTGCATATATAGATATATATATACACACAAACATGTATAGCATATATTGCATATATACGTGTAATATATACTTAAATCACACATATCTAATGTGTTATACACATATGTGTATTTTGCATCCAGAAAGTCTTCCCCAAAAGCAGTAATACTTCACCATCTGAGTCTCAATACCATCACTGCCTAACTAGGATGCATAATAGATCATAGTCAATAGTCTCATGAACAGAGACGGATTCAAGGCACAGAAGAAATGAAGAAAAGCTATACTCTAAAATACATGTTAATCCTAGAACCTCACTTAATGACTTGTAATTTGTATGATGCTTTGATGTCTTATGGCCTCAATCTAAAAAAAAAGAAAAGTAAATCTGAATAAACCTTTTATAATTTGTTAAAGTGCAGCATGAGTAATGTTAGCATGCGTCGAGGGAAACAAAACCCTAGAAAGATATGTGGAGGTGTCAGTAATTCATCAGGGCCAGCCTATTTTAGCACCTAATAATTTTTTCTGTGCTCCTTCTTTAGAAGAGAACAAATCAGAAAGACAACACAGTAAATTCTCACAAGGGAAACCATAATTCTATTGATGTACTTCAAGATGGCTTTTTGTTTTCAATTCTGCAAAAGTAGATCGATAAAACTAATGCAGGTTCCCTCCTAAGATTTTTCTTCTACATTCATAGTTAGGTGACTTGATAACACTGGTTTAACTGATTCAGCACTGGCAGGCATAATGGAGCAAGCTTTTGCAGACAAGTGGAATATAAGAGGCAAAAAAAAAAAAAAAACAGTCTGTAGAGGGGAAGTTTGGTTTTTCAGTTAAGCATGTGAATTCTTGAGGTAAGATACCTAAATTTGCATCCTAGTTCTACTTACTACTTGTGTGACTTCCTCAAGAGATTAAACTATTTTATGCTTTATTTACTTCACATGTTAAATGACCAGAATAAGAGGTAAGAAAATTAAATGAGACTGTCCATGTAAAAATCTGTTAGACATTGTAGCAGATTCGAAGTATTCAATAAATGTTAACTTATTGTTACTCCTATGGTATGACTCCACTGCACCAGGTCTGTGTGCATGGGTGCCCTTCCTCAGCAGTCCCCAAACTTTTTGGCACCAGGGAACAGTTTTGTGGAAGACAATTTTTCCACGGATGGGGTGAGGGGAGAAATGTGGGTTCAGGGGAGATCTGTGGTGGAGTGATGGTTTTGGGATGAAACTGTTCCACCTCAGATCAACAAGCATTAGATTCTCATAAGGAGTGCACATCCTAGATCCCTCACATGCGCAGTTCACAATAGGGTTGGTGCTCATATGAGAACCTAATGCCTCTGCTGATCTGACAGGAAGCAGAGCTCAGGCCGTAATGCTCGCTTGCAGGCCGTTCACCTCCTGCTGTGTGGCCTGATTCTTAACAGTCCATGGACAGGTATTTACCCTCAGTGGTCCTACAGTTGGGGACTCCTGTGTTGGGGACGCTTGCCCTTCCTAGATAACTCAAAACATGTCAGAAGAAATGATGTCATACAAGGAAACAAGAACCAATGCTTCTTACTTTCCATGAGAAAATGCATTTGAATATAGATTTGAAAGAGTTTGGTATAGACATGTGGAAGGAGTCTATGGTCTGTGAGGGAAGGGGAAGAGTTTGGAAAGTTTTCTAACAATTCCTGTCTATGTTTCTTTTTATTTTCTTCATCCCTAAGAGCTAACAGAAAAGGAAAATATAATACAGTAAGTCCTCACTAAACATCATTGATAGGCTCTTGGAAACTGACTTTAAGCAAAGTGACATACAGTTTGTCCTCAAATAACATCATTTCATTTAATGTTGTTTGATTATAACATTGATGAGAAGAAAATGGTTTTCTGATATGTCATTTGGCTTAAAGTCACAGTTTTCAAGAATCTATTGATGATGTTAAGTGAGGGTTTACTGTACATATTCTTAACAGGTTAATGGGGCCTAAGAAGAAATACTAGCTTTCAGATGCTAACATTGTCTTCTAGTGCTCATTTAAGTTAGACTTGCTCTTCTTCGAAAAAAAATTCTCTCTCTACCCTCAACCAGGAATATACTCAGTCCCTTTGTATGCACTTAATTAAAATTGTAAGCTCATTCCTATATGCTCTTTTCATGTACTCTCAGGAATGGTTCAACCCCTCCTCTCTGACAATACACCACTTAGGGCTCTCTTTAGTACTAATTCTGATATCATCACTCAATAGCTGTAGTATCTTGAGCAGATAATTTAACCTCTTGCCTGTGCCTGTAACATAGCTTCTTGCCTATGTACTCATCTATAAAACAAGACAACAGTTATTACCTGCTCCGTAAAGTTGTAAGAGAATTAAAAAAAAAAGTATGTAAAGGGCTTAGCAAATGAAAACCGAATAATGAGTGGTAGCTGCTAGTACCACGATTACTATTTTGTTTTTAACTATTTTGCATCATTATTGTTTCTATGTCCTCCTCTTGCTCAACAATTGCTTTATCTATGAGACCTATACTGGAAAATTGTAAGCTTCAATGCATTTTTATTATTCTAAATTTCTTAAATCCGTATGTTCTACATCACACTCAAGCTTTTGAAAAATTTCAAGATAGTAAATTGTCCTTTTATAGAAACATCGATGTACATTCATTTACATTTGCCAGCTGGGTGTTTTTGTTCTTCTCATATATTATTAAAAAATATAAAGCATTCTTACGTTTTTCATGTTGGAATAATCTTTATATAACATATTAAAAATTGGACCATATAGCTGTATCGCTACGTATGAAATTTCTGATTAGGAATGTTGGCAATAGGAAGGTGTCAGAGGGAATTAAGCATGTTTCCAGTCCCAAGATTATAATTAAATGGTTAGTACAAATGGTATCATCAACATGATGCTAAACATAAAAATACCAATAATACATGATGCATGATTTCTAGATAAATAACAAAGCTCTCTTCTCCTTCATACAAGCTTAACATGAATCATAAGTCAATATGAATCTTCCCTGAAATCAATGATTAAGAGAGTTCAATCAAAAAGAGAAATGACATTTCTTTAACTTTTGTTAATTAAAAAAATTCTTCAAGTCCGGGCGCAGTGGCTCACGCCTGTAATCCCAGCACTTCGGGAGGCCAAAGTGGGTGGATCATGAAGTCAGGAGGTCAAGACCATCTTGGCTAACAAGGTGAAACCCCATCTCTAGTAAAAAATACGAAAAATTAGCCTGGCATGGTGGCGGCGCCTGTAGTCCCAGCTACTCGGGAGGCTGAGGCAGGAGAATGGCGTGAACCCGGGAGGTGGAGCTTGCAGTGAGCCAAGATCGCACCACTGCACTCCAGCCTGGGCAACAGAGCGAGACTCTGTCTCAAAAAAAAAAAAAAAAAAAAAATTCAAAACTTAGGGTATTGTCTTTAGCGATTGATATTTAATGCCTTTATGCCTTTATTTAATATATCCAGCCAAAGCTTCTACTTAATACTTCATAATACTTCCCAGAAAATTGGTTCACTGTGCAAATGTGAATTCAACTATATTTGAAGAGGACATTGATAGTCCTGGAGGAACAAAAATAACTTACTGATAATAAACTACTTTTTTAAAAAAATTAATATATTTTTAGAGAAGCTTTAAGGTTATAGATAAATTGAGCAAAAAGTGCAGAGAATTCCCATATACTCCCACCCCTCCATACACATACACAGTTTCTCCTATTATCAACATCTTGCATTGGTGTGATACACTGTTATAATTGATGAGTCAATACTGACGCATTATTATTAACTAAAATCCACAGTTCATGTTAGGGCTCGCTCTTTGTGTTGTATATTCTGTGTTTGTACAAAGGTGTAATGAAATGTATATATCATTATAGTATCAGAGAAAATAGTTTCACTGCCCTCAAAATCCTCCCTGCTGCATCTACTCATCCCTCCTTCCCTAGGAACTCCTGGCAAACCCTCATCTTTTTACTGACTCCATAGTTTTACCTTTTCCAAAATACCACATGTAGTAGGACTCACACAGTAGCCTTTTCAGATTGACTTCCTTCACCTAGTAATATGCACTTAAGATAACTCCGTATCTTTTTGTGGTTTTATTTATTTTCATTGCTGAAGAATATTTCATTGTATAGATGTACCATAGTTTTTAAAATTCATTCACTATTGAAGGACATCTTGGTCGATTCCAAATTTTGACAACAATGAATAAAGCTGTTATATCCATTTGTGTGCAGGATTTGGTGTGGTCATAAGTTTCCAACTCACTTAGATTAATACCAGTAAGCTGCACCATTGTGAGTTTCCATTAAAAATAAAAGTTCTTGCTCCGCATCCTTGTTAGCATTAATATTGTCAATTTTTAAATTTTAGTCATCACGTGCTTAGTAGTTGTTCAGAGAAGCTCTGATTATTATGCAGAAACTATAAAAAGACATTGTTACTGGTGATTTAAATTAGTTATTTCAGTATAAACTGAGCATCGAAGGTCCTGGGTCTGAGTCCTGGATTCCTTTTTACCCCTAGATTTGTGTTCTCTTTTACATCTGTGCTCTGTTTCCCAGTCCAAATATATGGGCTTCTAGTCTCACCTTTGGTTTGGATTCAAACTCTTTTTCTGGAGCTAAAACTCTACTGGTGTGTAGGGACCTAGACATTTGCCTTGCCCTCACCAGCTCCCAGTTCTTAAGGTCTCCACTATCTTTTTCAGATCTTCTAACTGCAAATTGTCCCATTTGCTGTCTTTCTGATTTGAGAGCACTAACGACCCCTAAAAATTCTCTTTCTTAGGACCCAGACAGCAAAGCTGACTCTCGTGGATATTAGCACTATCTTCCATCAAATCTATGCCCTTTGACACCACAATTTGTAGACACAGTTTTCTCTAAAATTGGGCACAATATGTGCAAAGGGTAAAGGAAGCTTGAGTATCTTTATAGACTTAAGGACTCAATATCTTAGCCCATATTCCAGGCACAGGCAAAGAATATGGCACCGGGACTGGGCGCGGTGGCTCACGCCTGTAATCCCAGCACTTTGGGAGCCCAAGGCAAGTGGATCACCTGAGGTCAGGAGTTTGAGATCAGCCTGGCCAACATGGCAAAACCCCATCTCTATTAAAAATACAAAAAATAGACTCATGTGGTGGCATGTGCCTGTAGTCCCAGCTGCTCGGGAGGCTGAGGCAGGAGAATCACTTGAACTCAGGAGGCAGGGGTTGCAGTGAGCCGAGATGGCGCCACTGCACCCCAGCCTGGGTGACAGAGCGAGACTCCATCTCAAAAAAAAAACAGAATATGGCACTGAAGATAAAATTTAACGTGAACAGAGTTGAAGCACTGAAGCATAGATTTTTCTAATCCATGGCACAGTACTTCACAATAAAATGGCTTTTAAGTTAACCACCCACCACCATTTATTGTGAGCCAATTGAACACTTTTTGAAAACCAACATTATTCAAAATAAAGATACCACCAGATCTTGAGGATTATGTTAAGCCTGGCAAGTCCAAAGTTTTCTGGTTATTTTTAGTTTTTAGATGAGTTTGTTTAAAAAATAGGAAAAATTAAGGAATTTTTCATGTGGATTATATATAGCAATCAAGAGAATTACAATGGCAAGTCGGACAAAGCAATATATAATATAGTGCTTAATTCATTGAGTTTAACAAGCAATGGGGTTAAAAACATAAGTCAAGAATGGAACTACACTTGATCTTAGAGGAAAAAAGAAAAAGAGATGACACTCAAGAAACAATGGGTTCGTCTAATCAAATTTATTGTGGCAAAAATCAGTACGAACTTCATAGGACAGGAGGAAACCAATATAAACATCTCAGCATTGTAGGAAATTTGATTAACCCATGGAAAGCAGGGCTGAACTAAAGACCACCTTGAAGGCCAGGAAAAACAGATAATTTAGATATAGTCAAAGTATGAAATCATTGATAGATCCGGAATGAAGGAATGATGTAGATGTTTAATTATTACATCTACTTTATTTACAATTTTCCCTCTGTTAAGCTAATATCAACTAATAGTGGTCTAGGTAAGTCAAGTTCAAATTAAATGGTAATTGACTAAACCATAAAGTTATTTGGAAGTAGTGAAGGAAGATGTTTGGTGGCGGGGGGGCATTGTCAAACAGATGGAGACCAAGCCCTCTATCCCTGCTTCACTGCATAGATTTGGTTTATATATTGTAATTCTCATTGAATTTTGTTTGAAATGTGGATTTAGCAGGTTAAAATATTAAAAACCTTAGTAATAGGTAATAAAATCTAGAGATGGAAAGGGATTTTTGTGTCCAAAATATATTTTAAGTTGACAGCTGCTTGCCTCAAAAATTGCCTAGAATAAACTTGGAACTTAACAAATATTTCATAATTATTAAATTACAGATAGATCCTAACTTTTCAGACACAAAGTGATTTGCCTAAAAGCTCACGGAACTTAATAAGAGATTTGAAACTAACCTACAGATATCCTGCCTGTGGAGATTCCCCTGCATTTTTATTTCTGAACTTACATTTCCACTTTTGATATCATATTACAGTATCATTGCTTGGAGTCAAAATCATATTTTCCTAAATTCATCAACTAATCCCAGAAAAAAATAATTTTAAAATCCTGAATCAAATAATTAACTATATTAACCATAATCTCAGAACTAATCTTTTTCAACAACAAATATCTTTAATTTATGTTCTAAATTTTTGTGGTCATTTCTAGTTGTTCAAAACTGATTTATTGACCAACTCTAGTACTTCTAACTAATCATATCTCAAAAGAAACAGCATCAACATTTCATGTCTCATGGGTAAAACTGTGTTAATCCATCACAAAGGTAAATTATTTTTCCCAATTTATTCTGGCATCTCTTTTTTTATTAGCACAATGGTCGTGACAGGCTTTGGCTATTGTCAGTCTAAGTCCCTCAAATCAACATCCCTACTTAATGTGTTTTGTAAGACTTTTTAGTACTTCACAATAAAATAGCTCTTAAGTTAACCAGCCACCATAATTTATTGGGCATAGCATATGTGCAAGGCACTGGGCCAGATACTCCAGGAGAAACACCAAAGAAGGTGTCATTTTTACACTTTGGAATGAGTACCTTAGAGTGTGAGGGAAAAATATTCCAATGATGAAAAGGCTTTGAAAGGATGACCGTGTAACCTATAAATGATGACTATTCTAATTCAAAATTAAAACAGGGCAAGGTGTAGAAGGGACATAGTGTGGAGGAGAGTTTGTACACTATTTCATTTTCAATTGGCTAATCCCACCAGCATCAAGCTCTCTATTATCAAATAGAAAGTTGCCTGTGTTTTATTATATGCTGTTGTGTACTGCATGCCTACCTTGCTGTAAGGCCTCTGGACTGCTGGACAATACTGCTTCTACACTCTCTGTCAGTCTTGAATTTATACTGGTACATTCATCCCCTAAAATGTCCTTCTCAATCTAGCAAGCTTTCATTTCATTGCCATTGTTTTGTTGTGAGTTCCATGTTGTTGATGGTTATCACAAGCAGATCCAGCACACTCACTAACTCCTATCTTTATTCAAAGGAAAAATCTTATGCCTCAGATGAATATCTTATTGGGCTAAAATTCCCTGTCAACACGGATGAAAGACCAGAACATGAATTCTCGCACATTTGTTCTGAAATTCACTAAAACTTAGCGTCAATGTTAGATTCCATCAGAATAGTAAAGATACTGCCTGCAGTAAGTTATTATTTAAATATTCTTTTCTTTGCTAATCTAGAAAATACCTTTACACTACTATGTTATCATATTAACACAATGCCTTAAAATGTATTTCATCTATGAGTTTATTAATCAGAGGGAGTGAAGGATTAAGGAAATGTAATGTAAATGTCATACCAAGGCAAAGGGGCAAAGGTCATTTCAAGGATTATATATGTCAGTTCCTATGGGAACCCATAGGATAGAATCATGTCTTCGTTCATTCAGGCTGCAATAACAAATACAATAAATGAAGTAGTTTATACAGAACAGAAATTCATTTCTCACAGTTCTAAAGGCTGGGAAGTCCAAGATCAGATTCAGTGTCTAGTAAAAGCCTGTTTCCTGGTTCACAGATGGTGACTTTTCACTGTGTCCTCACATGTCAGAAGGGGATAGCTAGCTCTCTGGAATCTCTTTCATAAGGACACTAATCTCATTTATGTGGGTTTCATCCTCATAACCTAATTATTCCCAAAGGCTCCTGTTCCTAATACTATCACCTGGGGGAGCTAGGATTTCAGTATATGAATTTTGGGAGAACATGAGCATCCAGCTCATAGCAAAGCTGCACATGCATGGCTATTTCAGCATGGAGGTAAGGTTAGGCAACTCAGTAACAGCCTAACCTTGAAAGAGTCAAGTCAAAGTCCAGTCACAGACATTGGAACACCAAGAAAGAAAAAAATGAAAACATATATATCACCATGGATTAGAAATTTGCCATTAGGAGGATAGGCCACAAAGAAAAAAAAATTGCTTTTATGCACATGAGTGACGAAAAACAATTTTTGTCATAGTTGAATCGTAGCATAAGAGAAGGAGGAAGATGAAAAGGAGGAGAAAAGGAAAGCAAAAAAGAAAAAAATATACCTTTAGTATTTTCAAGGTTATGGTTATTACCTAGTCTAACCTACTGCTAATCTGCTCATTGACTAAGAACCTCACAAACCTTTAGAGCCATTTACTCCTGGAGTGTCAACTCCCACCTGCAGGTTGATATGGCCCTGAGCTAAACTCCCAGCACTAACATTATTTCTGAACTTTTTTCTACATGCCCAAACACTGGCATTGCAAAGGTATCATACCAAAAATTGACCTTCGTATCTTGTCTACAATATTGGTTTTCTTTAGTATCTTGGACCAATTTAGTGAATGACCTCTATAATCATAAATCTATAATTGACAGATAATTGCCTTTGATTCACCCTTAATAACATTTTTTGAAGTTTGAGAAGTTGCTTCTCACTTCTAATTTATAGAAAATGGTACCAATTTTCTATTTATGAGACTAATATAAGATTTTAAAAATAGTCATACAATTTTTAAAAATTGGTTTATTTAAAGAATACGTCAAAGCAAACAATCATGCACAATGTGTATCTAAATTAAAGTTGTAAATTTGTTGCATAAATGATCAAAGTTATAAATTCTGTCATAGCTGTAGAATATCCTCCATGTGCCAGTCCCTGCTACCTTTTCATCTTCAGTACTTACTGTCTCTAATTCTGCTTGAATCTTGTGCTTCACTCATGTTATAATTCCTTGCAAACTTACTGTGTTGCACTCCACTTGCCTTTTCCCATGCTAGCAGTTACCCTATTTGGAATTAACTCCTCTACCACCACTCTCCCATCCCCACTTATCTGCCTGAGAGACGTTTCCTCTTGTTTTAAACTTCATCAGAAAATATCTCACTACGATGATGTTTTAAATGTCCACAGTTATTCTCTCAAGTTCTTAATGTTTCAAGGCATGTTTCAGTCTTTGTTTTTCAATCTCTAACACTTGCACAAAACCTGAATCAGAGTAGGAACCTCACAAATGCTTTTTGAATGAATGAGTGATTATTTTTTTCTATAACATAAATTAATATTTATTATGCTAGAGACATAAGCAAACTTTGTCTTTCTGCCTTGGATAGCAATCCCATCCAAGATTGCTGTGGGCCAAGTTTGTTTCTCAAATTCTAAACAGAGAGCTACACAAATCCTGAGTACTAACAGTCTCCAGATGTTGCATCCAGAAGCCAACAGCTCATCTTTATGGCCTATTCTCAATTCTAACTGCTTCCCCTTACATATCCTCTATTTTAAAAGAATCTCTTTAATTTAAAATTAAAGTACGTCAAACCTCCTGTCCTGCATTACAGGATGTAGGGAACATTCTTCCAAGTCCTGTGGCTTAATAGGTAGATGAGCAAATACCCCTTCCCCCTCACCATGCTGTGTGAAAGATTTGTAAAGATAATTTAGTCTAACACTCCACAAGGGTTTGGAGTATTTGCCAATGGTTTTGTTTCCTGGAAGAGAATTGTAGGTTTTAGCATACAGCCTTGCATAAATTACTTATAATTAGTCTTTGGCATTCAAAGCCAGGCAGCTTTAGCCTGAACATGATCTTGAATAGCTTCCTGATATCTTTAATATTTCCGAAAAATTCTTTATATTAATATAATGTCATGGTTTAGTTCTCAGGGATTTTGTATCTCCTTTAACTTTCACAAGACATCACACTGGTACATTCATTGATGACATTATGCTGATGGAACCAAGTGAGCACAAAGTAGCACCAATTCTAGACTTATTAGTAACACATATGTGCGTCAGAAGGTGGAAAATACATCTGACAAAAAGTCAAGAGCCTTCTATCTCAGTGAAATTTCTAGTGGTTCAGTGGTATAGGGCTTGTCAAGTTACCCATCTAAGGTGAAAAATAAGTTGTTGCATATGACCCTCTAACAACCAAAAGAGAGGCACAATGCCTAGTGGGGCTACTTGCATTTTGGAGGCAACTTACTCTAGTTGGGTAAGGAATTGGCAACATATTTCTTAGTTACTCTGACTTATTTACTGAGTGACCTCAAAAGCTGCTAGTTTTGCATGTGGTTCAGAAATAGAAAAGGCTCTGCAACAGGTCCAGGCTGCTGTGCAAGCTGTTCTGCCAATTGGGCTATATAATCCAGCAGATCCAACTGTTTGGAGTGTCAGTGGCAGACAGGGATGCCATTTGCCACCTTTGGCAAGCCCCTAAAGATGAATCACAGTGCAAGTCCTTAGCATTTTGGAGCAAAGTTCTGCCATCCTCTGCAGATAACTACTTTTCTTCTGAGAAACAGTTCTTGGCCAGATGCTGGGCCTCAGTTGAGACTGAGTGCTTAAACAAATGCCACCAAGTTACCATGGGACTGAGTTGCCCATGATGAACAGGGTGTTATCCAACCCACTAAGCCAAAAAGTATGGCATGCACAACAGAACTCTATCATCAAATGGAAGTGCTATGTACACAATCAGGCCTGAGCAGGCTCTGAAGACACAAGTACCCATGTCAAGTTATTTGAAGAACTAGCCTAAATGCCCATGGTTCCCACTCCAGCTACACTACCTTCTCTCTTCCATCCTGCACCTATGGTCTCATGGAGAGTCCCTACGATTATTGGCAGAAGAAGAGAAGACTGGGGCCTGGTTTATAGATGGCTCTGCACAATATGCAAGCACTGCCTGAAAATGGACAGCTGTAACACAACAGCCTCTTTCTGGAACATCTCTGAAGAACAGTGGGGAAGGGAAATCCTCCTTGTGGGCAGAACTTCCAGCATTACATCTTTTCGTGAAAGAAGAAATGGCCAGGCATGTTACTGGTATACAGTCAGGGACTTGGAAAGAACATGATTCCAAAGTTGGTGGCAAGGATATTTGTGAGAAAGATGTGGGTAGACCTCTCAGAATGCACAAGAAATATGAGGATATTTATGTCCCATTTCAATGCTAACCAAATGGTGACCCAAGCAGGGGAGGATTTTAATAATCTAGTGAATAGAATGACACTTTCTGTGGATACCAGTCAGCCTCTTTCCCCAGCCACCTCTGTTGTTTTCTGATGAGCTAATGACCAGACTAGCCACGGTAGCAGGAAAGGAGGTTATGCACGGGCTTAGAAACATGGACTTCCACTCATCAAGGCTGACCTAGCTACACCCACTTCTGAGTGCCCAATCTTCCAGCAGCAGAAGCCAACACTGAGTCTATGATATGGCACCATTCCCTGGGGTGATCAGCTAGCTACTTGGTGGCAGGTTTATATAGGGGATCACTTCCATCATGGAAGACATAGCATTTTCTTCTTATGGAAATAGACATTGTGGATATGGGTTTGCCAACACTACACACAAATATGCCAAAAATACCACTCACAGACTTACAGAATGCCTTATCCACCATCATGGTATACCACATAGCATTACTTCTGATCAAGGAACTCATATCACAGCAAAAGAAGTGTGGCAAGGGGCCCATCCTCATGGAATCACTGCCCTTATCATGTTCTCCTCCATCCTGATGCAACTAATTTAATAGGATAGTGGAATGGCCTTCTGAAGACTCAGCGATGGTGCCACCTAGAAAGCAATACCTTGCACAGCTGCTGCAAAGTTCTCCTGTAGGCTTCATATGCTACTGATCAATATCCAACATATAGTGCTGTTTTTCCCATACCCAAAATTCATAGATTCAAGATTCAAGGGATGGAAATGGAAGTGACACCACTCTCTATCACCCCGGTGACCCTCTAGCAAAATGTTTGCTTCTTGTTCCTGTTAAGTTTATGCTCTGCTGGCTGAGAGGTCTTCATTCCAGAGGAAGAATTTCTTCCCTAGGGGAAACAATGATCCATCGAACTGGAAGTTAGAACTGCTGACTGGCCCCTTTAGAATCCTCGTGCCTCTGCATCAACAGCAAAGAAGGGAATTACATTGCTGGATGGGCTAATTGATCCCAACTGCCAAGGGGAAATTGGACTGCTATGCCACTATAAAAGTAAATAAATCTATGTCTGTAATACAGGAAATCCCTTAGGGTATCTTTTAGTATTACCATTTCCTGTGATTCAGGCCAATGGAAAACTAAAACAATGGAATCCAGGCAGAACTACTAATGGCTGAGACCCTTCAGTTATGAAGGTTTGGGTCATTCTACCAGGTAAGGAACCATTACCAGCTGAGATGTTTGCCAAAGACAAAGGGAATAAAGAATATGTAGTAAAGGCCTGTAATCCCAGCACTTTGGGAGGCCAAGGTGGGCAGATCACTTAAGGTCAGGAGCTTGTGACCAGCCTGGCAAAAAATAAAAAATAAAAAAAATACAAAAATTAGCCAGGCATGGTGACACACCCCTGTAATCCCAGCTACTCAGGGAGGCTGAGGCAGGAGAATTGCTTGAACCCAGGAGGCACAGATTGCAGTGAGCCAAGATTGCACCATTGCACTCTGGCATGGGCGATAGAGCGAGACTCTGACTCAAAAAGAAAACCAAAAACAATATGTGGTAGAGGAAGAATGTTATAAATACCAGCTACAACCATATGATCAGCTATGTAAATGAGAACTATAATTTTATGAATACTTTCTCCATATTTTGTTATACATACGTATGTGTGTATGTAAATATCTTTGTTTTCTTCTCTTTCTTATTCCCATATGTAGTATAAGACATATGGACTTTATACCATAGTATTTAAGTTTTGTTGATTGCATCATAGTGTTTTAGTTATGAGATATCAAGAAGAAGAGTAAACATCACTCAAGGACTTTACTTCCTTTTCTGGGGAAGGTATCAGTGCATTTTCAGTTGTACACAGTGTAGCTGTATCATGTTTAGTGGATTTATGACCATATTATTGTCTGTACTTGAAGATTAAGTAAGGTTTAAGGAAATGTATGTTGGTGCCAAGTTGATAAGGGTTGGACTTGTGATGGTTAATTTTATATGTCAACTTGACTGGGCCACAGGATGCCCAAATATTTGGTTAAACATTTTTTCTGGGTGTGTCTATGAGAGTGTTTGTGGATGAGATTAACATTTGAATCAGTAGACTGCGTGAAGCAGATAGCCCTTTCCAATGTGAGTGGGCATCATCCCATCCATTGAAGGCTTGAATAAAATAGAAACCTAAGTAAGAAAGAATTTTCTTCACCACATTAAGACACAGTGAGAAGGTCACTGCTGGCAAGCCAGGCAGAAAGCCCTCAGGAAGGAACCTAATCAGGGCACATGTTAAACTTGGACTTCTCAACCTCCAGAACTGTAAGAAACAAATTCCTGTAAAGCCATCAAATCTATGGTATTTTGTTCTGGCAGCATAAGCTGACTAATACAAAATACATATATGTCATAAACAATAAACAAAAGAAAAATCCTTAGCAGATCAATCAAACTACACTTGGTTTTTTGTCGTTTTTTGGTTTGTCTTGCTGTATTAAAAGTTATGTAAAGAATGGTGACCTCAGCAGGACAGAATCAGAATGCCAGTGTTTTACCCCTAATTATTCCTTTACAGGTATGGAGACCCAGAGCAATGGATTTAAGGAGACAGTGTCCTCCTCGGTTTCATGAAAAACAAACAAACAAACAAAAAAAACCACTTTTTCCAAATATTTAGACATCCATTTAGTCTAATTTGCAATCCATGGAGATCACTACAGAATTGTAGTTCTCGTGGAGTAAAATAGAGGCTCTAGAAATTCTAAAGTAGTGGAAGAGAAGATTAGGACCTTAAGTTTGAAGGGTGGATTTACAAGATGACTAGTCAGGAATTCTATATGAGTATTCCAAAGGATGCTTGCATTTGGTGCCATTTATTTCTCCAGAAACATTACATAAGAGTTTAGGGCCCCTAACCAGTCTTCATCAAGAACCTTCCCTAAGGCAATATTGCAGAGTCTGAACCTTAATCTCAGTCAATCTACTACTGCATTACTGTAGTAGGTAAGATAAGGCCCTCCACAAGGATGTTCATATATTAATCCTCAAAACCTGTGAATAAATTATGTTACATAGAAAAGAGAAATTAAGGTTGCAGAAAGAATTAAATTTGCTCGTCAGCTGACCTTAAAATAGGCAGGTTATACTGGATTACCCAAAGAGGCCCAAAATAATCCTATGAGTTCCTACAAGTGAATGAAAGAATTAGAGGATAGACAGATGGCAGTGCAAGAAGGACTCAGGCTAATGTTGCTGGTTTTGAAGAAAGAAGAAGGGAATCATAAGCCCCAAAAAGCAGACGGCCTCTGAAAACCAGGAAAAGGCAAGGAAACCAAGTCTTCCCTGCACTCCTTCCAGAAAGGAATGCAGCCCCAACACAGTGTGAGATCTGTGTTAGACTTCTCATCCACAGAACAGTAACATAATACATTTGTGTTGTTTAAGCCATTACATTATGGTAATTTGTTAGAGCAGCAATGAAAAAATAATATAAGTACCAATGCCAAGTTTTTTGTTTTTTTGTTTTTTTCATTTTTGCTACCATGACAACTTCATGGAGAGTCCTTTTCCCAGCACTGCACAGCACAACTCATAAGACCAAAGGAAGTCCCTAGTCATTTAATAGAGTGATAGACAGAAGATCCCATACTTGCACTTGGGGATGAAACTGAGCTCACTACACTACACTATCACAGGGTAATCATAGTGAGAAAAGGACACCTCCAATTTTAAATGTGATATTTTGCTCTTGTCTTTCCACTACACAACATGCAAATCACCTATATTTATACCCCTCTTATCCTTCTCTGCTTCATAATTGATGATCTACTGCCTCTCCACCTATCTATAAATGATGGTTTGAAACCCTTTCTCTTCTACTTTCAGGGGCACTAGACTGATTTGATTACTTGTTTTCTTGATTGTATATTTAATTCTTCCCTCTGAAATGGAAACTTCCTATTTTGAAATTTAACCACAGTCAAGGCTTTTCTATTAGGAAACAATTAAAAAACAGAAAAGAAAAAACCTTCCTTCTTCTCCCTATTCTATGTCTGCCTGGTATCTTGGGGGAAAAATGCTTATTAATAGGAGTATTGTTACTTCATGGGTTCATTTGTTATTTCCCCCTTTTCTTCATTTAAGCCAAACCTGGAGTCACAGCCCTCTTTAAGGTGATCAGTGACCTCTATGTCACAAAATCCAATGGACATTTTTAGAACAATTGTCATCATTGACCTCTCCTCAAACACTCTTTTTATTCAACTATTTACGAAGAACTATACTTTCTCTATCCAAGAATGTTATCTTTCTCTGGATTCACTTAATTATTAATGCACACATCACAGCTTTGTACTTACACAAGGAAGTACTGTCTGATTAAGTAGAATCCCTATGTTATAGAGTTATCTAAATTGTATTTTAAAATGTGTGTTGTGATTAACTCATTAATGTCTATCTTACCTATGGAAATGTAAGCTCGTGGATTGTCAAGGCCTATGCTTGTGTTTGCTGACCATTAAAATCATAATTCCATATCCATTGCTGAGACCAATTAAATCATTGATGAGAACTCAAACATATTTGCTGAATAAATGATAAACTTCAAAAGGAAAAAACACACACATAGAATAAAGAGTGACAAATCATTAACACTGGGTAGTAATATGTGGTAAGAACAGGCTAAGTAGTTTATGCCTTATTTTATTTACTCTTTTAAATAACCCACTGAAAATAATAGTTCCATTATGCAAATGACAAAACAGAGATTTGGAGAATATAAATAAATTTTCTGAGGCCTCACAAGTAACAACTGTCAAAATAAAGACATATAACTTAGATATATTTAGCCCAAATCCATGTTACATGGTTCCATACTCATCATGTCTTTGTTTAAATTTCTGATAGTGTGTTCATTATGGACTTTTGCATTGATTTTGATTTTTTATAATACTGCATTAAACTATTATTTCTCTTGACTTTTGCGTTTTTGGTGCCCCTTAAATATTGCATCCAATCTAAGCGCCTTGTTTTATTTACTTACCCCACCCTTGTCTGGTTCTACACAGTTTATGAAGAGTTTGGTCAAAATGTGTATTCTGAAAGTAAGCTGTGCCTAGAATTAAGCAGTAGAAATCAGTCTTTCTGAGGGAGGATTAGGAGAAATCAGTATTAGGAGAAATCTAAATCAGAAAGATGAGAGTGAATTTAATAACAGAGTCCATTCCTCAGGAAGGTAATGACTTGTGATCTCAAATAGCAATAACAGATGATTCTCCACTACAGACAAGGGCAGAATGAGAGCAAGAAAGCTTCTCATGATTTTATATGCAGACATAAAAGTGTCTTTATGTCTGGGTCAAGAATCACTTCCACCACACTCTGTTGGTCAAAGAAAGTCACAAGGCCAGCCCAGGTTAAAGAGAAGGGCAACGATACTCCATCTGTTGATGAGGGGATTTGCAAAATTACATGGCAAGGGGGGATTCTTTCAAGTAAGAGAACTTCTGTCATTTTTTGCAAATAGTCTACCACAACTAGCAACAGCTGGGAATGAGAATGCTAGTACCATCATACCATAATTAGCATTGAGTGAAATAGTTATTCATTTGTAAATCTTTGGCCATATAGTTGGCAAAGAGCAGTGTGTTGTGGTGTTATTTTGTCTGTTGAGGCCTAATAGTAAACCTCATCTTGATAACTGTGGAAACTATATGCCACAGAATTCTAATCATCTTGAGGGAGAAGGGATATTTCTCAAATGAGAGATACTCCAGTTTTCTGTTTGTTTGTTTGCTTGTTTTTGTCTTGTACTTTTTATTGTTGCTGTTTTGTTTTTAATATATATTTTTCTGATAGAAGAAAAATCCGCAGCCACTTCTAATGCCCTGTCTACCCATTAAACAGACTTAGGTCAAGCTACACTTGGAGACATGTGATCATCCAGTTTGAGCACAAACTGTCCCAGGAAAGGCCAAGGGTTGGGCAGAAATCACTAGACACCAAGAAGACAGAATCTGCTGAAGCTCTTTCTAGTAAAAGCACATTCTCTGACCAACAGTTAAACATGTCTCCAAGACTAGTTAAAAAGGTTTTAGAACCACTTGAGAATAGACCAAACAGATGATCTGCCTTCAGCCTCCTAGATAAGGACATAGTTTTCCTGTCTACTCCAAAATGAAGGAATGAATCAGGAAAACAAGCTCTAAGAGGTGTTTACTTCCTCAAACGAATTTTCATTATTAATGGAAATTGTTATTGGAAAACTTTCCCCCCTCTATGTATTGTTTGTATTTCTGTTTAAATTCAAATTTGAGCCAGCAGCTAGGGAAATAAGATTATCTGAAGTATATGGCAAAAATCTCATGCTGAAGCCTGATTTATCTAGAAGTGTAAACTCTGAATTATACACCTCCCACTTACTCTAAATTGAACTGCCCACGTCTTTGTGGGGCGGCCCACAAGGTGTCTAATGAGTTATATGCCAGCACTTATTTAACAAGAAAAGAAACCAAATAGAGCGTAACTGAAACCTGGGTACATTTTGTTTTTGTTTTGTTTCAGAGAGCTGTCAGATATTTCAGTCCAATCTTAAAGTTGTTGCTTCCCTTTATTGCAAGCCGACTTCAGAATTTTAGTTACCTCTTGCTACAAAAGGTTTCAGTTTTCAGGGTGGCAGGAAGAATGAAGATCGATGGTTGCTGGGTCTGGTCGGTCATACCAATTTGTACTGCAATCTAGGTGTTGCAATCTCTGAGATTTGAGTTTAAATGTGTGCCTTGCAGCTTTAGAAGAAAGATGTGGTCTGTATACAGCTGTAGATCAACACCGCCAGTTTATTCACAGAATGAGGCATCCATCAGGCTTGTGCACATGGCCATTTCGTGGGTGAGAGAAAAGAAAGGAAAAGAGAGAGGTGGGATGAGACAAGGCAAGAAAGGAGAAAAGGGAGGGAAGGAAGGCAGACAGGGAGAGAAGGAGGAAGAAAGAAATGGGAAAAGGAGAAAGGCAGGGATGTGATCTTGTTAGCTTTCTTAAAATAGTAAAGTTACAGCTAAATCTTTCAGATAAGGCATGGTTCATTCAGAGAAAAAAAATCAGCTATTTAACATAAAAATAACAATATTATTCAATAAATGCCATGCTTAATAATTTTTAAATAGCTAAGCTCCGATGCATACTAAATAATAAACGTGTCCAAGAATTTTACTGGAACTATTTCCAATTAATCTAAATTGATTTTTTAAAATCTTGCCTTTGAGACATGTTCTTTCTGATTTGCAGCATACTGTACCCTCCAATACTGCAATTTTAAAATATTTGCATTTGAAGGATTTCATACAATTTATAATTTAAATTTTTTTATTTCTAAATAATCAAATTAAATTTGAAATGCAGTCCAGGTCCCCATTCTTACTTTATAAATTTTATAAACAAGCATTTTTCAGTGTGAGAATGTTCTCTAGACTTGCAATTTAGCCATGTTCGAACTTTCAATGATTTAGTTTCTTGCTTAGCCTGTGCGACAACTCAAACAACATGCTACTTTACACGTGTGATTGTTTTTTAATTGCTTGTTTTCTTGTCCCATAAAACCCTAAGGAAAAGCTGTAAGAACATCTTTTCTTTATAGTGGAGAAAAGTATCTACAGCTCATTTTCCAAATACGAAGCTGGCCTTTTCTTGCAACATGTGCATATTTGAACTGGGGGTACCTATTGAGAGGGGAATGGAGTTGCAAGCCAGAATGTCCCCTGCTTGACAGCAGCAAGAAAAAGTTTTTGTTTGTTGTTAGTTTCTACAAGACAAATATTGCAAAGAAAATATTCTTTTTTAAGTTGTGCATGGATCTAGGTTCAGTTAGTGAAACCGAATGCTAAAGTAATAAACTAAGATGATATTCTGGAAAGAAATAGTTATCTATGATTTATTTTGTTTAAACAATAGGAAAAGTTTGTATATACTGTACAGGCTAATCATCTCCAAAACAACTTAAGACAACCGCCTTTGGCTCTATCATCCAGGTTAGACTGTTTTCAAACAGTAAAGACAAGTGGTCACAAGACAGCTTAAAACTGTTATTGAATAGTTAAATAACTTTAATCCAGGTGAAAAATATCCTCCTTCTTCATTCGGCTCTGAAGAAGAAGAAAATTTAGGTTTATTCAGGTATCAATTAAATAATGATACTTTCAGATTCGAACACAATTCTATTTTCCATTTCAGAGATGAGGATAGTAAGGAACATAGAGAAAGGGCATTTATTTTTGGTAAAGAGTCATGTTCAGTGACCAATAATCAGTGATTCATGTTTAAGGAAACATCATAGTCATCAGCTTAGAAATATTTTCAATAGCCCATATGCTTCTCATTGAATCATTATTCTCTACTCTCAGTCTCCAAAGAAACGGTTTAATCATATGGCTTGACGATGCTAAGAACTGTTTTAGGACCTTTAGCGACCCTAAATATGATAAAGAATATACATGTCCCATATATTTTTAATTCAAACCATAACCAGCTAAACCATTAAGTAAGTATTAGGAATTACAACAGATTTCTGCCTTTTCCCATAGATAAATCATCTATCTTATTTTAAATAGATAAATCATCTATTTAACATAAAAATAACATTTTGATTTTGATTTTGTTTTAAATATAAAGCATGAAATAATTTTCTAAAATGATTTGATGTTCTTCTTTGCTGGGCCCTAAGCACAACCTGGGCCAGTGTGACAATGTCTCAGACATTAACACTCCAGTAGTACCAGGACTTTAACATTTAATCTCTGTTTCTTTTACCTCCATCTCCTTGAATATTTTGATTAGGAATTATTGCAATAGAAACATTTGAATTACCTAATATAGTCTTTAAGCCACAGCCCAAATAACGAAAAAAAAAAGGTTCCCCTTAAATGGAATTGTCAGCTTTGCTGAGCATTCAGAGTAGCTGAGTATATGGTGCTACTTGGAATTAGCTCTTCGGTTTTCATTAAAGCATTATATTGAATAAGTTAAATATCTTTGTCCTTAATTTAAAATGGTAATGAGAAACTGAAAATAAAAAGCAGTGCAATAAGGAATATCAGGGACATGCACGCCAACATTAATAAAATGATTCTTTTTATCCTTGCTTTAACTTTGGCTTTATTCTTGTGACCAAAAAAGAACACTGGAATCATGATGTAAAAAAGGAGGACTATAAATTGAAGCGTAATGACTTTAGAGATAAATGTATTAGTTTATGTATAGTTGGTACTGAAATTGAGAATCTGTTAGAAAAACATATTTCCCAAATCTATAAAAAGACATATTTAAGAATTCTACCTGAAACCATTTCTTTCTTGCAATTATTAAAGTATTATATGAGACACGCTTGAAACAAATCATTTTGATCAAGAATTATCATTACCCGATACCTTTCTCAGATAATTTTTGCCATGGTATAATTTTACTATATGGTGAGTTATGGCTCATTCTATGTTAGAACATTATCTACTAATATAAAGTGGCTTATACTTACTGAAGACTCCACATGAATGAGTGAAATGCACTACTTTCAAATATCCCTGAAAGATATAACAATCACTCCATGATGTATAGGAATATGTTGTCTTTAATATGATTACAAACATTATATATTTTTTACATATTTTAGAGAAGTGTATTAGAAGATAATGGTGTAATATATGACAGTAAAAATAGCTTTTTTATAATTTGAGATGTCCGTTTCATCTGAGAAAAAAACATTTCAACTGACAAAAACCATCAGGGTCTTAGAGTTGGGGCATGGGTAGGTGGATTGTACGGCCACAAGAGGGCAGCAGATGGTCTGAAACTAATGAACTGAGTTGCATGTGAAATGACCGCAGTTGTGAAGGTTTTTCAATAGAGAAAGAGTCGTTTCCAGCCTAAATGGGAAAAAGAAAGGAAGGGAGGAAGGAGAAAAAAAAGGAAGAAAGAGGTACCAAGAAGGACAATAGAGGGAAACATAGGCACGTTTTAATAGTTTTTTAAAAACAGGAATGCTGTGTGAGGCACGTTTCTGTGAGTGTGTGCCTGTGTGTGCACATCTCTGTGTGTATGTGTGTTTTACTAAGACTTCAGCTGTTCTGCTGCCCAACGCCAAAATACATGGAAATTCTAGTTCTGTCCAAATCTACCTCCAAAATGTGTAAATCTCCTCCCCACCACACACAAAAAGAGCTTTTATCTATACAATTTGTTTTTCTTGCATACCATCATTTCTTCTCTTCTACGTAATTAGCCCTCCATTAAAACACTGATTTTGAAAATCAAGGAGAATAATCCACCTGGCTCTGCCACTGTGTCTCCATAGGCCTACTTAAGGAACCAGAAAGTTCACTTTTCTTTTATGTTTGATTTTTTAAAATAATTTATAATCACTTCTTGCCAAATATTATTCTTCTTTAGCTATAGTCAAGATACCGCTAGAGAATACGAGGTCTGCATACTAATTAATTGCTCACAATACTTTCCAAGGAACACAAAAACACCCACAAAATAATTGACTAGTTTGCTTCCCCTACACAATTAATCTTCCATTAAACTATCCTTTTTTTTTCTCATTTTTGCCGGAGTAATATTGAATTAGATTTCAATTACATTCAGGCTTAAATGGATATATAGCATTATATAGAGTGAATGGAGGCTGTTGAAGGGAGGAACCTTTCTTTCATCCTTACATCTTCACACATCTTCATTCAATAGGTGTTACATAAATAAATACTTGGGAGGTCACACAAGAAGCATCAGTCCTCATCCAGTGCAGAGTCTGGATTATGAATCTCAGAACTGGTCTACCTCTCCACTTCTTACAATTATATCAGACATCCCGGTCTCAATATAATTTGGCATACTGGATATTTGCTCCAAGTCCAAGAAAAGAAAGAGAAAAAAATGTTTTTAATGTGTCTTAATTATACTGAATGATATATACCAACAATTATACCAATAAACAACGACATGCATATGGGATATGCTCAATTTATACTGCTTCCTTGATCAGTTATTTGCAAAGCTTTAAAAAGGAATGAAAGTTTTTATGACAAAATATGGCTGTATCCTCTCTCATTTGCACCTGTTTTCTATCAGGTATTCTTGGCTACAAGCAGGAAAATGATCAAAGGTGGGGCATCAAAGTGGTAAAAAGGTTTCATGAAGAAACTGTACAATACATGGAGCTATAAATAGCTCATAGATCACTGTGAGGGGAGAGTAATGCTTTGTTCAAGTCAGAACACTTTCTAACTCTGGGGAAAATAATGAACATTTATTTTATGCCAGGTAGTCTTCTAAGCGCTTTACATCTATTACTCATTTTAGTCTTAAAAGCAACCCTATAATTTGATCTTATTATTACCCTATCAATTTTATAGTTGAAGAAAATAAAACCAGAAGAGTCAAGTTACTTGCCTAAGGTCATATAACTAGAACATGAAAAGCCTACTGCAAAATCAGCCTTTTGTAAATGTTACAGTCCCCCAGTTCAGAAGCATGAGGAGAACACACAAGCTGCTTTGAATGTGGTAGTGGCTTATTTTCACCCCATTTAATTAGGACAGAATTAGAAGTTTAGCAAAAATAACTAGTGGCTACTAGAATGAAAGAATGAAAGTAGTTGGTTCAGCCAGAGAAAAGGAGGGTTGCATGTCTCACAATGTCGCTTGAGAACTTAGCTCACGAGTATCTAACATAATTTTCCAATCCTATTACCCCTTCCATGTATTTTAAATTTTCCTATAATTTTTCTTTACAGTTTTGCCTTTGATGTATTTGCAGCCAACATCCTAAAAGCAATGGAAAGAGAACTGAACTGAGAGTCAGGATACACAATTCTAGTGCAAGGTTTTTCATCCTATAGACCCAGCTAGTCAAACCCTTTCTTTTTACATAAAATTATCTATACGTGGCTTCCCAATATATAAAAATATGATCTCTTTTGGTTCTATTTATTAAATAATTATAGCCCAGCTATGTGAATATATCTTAGGTTCTTTTTTACTCATTCCTTTTGTCCTATGGTGTACCCTAGGAGAGACAGCATGCTTGGTCATACAACTGAGCCCTCTGGCGTGACGATTCCAGAATTGTCTCCATATCACAATCTCTAGCCCATCTAGGTGATCCTCTTTGAAAAATGCTTTTCTCATAGAAGAAATAAAACTTTTCATAATGATTCTGTGTCTGCATTGAGTGTGTGTGTGTGCCTGGTTCTTCTTATGTCAGTGGATTGGCCTCTCTCTGTTAATAATGCTGACTTACTCTAAATTACCATGACTCTGAACTTCCGGGTCAAAGATCACTTTTCCTTCACTCTGGAATCCCACATTCAGTTAGATAATAAATCCAGCCACTTCTACCCTAAGCTATATCTACATCTATATCTATGTTTTATATATAACTATACATATGTTTTACATATATTAACTATATATGTAACATATACATAGATTGTGTGCGTGTGTGTGTACATATATATATATATATATATATATATATATATATATTTTCCCATCTCCTCTTTCTTATTACTGTTGTCATCATTATAGTGTAGACTCTTATTACTCTTCTGGGCTGTTAAATCAAATTGTAACTTATTTCCCCTCCTTCAGTCTCTCTCCTCTCTAATCCATCTTCCAGAGAGCTGTCAGAGAAATCTTTCTAAGTGTGACTCTGATCATGTTACTTCTCTCCTCAAAAATCTTCAGTAATGACCATTTTTTAACAAATCAAATGTGAACACATGACAATGTGATTAGGGCTCTCTGGAGTATGACACATAGACAGAACATTTTGAAGAGACAAAATGGAATTCGAGAAAATCCGAGCCATGCACTGGACTCCAAACAATTATGCTCCTCATTTTCTTCATTTATAAAATTAGATTAGACCAGCTAATTTTGAGATCACCGTCTAAAAACCAGTATTTCATGATTGTATCTTTTCAACCCTAACCTCTGTTTCTCTACACTCAGTGTCACTGACATGAACAACACTACTGGGCATTCCTAGGATATGGGCTAAATTTCTAATCGGCATGCTTGTATTCATTCTGCCCTTTCCGTCTAAACTGTCATTTCTATTGAAAGTGTCTACCAAAAATTCTGCTCATCATTAGTATTATGCTCTACTATAATCCAAAAGCTTTCTCCTCTGCCTCAAAGCTCTTATGAAAATCATTGCTCTCCATATTTATGTTGTTGCTCCCCTACTCAAGTTGAGCATCAAGTGGTTCTACATCCTTTTATCTCACTAGGACCTTGCTAATTACAGGTTTTTCATAAGTAGAATGATTTACTGAATTATGAGACATGAAAGTCAAACAAAATAAAAGATTTGAATTTTTGATAAGCACATCAAATGAAATTAATATGCTTTGATGAAGTCGCAGAATAAAGCTTACCTACCTCTCATGTGATGATTCACTGAGACCTAAAGTTTTGAAAGGACCCACACAGCTTACACTCATAGAGAGGGAAGAACATTCCTATATGACTTGATCTCTTTCATCAAAAGAACTCCTCTGGAGCAAATACAATCTCTAAAAAATAGTGTTGAATGCAGCCATCAATGAGACATTGAAAAGAACATATTTCTAAGAGTTAAGTTGACTTCTTAGAATATTAAAAAGAACTTACTTTTATGGAAATTCAATTTTAAAACTGAAAAAAGTAATAGTACTAATTTATGCACAGTTATTTAATTAAAAAGTAGGAAATTGATACAGACATATTGCATTTTATTTATTTATCCATTTCAGAGATAGAGTCTTACTCTGTCATTCAGGCTCAGTGCAGTGGTGCAATCATAGCTCACTGCAGCCTCAAACTCCTGGGCTTCAAAGATTCTCCTGCTTCAGCCTCCTGAGTAACTGGGTCTATAGGTATGTGCCATCATGCTCAGCTAATTTTTTTTTTAATTTCTTGTAGAGTTGGGGTCTTGCTATGTTGCCCAGCCTGGCCCCAAACTCCTGAACTCAAGTGAGCCTCCCACCTAACCTTCCAAAGTGCTAAGATTACAGGCATGAGCCACCGAAACCAGCCCAAACATATTATCTTTCAAGAACTTGGGTGAAACTAGATGTTTTGTCCTTGTTACAGAGAAAAAATGAATATGAAACAAAACTATTTAGATATGTTGAATAATAAATATGTCATCTTTTGTCTCCTAATGATAAAGATAACTAATGACCATATGTTTCAGAAAGAATGTCTTAAATCACGATTTGTGAAAAGTAACCAAAACAAGTCTTGGAAACATGTTATTTCCCACTTCCCTTCCATAAAAGAGTAAAAGATGTAACAATTGAAAATAAAACAGCTCATCATAAACAGAACAAGAGAAGCTTCCCAACATTGTATTAAAATTAGTCACCTAGTTTTGAACAAAAAATGTTTTGGATACAAAAGACATAGACATACAGTATAAGACAATTTTTATCAGAATATTTTCATTCACTTTTTTGCCTCTGGGATTTCTCCTGCCTTCAAATCCTCTCCCAGCACTCTATCTTTCCTCCATAGCCATAACTTTCCATGGTCCTCATGAACAAGGGGAGAAAAAATGAAGAAAGAGGCCACTCTGACTTACCAAGTCTTCAGAAATTTTTCAAGTGCATGACGCCTTCTAGAAACATAGGAGCAGAATAAATATCTCAGTTCAAAGGAGTACATTTGATAGTTTTATTAGAAAATAAAATAAAATCCTTTACCTAACAAATTGAACCTCCCTCCCCACAAAAAAATTGTTCAGATATGTGAAATTTTAATTAAATAAAATTAGAATAAGTCTGATGCTTCTGCCCGGGTAGTCACAGCAAAAGCATTCTAGACAATTGAATGGTGTAGAAGAGCTTTGGGTTTTTTCTCCAGCTTCTGCTAGTCATCCTTAAATTCACTTATTTGTCTTTCAATCAAATATATTTTTAGAACTCCAGATGTACCTGACCTGATTTTGTGTTGTGCCTTGTAGATACATGGATATATAAGACACAGCCCACATGTCCCCACCCTTTCTATCAAATTGCCTTATGTTCCTTGACAAGTCTAGATCTTTAGGATGCCAATAATGGCTTTTCTGTGAAAAATCAGCCAGTACCAATTGGCTGAGATGTGTTTTCAGCCAGTACCAATTGCCTGAGATGTGGATTTCAAATCAGATTTATTCACAATGTGTCACACAAAACCTACATCCTGACTTATATTAAACTTTGCTTATGTGATTGTCAATTCACCTGAATAAATTTAAAACAGAAATTGTTCTTATATGTAAAGTGGTATAATATCAGTTGAGAGCAGACTATGATAAATTAAGGGTATGTATTTTAAAATGTAGAACAACTCCTAATAAAACAAACCATGTTATTTACCAGGTATGATAAATAAATAAATCAGAGAATCAGAATGGAATAATAAAAATGTCCTCAGTTTCTGAAAAAAAAACAGATGAGAAAAAAATTTAAATTAACCTGATGGTGGATATGAACCCAAACACATTTGATAATTATATTAAATGTAAATGATTAAAGCACCCCAAATAAAGGGGATATATTGACATACTGGATTAAAAAAAAAGCAACAGCTATTTGCTTTCTTTGAGAAACCCATTTTTAATACAAAGAAATAGACAGCTTAAAAGATAGGCCTTGCAAATATTAGTCATAAAAAACATTGAAGATGTTTTGTAAATATCAGACAGTGTAGACTTCAAAACAGTTGCTGTTACGATGGATAAAGCAGGAAAACACATAATGATTGAAGGTTCAACTCATTAAAAGAATCTAACAGCTATAAGTGTATAAGCACCCATCAACAAATCTTCAGAATATTTAAAGCAAAATATGAAAGAACTGAAAGGAGAAATAAAATCCACATTGTAGGTAGAGATTTCAACACTACTGAGAGAAAATAAATAATAATATGGAACACCTGAACAGCACTGTTAACCAACTTGATCTAATTGACATGGAATACACCACCATCAACATCAGAATACATGTTCATTTCAACAGCACAAGAAACATTTATAAAGATAGACTATATGTGTGACCGTCAAACAAGTCTCAATAAATTTTTTAAAGATTTAAATTGTAAGAGCATATTTTCTGACCTAATTGAAATTAAATCAGACGTCAATAACAGAAATATATTTAAAAAGCTCAAAGTATTTGGAAATTTAAAAACATAAGTTTAAATAACCAATACTTCAAGGAAGATATTATAAATGAAATTAGAAAATACTTTGTACCAACTGAAAATGAAAATGCAAATATATCAAAATGCATAGGATGATGCTAATGTGTAAGAAAACCTTCATTTTAATTTTAAATGCTTCAATTGAAAAAACAGTCTAAGATCAAGTATCTAAGTTTTTATATGAATAAACCAAAAAGGAAGAGAAACTAGAACCCATGGTGAACAAAGTTAGAAAATACTAAAGGTAAGAAAGAAAACAAATACCATAGAAAATAGATAAAGAATGGAAATCAATGAAACCTTTCAAAGACTAATAAATCTGGTAAATTTCTTGGTATGTAATAGAAGAATGATAAAAAAAATCCATATGTTGATAATTTTGAAAACTTAGATGAAGTGAATTAATTCCTTAAAAGACATACTACCTACACTGTTTCAGAAAGAAATTGATAATCTGAGTATTTCTATATGTATTATCAAAATTGACTTTTTAGTTAAAAATGGTCCCACAAAGAATATACAAAAAAACAGATGTTTTTACTAATGGGTTTCATCAA
Organism: Pan paniscus; assembly: GCF_029289425.2. Classification (NCBI taxonomy): domain Eukaryota; kingdom Metazoa; phylum Chordata; class Mammalia; order Primates; family Hominidae; genus Pan; species Pan paniscus. Next base: position 28,302,180 of record NC_073264.2, on the reverse strand, counting down.
ACATTTAAGAAAGAATGCTAGGTATTTACACATTCTACCAGAAAATTTGGGAGCAAAAATTACTCAGTTAATTTTATAAAGAAAACATTACACTGATATGAAAATCAGGCAAAGACATTACAATAAAATAAAACTACCCACCAATATCCTCATAAACATACGTGTAAAAAGTTGTCACGAAATATTAGCAAAGCCAAACCAGATATGTATGAAAAGATTGTGTCCTGGGGTTTATTTTAAGTATATAAGGTTGGTTTAAGAGTAAAAACTATCATTAGAAAACTAATAAATACGTTTATCCAGTTTGCAGAATACAAGGTCAATATACAAAAATTATTTACGTTTCTATACTCTGAAAAAAAAGTGGAAATCAAAATTAAAACAAGAACGTATAACATAGTGTCTACAAAAACATATTTATGGGAAATTCACATTTTGTAAGACATGTACACTGAAAACTATGAAACATTAAGAAAAAATTAAGAATCCAAATAATTGTTGATGAATCAGAATATTCAATACTGTCAAAATATTTGTTTTCTCAAAATAGACCCCTAGACAATACTCAATTCCAATCTAAATTTAAGCAGTTTTAAAAACAGAATTAATAAGCCACTTTAATATGATAATGTAAAAAATAAGAAATAATTATGTTTTGTAAAAGAAGAAAAAAGATGAAAGAATTATACCGTTTGATTTCAAGATTATTCTAAAGGTACAATAATCCAGACAATATGCTAGTAGCTTAGAGACAGAGATTAATGGAATAGAGGGAAAACTTCAAAAATAAACCTCCCAAAATATTTACTTGATTTTTGATAACGTCTGAAAGCAATAAAATGGTAAAAAGATAGCGTTTTCAAAAAATAAATGGTGCAGAGATAACTAAATATCTATAAAGGAAAACATTTAAATCTTACCTCACACCACACACTTGAAATGGATTTAGACCTAAATATAGAAGCTAAGACTATAACACTTTGAGGGGAAAATAAGTGACTTTGGGGAAGGCAAATATTTCTTAGACAGTTCATAAAAAGCAAAACCATAAGAGAAACAATGAACAAATTGAGTTCATCAATTTTTAAAAATCCTTTTTGAATGACACTACTAGAAGACTGAAAAGACATAACATTGACTAGGAGAAAGTATTTGCAATAAATACCTCTGAAATTAAGCATGTATCCAAATATATAAAGAAATCTTTCATTTCAATAAGACAAAAATATTAAAAATGGGCAAAATTGTGAACAGGACTGCATAAAACAAAATGCACAAGTGGCCAGTGTACACAGGAACAGATGCTCAATATTATTAATCCCCAAAGAAATGCAAATGTAGCCCGTTAGAAGGGCTAAAATTTAAAAGATTGTTAATGTCAAATGTTGGCTAGGATGTGAAACTGGAAATCTCATATGTTGTTAGTGAGAATGCAAAATGATACAGACACATTAGAAAATAGCTTGGGAATTTCTAATAAAGTTTAGCATATCCTTACCATATAAATGAGCAACTACAACTTCAAGTATTCTCTCAAAATAAATGAGAACATAAATCCAAAGATTTATACACAATGTTCATAGTAGCTTTATTCATAATAGCCAAACTCTGGAAACAACCCAAAAGAACATCAACAGATAAATTGATAAGAAAATTGGGGTATATTTATAGGAATATTACTCAGCAATAAGAAGATACAAACTAGTAATACGGTGAAGTGACTGAATCTTTAAAACATTAAACTGAGAGAAAAAAAAGCCAGATACAAAAGAATGCATGTGATCCTACTATCCATCTATGCATTTTATAGCTTGTAAATAAAACAAAACTACATCTCTAAAATATTACAGCAGAGATAACATCAGATCTCTATTATATAAGTATTATTACTTTAGTGCCCACAAAGTTAGCACCTATATGCTCCATCTAAAATAAGTAGGCTACAGCTGATAGTAAGTCAGTTCAATTAATAAACTAATTGATTATGGATAAAAATTTCCCAGAAATATCTCAAACTAAAATGATGCTCAGGATGTCATTAAGCACATATTGAGAATATATTTTACTCTTTTCTCTGAAAGAAAAGACTGTTCTCCTTAGTAGCCTTCAATCATAAAAAGGCCAGGGAGTTTCAGAGGTCCGATTCAACCGAGGTAGAATGAGCCAACAGCCAAGTTATTTGAATGTTTGGTGATGCCCTTGATTGACACGAGGACCATTCTTCTGTCAGCATTTAATAAATGGTAAACCACAGAACACTAACCTCAATAATTGCAAGGTAAAATTGAGAAAGTTCAATTTTACTTGGAAGTAGAAAAAGTTATGTTTTCAATCGGCAAGTTGTAAGAATAAGAAAAAGAGGACAAATATGTTAACAGTTCACTGCTTCCTATCCCTTTTTTTTTCAAAAGCTTTGGCAAAAAGGAAAATTTACCACTAATTTTCTGAATGGGAAAAAGACACAGCAAGAAAGTGGCTCATGAAGCAGAGACTCTCTGAGTGCCTTACACAGTTCATCTGTGCACACAGATTTGGCCTCTAATGAAGCCATTTACATGCAGATGCAGGCCTGAGTGTGTGGACACCAGCCCCAACTCTGGGAATTGTTGTTTCATCTAATCAAAAGAAATTTGCACATGAAAGCCACATCCGTGTTCATTAACCCCACAGCTCTCTCAATATTGCTTCTCTATTATTCCTAACAAAATTGAAAACCTTTATATGATTAGGTACCCCACTTCAGAGCTTTATTTTCCTCCCACCCCCAACCCTGGACTGCATCTGAATGTAAAACTGAATGTGGGTCTGTAAGGCTGAATAATTTGTAAATACATTGATTGAAAACCAACCTCGAGCACCTTTTTCACACTGATTGGCTTACACGGACACATCCTTATTCTTACCAGCCAAGGAGGCTCTTGTACGCTTACAATGTTATCATCACTAAAAAATATTAAAAAATACTATTCAGGATGGAAATCCCAAGACAATAAGTTTAATTGCCAACTTTATTTTCATGTGCAAACAAAATTAAAATCACAGATGGATCTGGTAGCCAAAACTACCAACACATTACATTGAAATACAAAGGCCATAAAATAGGAACTTGCAGCAAGTCCTAAAAGCAAAATTTATGGTTATCGGTTGGTGCAGGTTCATCACACACTTAATTATCTTTCCTGTCAATGCTGTGAATGTTAACTGCAGAACTTGTGCTAGTGATCCTGCTGCTTTGCCTTCTTACAGGGGACAAACAAGATAGAAAATATTTGCAGCCATTCATATTATCAAAGATGATCCTGAGGTTGGGCCTTTCAATGTATTTAATAAATGTATAGGAATAAACACACTGGAATTGCTTATTTTGCTGGCACCAGAAAATTGACTTTCTCTTTCCACAGAATTAAAGTGTAAGAGTAGCTTTGTTAATTCAATTCAGCAGTGACCTGCCGGGAACTCGGGGGCTTAGAGGCCAAGCAGATCTTCCTGCTCACTCAGTGTCTGGCCTTTTTGCTGAAGCTGCCAGCAATGCTCTTAATTAGTGCCAATTATGATTTTTTAAAAATGTGGACACCTGCATAATGTGAACTAGATGGGAAGTCCTACCACATTTTCTATCTTCTATCAAACAGCTGTCAGGAGCTGACAATTTTGGTTTTTATTGTTCTGTCAAGAATTCAGATTACTAGCCTAGAGGTATATTTCTTTATGTCGCATTTGTATTACTCCTCCAAATTATTTAGGCTCCTTTTATTTTCTAAGTCTATATAGTTATTTTCAGAGCAAAACACAGTTTATAGATCTTCTATAAAACAAGCAAACGAGCCACAATATGATACCAAGCTTTCATTGCGTCAAATGACTTTAAAAATTATATAATTTGTTTTAGTATTAAATTGGCCATAACTGTGAAGCCCCAAAAGTCCTGCCATAGAAAGGTAAACTTTGGTTTAAAATGTCAACTATAATGGCACTCATTAGGGAAAGGTAAAGCTTTCAGCCCAGTGTTTTTGCAACTGTTTTTTCCATGGATATATCTCAAAGGCCACTCCAGTGGCTTAAGACAAGAAGGTGGGAGGTGACCCTTCACTATGGGGTTCTACTTCTGTGTAACTAGAAATATGCAGAAGATAATTTTTAAAGAAAGTTTCTGCAGCTGAAAGAATTTGAAATCACTGTTATATGCAGAAAAAGATAGGAGGAAAAACAAGAAGAAATTATCTATTATCACTTATGAAAGTAAATGGAAATGGAAAGTGGCATTATCACATTTTCTAGTGGCAACAATTCCCTCATGGAATCATTTTATTGCTCCAGTTGATGGTAGAGCAGTAAAACAACTGGTGGATTTCATTTTCAATTGTTGCTTAGTCTGTAAGAATGTTCAGCAAGTAGATTTGTAAAAACTTTGGAACAGCCCATCTGTTCATTTTAAAGAACGAAGAAACGGAAGATAATTAGGAAAAAAAGGGAAGGGATATGAGTTACTGAGAAGCATTTCTTGTTTCATATTTGTAAGTTGTAGCTTTAAATAAAATCCTTGTATTCTAGAACAGTTTTTAGTGTAAAGAAAATTCCAGAGAAATTGGTTAAGAAATAAAAAATACATATTGCATTACCGAGTCATTTCAGCTTTAAAACCTCTTGTAATTAAACATTTTATATGGATTCTCAGAATTCATAAATATATAGAAGATGGCATTCAGTTATTCACTCATTCATTTACCAAGTATTAATCAATAACTAAATGTTAGACCCTGCAATTAGTTGTTCAAAACACATTTAATGGAAAAGACCACAATACGGAGTGGTAAATTATTCCATAACAGTAGGCACAAAGTAGGAGTTTTCAGCTTAGAAATCATAGAAGTCTTTTTGATAAAGTGATGCTTAAAGAACAAAAGTCAGTAAGTAGAGAAAGAGGAAAAGGGTAATTCAATTCAGGTGTATGGCTGAAAAATAGCTAATGCTCATGCATAAAAAGAAAGTAAATATTAAATATCAGGTTAATATCTCAGTCTTAAAAATAATTTTCTTACATTATTATTAAAATATGTACTATAGTGGAATGATACCTATTCTACAAGGAAAGCACTGAAATGCTCAATATAGTCAAAGATCAAAAGTCATGTTTTATTTTTGAAGAAAAGGATAGCATCTGTCCAGTCTTATGTTGGCTACAGGTATCTCTTCTAAAGAATATTTTACCAAGTGATTGCAAATAAAAAGTGTGAAGAAAGATGAAGAGGATAGCCTACAATGAAGAGTAAATTAGCCTTTCCATTGTTCTAAGCATAGATAAAACCTGAAGCTGTAGGATAGGAAGTCCTTGGGACGAGGGGGAAGGCCAAGCTTCTCACAACAGTAGTCTATCATCATTTCCCACGGTCCAGTCAACAGAAAATTAGTCTGAGAGATACTGCCTGAAAAAATGAGTTCTAGTCACAGAAAATTAGTCTGAGAGATAGTGCCTGAAAAAATGAGTTCTAGTCACAGTTAATTTTAGGAATCACTTTGTTCCAAAGCTTATTATCTGAAATCTACAGTGTATACAAAAATAATTAAAATAATTAACATCACATAAAGACTTTCTTTAAAGAAGAGATTTTCTCAACTTTGTATAACTCAGTTTCCCAAAGTCATTTTATTCCAGAATACTTTGTTCATGTAACTCTCACACTAGTAATGTCCCATGGAACTGGAGTTTTTTCTTTTTCTTTTTCTTTTTTTTCAGAACACTTTGTGAAATTCTTGATTATATCTCAGTTATGTTCCGAAAAAAAAATACTGAAAGCATTCATGATTCAGTTTATCCATTGGTGCCATGGTGCACATGGACTATAGGTCGGTAGTGGAAGTCCATTTCCAAATATTCACAGCTTCTCAGTGTTGCACCCAAGTTTTAAACAGTAGTCTTTAATCCAGCTTGAAGTCTGCAGTTACCAGAGAAGTACCTGAGCTTCTCCCACGTTCCTCGCCTATTAATATTCTATTTCAATGACTTTTTTGCCACACGTTTTTCAAAATATTACAATAGTTGACAACACTAACAATCGTCACCTTGAAATGTCGCCTTACTCTTTTTTTGCTTTCCAATGACATTGAGAATTACTTTTTTCTCCCATGCACTGCCAATTAACCATTTTCCATTGGGTTATTTGCTGTTTATTATCCTCCATTTCTGGATTTAAAGTATTCTCCAAGGCTCAGGTTTTGGCATTTGTTCTTTCTGCAATCCATTCTTTTCATTATGTAACTGATCATCTCCAATAGCTTGACAGAATACTTGATGATCCTTAAATGCATATTTTAGCTTCTGCTTTTTTTTTCTACATAAGCTCCATCTCCATATTTCGGGCAAATCTCATCACCTTAAAATTTAACAATTCAATACTAAAATCATTATTATTATTATTATTAAGACCGAGTGTCACGCTGTCGCCCAGGCTGGAGTGCAGTGGCTCGATCTCGGCTCACTGCAACTTCTTCCTCCCAGGTTCACGCCATTCTCCTGCCTCAGCCTCCCGAGTAGCTAGGACTACAGGCACCCGCCACCAAGCCCGGCTAATTTTTTGTATTTTTAGTAGAGACGGGGTCTCACCGTGTTACCCAGGATGGTCTTGATCTCCTAACTTCGTGATCCACCCGCCTTGGCCTCACAAAGTGCTGGGATTACAGGCGTGAGCCACTGCGCCCAGCCCATTATTGTTTTTATCACTCAAAGAACTGACTTTTATTACAATCAAATTTGCAGGCTCCAAATTTTGACAATCTTTTCCTTCATACCTATGTCCATGTAAATATCAAATCCCAATCATATTTCCTTCACCCACCTTTTCCTTGAGTTCCAATATCTTCTCAATATAAGTTCTATAATACATGGCTCCTGCCTCCCTTCATCTCAGCTCTACACTCTCACCGGGTGGCCTTCCTAAAATACAGAGCTCTTTATGACAATATCCTGTGGAAAATTATTTCAAGGTTATTTATTTTGTGAAAAAACACCGTGTACTACAAAATAATATATACCCTATGTATAAAGTTTATAAATCCAGAAAAGAACAAAGAAATGAATCACCCCGCATATCCCTCATCAACTGATAACCAGAAATAATATTGTTAATAGTACCAGTATCTGCTTTCAGCCTAATTTTCTAAAGAGTATTAAACTTTTATGTGATAAATAATCTTCTAAAACATGAGGTTTCATGAGCATTTCACGTTCCAAGATGTATTCTAATTCATTTAACTGTATCACTATTTTTGGACATTTAATTGAAATTCAGTTTCTCAATATTATTTACAATATTGTAGAGCACTCGTTTTTAAATCACGTCTGATTTTTTTCCTCTAGGATGAATTCCTAAAAGTGGCAATTTTGAGTCAAAGGGTTTAAAAATTTTCAGAAATAATGAACCAATTTTTACTAGCATCAGCAGAATACGGTTTCTCCTAAAACTTCCCCGATTCCTTAGTCCTTGTATAAATTTTACAACCTCAGCCTGGCTTTCAAAACTCTATCTAACCCTATTTCATACTACTGTACGTATTTTATCAAGACCATCATGGTTCCCTGACTCTCACTTAAATACAACACACTCTTTCTTGTTCTCAGGCTTCAACTTTTGTTACTCTTTTTTTTTTTTTTTCTTTTTTTTGAGATGGAGTCTCGCTCTGTCGCCCAGGCTGGAGTGCAGTGGCGCAATCTCGGCTCACTGCAAGCTCTGCCTCCTGGGTTCACGCCATTCTCCCGCTTCAGCCTCCCGAGTAGCTGGGACTACAGGCGCCCGACACCACGCCTGGCTAATTTTTTGTTTTTAGCAGAGACGGGGTTTCACCATGTTAGCCAGGATGGTCTCGATCTGCTGACCTCGTGATCCGCCCACCTTGGCCTCCCAAAGTGCTGGGATTACGGGTGTGAGCCCCCGCACCCAGCCTCATTTTTTTTAGAATGATCTTTCTCTTCTACCTATACAAACCATGCTCATTCTCTCAAAGCCTTACTTACCTGACACATCATCAATTGGCTTTTCTTCAGAAGTCCCTTTCCCTTTTCTCTGGACTCGTATGTTATTACCAGTTGTTTTGATTTTGATTTTATTTATTTATATAAAATATCTCTAAGTTTTAATTTAACTTCATCCTTCCTCTCTAAAACTATTAGTTGCTTAAAATTTTACAACATTTGGCTAAGCATTATAAGCAGCTTATAATGCTTAGTGAATATATGTCAAATGAATAAAGAAGTAAAAGTTACTGAGATAGTAACTTAAACATTAATGAAACAGTCAGTTAATATTATATTCATTTTATTGACTAGTTCTTCGTTGACAGTTGAAATTTAGCAAGATCTTGTAAGAGGTCACCATGAAAAACTATTTTTGGAATATTTTATTTTCTCAACTATCCTTTTCTTTGCCTTTGTATTTTAAGAAAAGTTGAAGTGATTAAATTACAATCAGATTTCACCCTAAACCAACCTTAAAGTAAGTCATAGTGGGCACTGTAAAGTTTTCCCCCAAAATGTGTTGTACTCAGAAACTGAGTACTCAGAAACAAGAAGAGAAATAAAAACAATGACGTATTCCTGGAAATTAGGAAGAGGATTTGTTTCATTGCAAAGCTTGGTAAAGTACCAGAATATCTTCCTGAAGATTCATAATTTCATGACCATAGTCAATCTTGACAATAACTTAACAATTAATGCTTACAACAAAATTAGAAAAAAGGCATAGAATTTGATTTATAAGTACATTTGGGGTAGCAGCCACTAGAATATGGATGTAAGATTTGTTTTGACAGTTCCTTACAATATAAGTTTGTGATACTTTGATAAAAATGTATGTTATTGGCTGGGCGTGGTGGCTCATGCCTGTAAATCCCAGCACTTTGGGAGGCTGAGGTGGGCGGATCACGAGGTCAGGAGATCGAGACCATCCTGGCTAACATGGTGAAACCCCGTCTCTACTAAAAATACAAAAAAAAAAAAACAAACAAAAAACAAAATAGCTGGGCGTGGCGGCGGGTGCCTGTAGTCCCAGCTACTAGGGAGGCCGAGGCCGGGGAATGGCGTGAACCCGGGAGGCGGAACTTGCAGTGAGCCGAGATTGCGCCACTGCACTCCAGCCTGGGTGACAAAGCGAGACTCCGTCTCAAAAAAAAAAAAAAAAAAAAAATGCATATTATTAGCTCCTTCAGTTTGGATAACATTTGCCAGATCTTAGAATGATGCTGACTAAAATTATGATCTTGACTTCTTTATTACAGTAAGATATTTTTAGATGATATTAAATTTCATTTAGTTGTACAAGACCTCAAAGCCACCAATAAGAGAGCACTAATTTATTCTGGGTGTTCTGATACAGTAGAATTTTAGGAAGCATTAAGCTTATATAATAATAGTAGTTAAGGGACTACTCCTACCTCAAAATGACATTTCTGGCTCTATTTTTTTTCAAAATAACTTTGAAGTAAAGATTTCAGACCACACTCTGCCTCATGTTACATAAGTTTGGTTATATTAAATGTCTAACTATACAAAAAATGAGAAGAATAAAAAATATCATTTAAGATACAAAATACATTCCAACTTTTATCTCATCAGAGCATTTGTTTTTGTTTTTTTTCTACTTATTTCTAAAATGCACTATGAGTCTACAAATGGCTAAACACTTGGTTTATACTCTGAATGATTATCCATCACCATGAAAGGATCTAGAAGTGCTTCTTCAATTTACAATTATTATTTATCTTTAATAATGCAAAGGAAATAAGGGAAATCTAATTAACTCCTCAAGAACAAAGAAAGGTTTCAACAAGTGAGTGACCTGATATTAAAGAATCAGAGATGCTACTCAGCCTCTGACTTTTCCAGCTTCTGCTGTACTCTTGTGAAGATGTACATCCTTCACTGATCTAAAGCAGGGTTATAAAATATAATAGAATTAGGAAATTGCCGATGCAGATCATAAAATCTTTAATCTAAAACTCTTTAATGAAGTTCTAATTTTTCATATAGACATTTTAGTTAAGTCACAATTTTACATTTTTAATCTTTAATAATTTATCTACCAGTAACAGTTGAAGAATAAAAGCAAAATACTCAGGAGAGCTAAATTTCTGATTTATGTATTTGGAAGAGTACTAACTGTCTACATCCCAAAGATTTTGCAATAATTTTGCACGTGTTATCTTTTTAACTCTGGAAATATCACTGTGACTTAGATCATCTGATCTTCATTTTTATAGATGAGGACAGGACAGTCAAGCTTATGTAAGATAGTTCAGTAATGTCACAAACAGGAAAAAAAACAGTTAAGTCAAAATCTAAGGCAGTGATTTAACTATTAATTTTAGGAAAACAGAGAATTTGCACTTTAAAAGGATCATGGAAAACCAACCGTAAAAAAGAGAGAATGCCTGCTTTGTTTTTGATCCTGGACAGGAATTCTTTAACATCTCACTGATAATCTGAATAGGCTATGATCCCAGGTCCAAGAACTGAATCCAACCAGCACCTGTGCATGACGCTGAGTCATCTATGTGATACTTCTTGCTGCCTTGAAAGGACCTCATGCCTAGAACAGAAAGTACTTTCAGGGAAAGAATGGCATTGACTTGACCTATTCCCCAGCTGCCTGGAGAGTAGTTCACACACGTCTAAGACTGTTTGCCTATCCAAAGGAAGCTTTAGATGAATTGCTCATTCATCATCCCAACGTCATTAATTCAGGGTTGATCTCTGTGAGAGTGCTCTATGACTCCTCAGTAATATAAAAAAAGGCTAAAGTTATACAAACAAGACAACTCTGTCCTCCAATCTATTGTGTAAGAAAACTTACAATGTCTTTCTGTCTCTTCCTAGGTTGCTATGATTCCCTGCTAATGAAAAGATGAATAAAGGCATATGTTAATGAGGAATCAAGTGCAAATTGAATGTAAATAAAAGGAGGAACTTCTAGTCATGAAAAAATATTTGAAAGTGATTTCTCTTCCTCTGCCTTTTCCTCAGAATTAAGTTGCTCATATTATTTTCTTTATTCCTCCAACAGAGGTGCTGAGAAAATAAATCATTGATATCTAAGATAATTTATGTCTATGTGTATGTGAAATAAGAAGCAAAACTGTTTAAATTCTTAATATAAAAGTGGTTAATATCCTCATTTGCTGTTCAATATGTTTGACCAGTATTTCCAGGTTTTTCATAATGAAAGACTGGTTTTCATGAATTTATAAGTAGTCATTTTTTTAACTTAGAAACTACACAAGAAAAAATAATCTGAAATTTTCTAATAAGAAAGATTTAAAACAATATGCTTTTTCTGTGAGTCTCTTGATGTGTGCATATCATTAATTCAAAGTGAAAAATTAAATCTTTGCAAAATTTTTGTTTGCATTTAACAAAAGATGTGGGAAAAAAGTTAATTTCTTCAGAAGGCTACATAATCAGCATCATAGCTATTTAATTCTTTAATTCTTTCCCCACAATGTTTTTAGTAACATCACTCACAAATATCAATTTATATTGATTATTTCTATATTAATAAATAGAGTGAATGCATTAATATGCAATGGAGATATGCCACAAACTAGCTTCCAGGTATGTTAAGTCTCCTACAGTTTGTTATTTATGAACAAATAATTAGGCAAACAAGATGGAAAATTTGGTATTTACTTTTTACCTGAAGTGTTCATAAATAACATTGAAAAAAATAAATGATAATGCCTAGAAATCTTACAGAATCACCTACAATTAATTCAGGATAACACAGAAAGTCAAAATCATGAGGAAACAGTTGTCAGTAGCTAACTAGTTTCCTATAATGCCAAAACTATGCTTGTCAGACAGACAACCATCTCTGAATAAAGTAGAGGAAATGAGCTGTACAGAGATGCTGCTTAACAACCAACGTAACAGTCTGATAAGCAACATATAATGACTTCCGACTTACTCCTACCCTGTCTTTGATACCAGACCTCTGGGAACTGCTGGAGACCACCATCTCAATAAAATTCTGCACATAATAAAATGTCCATTTTCTGGCTTGAGATTGGAGTTATGGTTGCCATGGTGATACACCTTGCTTTAGACCTCGTTGATACACAAAGGCTTTGCATTTCATTCACTATGGGAAAAGACAGCAGCTTGTCACTTATGCGATCTATGTAGAGAAGTTAATTTCAGGAGTTTACAGGGAGAGCTCCTATTTTCTGAACCCAACTGCACAATCCTTCTAATAGGGTCAATTTTCCAACACCACTTGCCGGTAGATTTTGACCTATCCTCTTCTAAGACGTGGTGTTTGTCTGGAAATTTGCGTACACTGAGAGTAGCTACAATTTAGCTCAGGCTCCATCCCTTTAAGCTTTCACTATACTCACTGACCTCTTTCCATTCATGAGAGCCAGGCCTTCTTAGTTAGTCACAAATTTTTATAACCCCTGGAAAATAAATTATTAGCAGTCCATATAAATAAAGGGCTGAATAATTACAATAAATGTAAAGTTCTTTGAGATCAAAAATTAGGATTTTTTTGTACTTGCCTAAAATATTTTCAGAATACTAATAATATAAATGTTGATTAAAAAAACTAAAAACTTCATAAATACTTCATGAAGCATTTTTCTTAGACTCCTATCTCTATATATCCTCAATTTACACTTCCTTATCTCTCCTTTGTCACATCCACCTACCTTGCCCTTGTGCTACATAAAAATCACGTTCATGCATTAGAACATTGCCTCACCATTTTCTCTTCCTTCCCTTGAGCCCTTTGACTGACAAGCTCTCCTCCTGCCTCTGGACTCGGCATCTGTGACACTTCCTCAAGGACTTCTTCCTTGTTCTACACCAGTCTCTCAATCTTCCTCCATCAGTGACAAGAGGAGAGTTCCCTTATACTTTCTCCAGTAGCAGTCAGGACTTTTTATATTTTTATTTTTATTATCATTTGTCCATTCATCCCTTCAATGTCTGTCTTCATCACTACACTTCAAACCACATGAAAACTAGAATTGTGCCTGCACAATAGGTCTCCTGTAAATAATAAATGCTTGAGGTGATGGATATCCCAACAACCCTAATTTGATCATTACATGTTGTATGCTTGTATCAAAATTTCACATATACCCTAAATATATACAATTATTATGTATACATAATAATTTAAAATAGTAATAATTATTGATCACTAAAGGAATGAGGAAATAAATTAATGAACTTATTAATGAATAAGTGGATGCCTTGAAGACAACAAAGAGACAATAAATGTCTTTGCTTTTGTTAGTGTATGCATTTGATTTGCTTTAATTGTGGCATATCACTGCAAAAGTAGTTTAAACTTCAATTGTTTTCTAATATCAGACGATGAATTTACTTATAAAGAGAATCTTTTTTGTTTTATAACACTTATAATTGACAAGACAATATTATTTTCAGTTGACATTATGACCTACTTTAAAGACGAGCAATGAGCGTTGGAGTGTTGATTCAACACTCACTGCCCACTGCACAGACCACTTGTATTTGGGGGCTCTAAGAAGAAACAAATCAAGCAAGTTCCCTGTCCTTCAGGAGCTTGCAATTTATTCTAAACCTCCCTGGAAAACACTACTGCCCTCCAAACAAAATAAACAAACAAAAAGAGCTTAAAGACAATGAGGAGGAAATATAGTCATACATTTTTTGTTGCTGTTGTGTACATTTAAACAGAAACTTCCCTAGCACTCGTCTCTATCCCCCTGGGGCACTTTATTGTATGTCAGATATGGCTTGAGGTTATGCGGCAGAAAAAGGTATAATCCTTGCTCTTATGAAGCTCATATTCCAGTCAGGAACACAGACTGGAAGATAAATCATTCTTATGCAACAGGGCCAGGGCTCTCCCAGAACTGGGACGAAGGTCTGTGGGAGCCTAATGAGTGAGAGGGCTAAACTGCATTGGAAGACAGCAGTTTTACGCAACAGACCACAAAGAGCAGGGTCTTCTTGAAAGATGAGTAAGCTATGTCAAGTGGACCAACAGGGAGAGGACATTATTAGAAACAGGAATTGCCTGGGAAAGGCAGGAACTCTTCATAAGATATGTTTTTAAATCAGTGCGGCAGTCATGATTGAATCTGATTTTAATGAACAAAGTGTTGTAACAGAAACTACCAAAGGATAAAGTAGAAACAATCATTTCCAAGGTTTCTCTTGGATTTCTATAACTGGTAATAATCCCATTTCTCACAATGCTAAATGTCTTCACCACAGAAGAATATTAATAGAGTGCTCTTTGTAATAGACAAGTTGATACCAATACCACTACCAATACCAATTGCTTTTTGACATTGTTAAACTCACTATTCTCCCCCAGTTTTATTTGCTTTAGAGCTAGCTACACTGCTGAAATTATGTATGCACAAAACCACACAAGAATATTTTCTCTGATTACTTACCTAGAAAACTATTGAATAGCCCACAAGGCCAAACAAGTAAAATTTCCATTAAATTGTGAGAACTTTGCAATTTGAAAAGATTGTCTATGTTTTAAGATACAGAAAGTATGATTTGATGTTCTCTTAGATTGAAGGATGACAGTTGGTCTTTATTAAATGATGCCATCAGGAAAGAAATTTCTATTTGGAATGAAACTTAGAAGAATGTTCTCTTGGTCAGAAATGAAGGAAATTGGAGTTTGCATAACAATCACAAACAAAAACACTTTGATTTTCATATATGCAGATTTTTGTTTCTGAAAATTTGTGTATTTCTTAAAATACTTGGAGAATGGATTGGTTTGTTTCTGTGAATTTTACACAAGGTAGACTTTATGAACTTATATTTTTCTGGAAATAAAGCTGTTACTTTATTTTAAAGCTACTTTTGGAATATTTAATTGTAAAAAGCATTATAAAATAAATTGGGATCATTTCTAATAGTAAAACATAACATTCAGGCTGGGCACAGTGGCTCACGCCTGTAATCTCAGCACTTTGGGAGGCCGGTGCTGGTGGATCACCTGAGGTCAGGAGTTCGAGACCAGCCTGGCCAACATGGTGAAACCTTGTCTCTACTAAAAATACAAAAATTAGCCAGGCGTGGTGATGCATGTCTGTAGTCCCAGCTACTAGGGAGGCTGAGGCAGGAGAATTGCTTGAATCCAGGAGGTGGAGTTTGCCATGGACTGAGATCGTGCCATGGCACTCCAGCTTAGGTGACAAAGCAAGACTCAGTCTCAAAACAAACAAACAAATAAAAAAACAACAAAAACATAACATTCAGAGACAAGAAATTCTGCCCACTGTGAGTAACATTTATGGACATGTAATATCACAAGATTGGGATGGGAGGAATTTGGACAATGGAGTATCTACTTTATCTTGGTTTAGAAGGAATTAAACAATAGGTGGTAATATTTTTATATCATGTTAGAAATTGCAAACATCAGAGTAATTTTGGATCTGTCTCTAGTTTCCAAGATTTCCAAGTATCAAATTTTGCAGTACTCATATTTTAATGTTTCATAGGTTTTCAGAAATGATTTGCTAGATTAATAATGTTTGCATTTCCAAAATAATAGCAATTTAATTCTAGTTCTCTGAGAAATGTTAGATATTTCACATATTTGTTTGTGGAGTTGGGCAGTTCAGACTAAAAACTTCATGTAGGCACCGCAGTCATTCTGTAATTACCAACTAGATTCCTATCTTTTTGTATCCACCCAATTATAGTTGTGATTTGATGAAGGCCTTACTTAGAGAAGATACTCAGTGTGTTTAGAGATCTTTTTTGCAGGGAGCTAAATGGGCTTCTAAGAGCTAGTTTTATTTATATCTAAACATTTATCTCACCTGCTGACTTTCTTAGATGAATTACTGGAAAACATACTTAGAAAATAGATATG
This sequence comes from Pan paniscus, assembly GCF_029289425.2. Classification (NCBI taxonomy): domain Eukaryota; kingdom Metazoa; phylum Chordata; class Mammalia; order Primates; family Hominidae; genus Pan; species Pan paniscus. Next base: position 28,286,293 of record NC_073264.2, on the reverse strand, counting down.
CGAGCTTAGTACTTATGTGCACTTGTGAGTGTGTAAAAAAAAAATTGTATTGTTATTCTCACACTTTTCCCTCCATACAGTGCGTGGACTATGCATGTAATTCAACCAACTTCCCATACGGATATACAGAGAATAGTTTATAAATACATACATAGGTGAAGCATATATCCACATGGGCTCAATCTATTCTTGTTGCAGTGAACTCCATAAGCATCACAGTTTTCATCTTCTTGTTTTCCCCCTACAATAGCAAGATTTCATTGTATGCTGCTAGGAATCATATTCCCAGTTGTGGCTGAGGGTAAACAAATGCAAAACAGGATGTCTAAGTCTCTTTATTGATGCTGCCCTGGGAGGAGGCAATGCATTAACAAGTGGGGGAAAAAGTTGGGAAGGAAGGGCACTAAATTCAATGCAGTGAAAGGAAGGAAAGAGACTTTCAAAGGAAAATCACTTATTTTTCAAGTGTACCTGATAAACAAATTAATTTCCTTTTTCTTCCTCGAGGCTCCAAAATGCCTGTGTAGAGGGTAGGGGTGATAGGATTGCAGATAGGAGGGAAAAAAAGGCATTAGAGAGAAGATAGAATTCTCTGTAGTGGATGTTTGTAATTATTTAAGGTGACTACTTTTGAGAGAATTTAGGGTATCTTGTTAAAGATAGCTTGCTGCTCAGATAAATGATTCCACTTGGAATTTAAACTACTTGTTTAAATTTGCCAGTGGAAAGAGACCCAGAAACAACTGGTACTTATGTGCACTCCACACATCAGTCCACAATGGCACTCTTTCTAGAGTTTGAGAATGTTAATAATAGGAACTTCTACGCAATGCATTATTTGCTGTAAATATTGACACAGAAAATACACTTGTAACCGAATTAATAAAGCAGAAGTCTATGGATTATTAATGGAAACATGGAATTTTCAATAGTTGTTAAAGTGTTTGTTACAGGTAACTTGCTTTGTGCAAGCATTCTTCAATATCCTAATATGCATTTTGTTCACAAGGTGTGACTGTATATAAAACCATCCCCTTCTACCAGGAATAGCGTTTCTGAAAACTAGATTATGGCATCATACACACTGGATATACTTCTTTTCCAGTTGCTCTATCTACATGATAGTTTTGAATATTGATGTGACTGATCTGTTGACACCTTTGTTATTTGGGAGACTTAAACTCACTACCCTGTAGCACTGTTCCCACCACAGGTGACTGCTCTTCCCTTTTGTTTACTTCACTACAATTATTTTCTTACACAGTGGAAGCAAACGGGGAGATTTCCACTGTTGGTAAATAAAGGGCCGTGCGTGAGTGCCTCTTAATAGCTTATTATCGTGTGTAATCAAACTGAATAATTGCCAGAAAGGAGAGTTCCTGTGCACTGGCAGATGCCCGTGGGCTGAGCTCTGCTCTGGAATGTCACCACACAACAAAGCCCTGGATGGATAATGCATCAGCAGCACTGGGGCTCTAGGCATGTCACGCAGGTGGGGAGAAATCAGCGAGGTGAGGTAAATATAAGTGTGCCAATGACACGGGAATGGTATTAGATGGATAGGGGGCAGGTGAAAAGACAAAGAAGCCAAGAAATTGAAGAAAACAGCTTTCACCACTAAATGGAAATTACCTTGAATGCTGCATTGCACCAGTGACTTTGACAGCTGAAGCAGCAGCAAAGAGAACTTGACTAAGATATTGCCCGTGCTGTTTGCTTTGCAAGGGGCTAAGTGTGGTTGACTTTCACCTGACAAGATCAATCACCGTTCATACAACACAATGAGCCAAATTCAAGAATGCTTTCTTGGAGGCATTCATAAAAAGATTGAAGAGCAGTAGGCTGTTTCTATGTCTGGATCCACAGGGACACAGAAATACATTTGCTAAATGGCCATTTACCTATGAATTTTTTTTACTTATTATATACAATTTCACTTTGTGAATGTTTACAATTATATGTATATAATTAAACTTTGGAGGGCTTTATCGATCAGAAAATAAGTTCACAGATTTTAGATCACCTGAAAGACACACTTGCTTTGCCCCATGTTAAACGGGATTTCAGACTTGAGCCTCCTTTTCTTGCCTCTCTCTCTCTTTACTGTGTTCTCCTATGCAACATGGTATGAATATGGCAGATTGGCAAGCACTTGCTATTTGGCTTTGCAATAAGTTAGCTTTGTCATACACATGTTCATGCACACACACAAACACACACATACACACGCACACCAAATCAGGTGAGCCTCATTATAGGCTGGCATTTCTTGTGACAGACAAGTAACATCTGTGCTGCTTTGTCTGCAAACAGTGTGTCTGTTGGGGAATCTTATTCACAAATCCTTTAAAACACACAGCCTCCCCCTTCTTCTCTCTCTCCTCTTTTTGCACGAGGATGTGAATATGAATTGAAATTCCAAATTAACTGTTCCAGATAAAGCTTAAGGTTTTCATTAATATTTAAATTGAACTATCAGATGTGATGTTGTGATATTTCATACCAACAGCTTGCACAGAGAGGTTTTTAAATATTAAGGTTTCATCATTTTAAAAGGAAAAGAGGAATTGTTCTTTTCTTTAAAACAGTGATAGTGTTGAAACTAACCTGAGCTATGTAAGTAACAAGAAAAAAATGAAATTAGCCAAATAAGCTTAGGGATCATCTCTGTCATTGCCCATCACCTTGAACACCAGAGCTCTCTGCTCTGTAAGATAGGCTCATTCTGGCACTTTATTATTTTTTATTCATTTTATTTATGTATTTATTTGCTTATTTATTTATTTGGAGATGGAGTCTCGCTCCATCACCCAGGCTGGAATGCAATGGTGCAATCTCGACTCACTGCAACCTCTGCCTCCCACGTTCAAGCAATTCTCTTGCCTCAGCCTCCCCTAGCAGCTGGGATTACAGGCAACTGCCACCATGCCTGGTTATTTATTTATTTATTTATTTATTTATTTTGTATTCTTAGTAGAGATGGGTTTTACCATGTTGGCCAGGCTGGTCTCTAACTCCTGACCTCAAGTGATCCACCCGCCTCAGCCTCCCAAAGTGCTGGGATTACATGCGTGAGCCACTGCACCCGGCCATCTGGCACTTTAAAGAGAAGAACTACAGTTGTTCAGCTAGCAGCTATTTGTTTTGCTCTTTGCAGTACCTGACATGAAATATGCACTCAATAAAGATCTACTTAATACTGAACAAATAGAAATGTGAGCTAGATGTTGTGGTAGACACAAACACATAATTAACAGCCTTCATCCTTGATCATATTAGAGTTTTGAAAAAACATTCTCATGATTCCAAGAATAAAAATGGGAAGAATTTCTAGAACAGGAATGACAAGAATTAGATGATCCAGAACAGAAGGTTCATGTAAGGGGTAAGTAGAAGTCACAGTTGAAAAGAGAAGTTTAGGCCAAACCATGGGGCATCTTGAATGTCAGAACTTTGAACTTCTAATTGATTCCATGAGAAAGATGCCACTGAAAAATGTTTTGGCAAGAGAGTGATATGGAAATGGGTGTCTTGGAAAGATTAGCCTATCTATCCCAGAGTCATCTCCATCTTTCTAGTGGAAAAATAGAAATGTTTAATAGAGGCAATTTCAAAATTTTCCAAGTGAGAAGCAACACACCCTTCAAGCACTGGGACTATGGCCACGTTTCTTTGAGCTATTGATCTTTTAATTATTTTATAATGACTACATCAGTCTTTGATAGGCTCTTATGTCTAATTAACTGCTCCTTCTCTATCTTCTTTGCAAGCTCATCTTTCTTTGCCTGAATATTAAATGTTGGAGCATCTCCTACATGCTAGGGTTTAGACTCCTCTCTCGGCTGCACACTCCTTTCGAAAGCTCTTTTTTAAGCTCCTTTTTTTTTTTTTACATGCATGATTATCGCAGCTACCTACCAACAGATGACATACAAAACTATATCTTTAGCCCAGCTATTGCTTCAGCACTTGGAGCTTATAGCCAAGTGCTTAATTAAAATTTCCTCTTGGGCATCTTAAGAAAAATTATCACCAGTGGAGATGCTAATCATGTATTTAATATTGTCTGTCTTCCCTGTACAAAAATATAGGCTCCTTGCAGGAGAGAATTTTTTTTCACTACTGCATTCCCATGTCTACAACACAACCTGTCACATAGATGGCACTTAAACATATTTTTGAATGAATAAATGACTGAATCTTCGGTCCAAGCTATGATCATCTATTATTTCCAGGGCATACCAAGTTAACAGACTAATTTAGTCACTAACATTGTTTAGAATTACTGGCACTTTCTGATAGTAAAAAAAAAAAAAGGCCTTTAATTGGTTATATTATTCTTTTTAAATTTTCAACAAACAATGCACTCCTGTATTTCCCAGAACTAAGACGAACAGCTCCCACCACCTTCCCCTTGGTAAATTATTGATAATTTTTTCCTCAACGATTTCTCTCACCACTGAATTAGTTGATTTTCACTCACTTTTTTAAATTTCAAACTTCACACCATGGTCACATGCACCTTTAAATATATATATATGTGTGTGTGTATATATATATATAAAATATATATGTGTATATATACATAATATATATGTGTATATATATATAAAATATATATGTGTATATATATATAAAATATATGTGTATATATATAAAATATATATGTATATATATGTGTATATATATAGTATATATAAAATATATATATATGATCATGACAATGCCCTACCGAAAGCATCAAAAAGACTTCCTATTGCTACAACAAAACAGCACGATTACCACACATAACAAGGCTTTGCATGATCCAGCTCCTACTTACCTCTCCATCCCTCAGTGAGTAACACTTCTCTGCTCATGAATGCTCTTGATCTTTCTGGTGCAGCCACACTGGCCTTGTTGCCTTAGGCTCTTATATTTGGCATGACCCTGCACTACTCAGAAGATTCCTCTTCTTCTCTTCACTTAGCTAACTGCCTGCATTGTCCCCTTAGATCAAGGTATAGAGATGCTCTTCCCAGGGAAGACTTTTTGATCACCTTGATTCAGTCGAGTGTTCTTTACAGGAATTAGAGCTACAGCTCCATGTTTGTATGTGTCTAGTTTTGTTCACATTTACAAGTTATTAACAAATACTTACTAGATGCCACCCATAACTCATGCACTTACTAGAAACTTGCAATAGAAAAGCCAACAATTGCAATTATTTACTGCTCTAGACAAAAGTAAAGGAGACAGATAACAGCCAATATAACACATATTATAATGTTAAGTGATACTAAGAGAAATAAAGAAAAATAAAACAGGGTAAGTGGTTAGGGGTACAAGAGAGTATTATTTCAGGTAAGGTGGTCAGGAAAATTATTTTTTAATTAGAGATATTTGAAAAAAGAACAGAATAAAGTAAAGGAAAAAGTGTTACAAGTGGAGGAAAGAGCAAAGGCAAAGGACTTGAGGTAGTAGTATGCCTTATAGGATCAAAATCCAGCAAGATCACTAGTGGGACTCGAAGTGAGTGAGCACAGGGAAAGTGAGATGAGAACAGACACAAAGGGCTTGAGATCTTATGGGATATTATAGGCCAAGAAAAGAGCTTGCAATTTGGATCTTATTCTGAGTGTGCTGGGAAGGTGTTTAAAAAGAGGAATGTAATAATTCAATTTTAGTTTTACAAGGTTCAAAGTATCTAACGTGGAGAAAAGTTAAGGCAATGAAAGAGCAGAAGCAAAGGGCCCAGTTAGCATGCTGTTTCGCTAGTATGGACAGTGATGGCTCCTGCCTGAACAAGGAGGATAATGATAAAGATGATAAGAAGTCAGTTAGATTCTGAATAATTTCTGACAATAGAGCCAACAGAACTTACTGATAGTTTGGATGTGGGGTAAAAGAGAAAGAAAATAATCACAGATGACTCCAAGTTTTGGGTCTGAGCAACTAACTGGTTGAATGGTTGCTCATTTAGTAGAGTATGAGACATTAGGAGAAGGACAAGTTGATGAAGATTTAAGTTTTGGATATGTTAATTTTGTGATAGCTATTGAACATTCAAGTAGAGATGTCAACTATGCAGCTGGATATATGAGCCAGAGTTCAAGTATTAGGACATTATTTATGTCGCTGATTTTAAAAGCATCAAAATTAACAGAATTTAAAGGAAAGCTGTAATGCATTCATAATTATTTAAAAATAATGACTTACTTTATAACAGTCAAGGCAGGGCCAAACTATTTTTGACTTGGATATGTGCTACCATCAGAGAAAACCATGGCCATGAATACATTATACTATTCTAACCTCAAATACTGATACCACCAAAGTAGGTGCTAAATACTGACTATTTTGTTTTTATTTTCTTTTGATAGGCAGCATAAGAAAATGACAGCAACTCAGCCTTTGGCACAACATAGCCCTAAAGAGAATTTAGAGGACACAATTTGATAAACTGTCTAAAACTAGAAAATCAGAAAAGATGAGAGAATATATGTAATAGAAAAAGTAGTGGACAGGGAATTTGCATTTGAGTTCTGGCTCTTTCAAAAACATGTTGTATAACCTTAAGACAATATCCTCATTTCTCTGGCCTTCAATAAAATCGGTTCAGAAAAGCTGCACAATCTTAGTATCTTCTGACTTAAAAGGAAATTAGCCTCATTTTCTTGATCACTTAGTTTTCAAAATGGCCTGTTTTTTTTTATATTCAAGTTTACTTTATTTTAGTTGGCAATATTAATACCCATTTCAGAAACTCCTTTATCTGGACCATATGTCATTAATACAATATTTTTCTTGCGTATCAACCTCCTTAGCTACATAGTAAGTAGAGAACCCTTAGCTTATATATGTTTTTACACCTTGGTTAGCCATTTCATGGGGACAAAAATTAACTCCAACCAAAAACGACAATGTGTAAGTAACCAAGGATGCCAGGAGGGAGTGATTCCTATAGTGATTAAAGAACAGTTCCATGAATATTTTCATCTGTATGGACTTAAAAAAAAACTTTGAAAATACTGTATCGGTGCTGCCATTTAATAAATAATGAAAGAATAATCTAATTAAATTTTTAAAGTACTTTTAATATAGTCTCCCTTTAACTTGGTAGTCTAGAAATATTTGAGGACACTCATACATAGGGAAAAGGTTCAAAATAAATATTAGGGCTACAGGAACTCTTTATTTTCCATATTTAAGACCCTTTACTTTTCATAATGAGTACATATATTTTTTGAAAACTTAATATATATCTGCAGTGCAATGCTTCTACTTTTTAACTTTTAAGTTCAGGAGCACATGTGTAGGTTTGTTACATAGGTAAACTTGTGTCATAGAGGTTTGTTGCACAGATTATTTCAGGACTTCTTGACATACTGCTTTCTGGAGAAATAAATGCTCGCACTTTGACAGTAGGAACTACATGACTACACAGTAAACAGACTTTTTTTTTACTCTTTCTGAAACATAGTTAGAATATAAAGAAAGGATATTTCACAGGAACCAGACTAATTTTTATTTAATAAATGCAATGTATGACATTATTAAATAATATAGAACTTGTGAATAAAATAAAATTGTATACTATTATTACAATGGTTATTTACAGTCTAACTTACCTACATTTAATTGTCCTTAGTTTTCATAGAAAAAAGCTAAAGGCTTTCCATGAAATAACTCTTTCCTCTTTCCTGGCGAATATCTCTACTGACTCCTTTGCTGTGTTTTCCAGTACTTAGCTTCCCAATCTGTGTTCAACAGAGCATTAATGCTACAGATGTTTATAGGTGCTCTACAGTAATAGCAATAATAATAAAGAAGTAAAAGGAGACCATGTTGAAGGAAGTTGGACAAATGTTGCATGATACATTTAGAATATTAATGGCTCTGTAAAGTCACAGAGAAAAAATAGTTGACTGAATTTGTTTAAACCAACAATTCCCATACTTATTGACCAGAGGCAATTTTTTAAAATTACATGTAAACAATTCCCAGGCCCATTCCCAGGCACCCTGTATTGTATAGGAAACAGGTTTATTTTTTAATTTTTATTATTATTATTTAAATCGATAGATAAAATTATATACATGTATTGTGTAGAGCATTATGTTTTAAAGTATATATACATTGTGGAATACAGTTTTGAAAACAATCCCCAGGTAGTTGACAAATACCTCTAATATATAGCAGTTTCTGCATTGCATTCTATTAGACAATGACCTGTATATGGGTCGAATCTTGTTTATTATTATATTTCTAGATTCTTTAGTATGTCTAATTTACAGTGTTTACTAGTATTAAGTTGATTATGGTATAAATTATTTCATTTAATTGCATTTTAATATGTGGCATTTATACATAGAAATTCATTAATTAATTTTTTTATTCAAAAGTATTTTTGGCCAAATCTCAACATATTTATTACATATGTTCATGCAGTCTTTTAGCCTTCTGTTACTTTCCATTTTAGACTGGCTTGTTAAAATCATATCCATCCTGCAAGATTTAGGTCAAATATCATTTTCTCTGTGAAGGTTTCCCTGATCCTTTCACTGATCTCTCCCTTCTTCTAATTTCTTATAGCACCCATCCTCACTGCATCTTGGTTCTCAGCAAATTTTCTACTTAGTGGTGCACAGCATTTGTGGCTATGCCTCATCTTCCATATGCCTGATCCAGATTTGCAGCCATCCATGCACTTTTCTCTGTGTCTGTACAGACAAGGATTCAAAAAAAAATACTTATTGAGAATATGAAGAAATGGCTATCCTAATAAGACAGCATTGAATTGGGAAACACTTGCCATGTGGCTCTTAATCATGTAACAGAGAGAAAAAAAAATGTTTGAAAGCATTTATCCCAGTTGCTTGCAAACCTGGCTAATTATCCAAACTGTGCTTTTTCGAAGCTACACATTGTAACACCCTATTGCAGACCTGAAGTTCAATCTCCAGGATGGATTTAGAACCCAGATTGCCCAGATTATTTCTAACCTCTCTGCCTCCATTCCAACAAAGAAGGTGGATTCTACGACCCCTTCTCTTTCTCCACATCATCATCTGAGAGGCTGACATTGAACACCCAGAGACCAAAAGCAAAGCATAAACTATGGCTCCGTGGTAGCCATCTTTCCTGCCAACACAGTGACTTAGCCAGAGCTACTTACAGATTATCTGCTATAGAAGAAGGCCAAGAGGAGTTGGGGATAGCATGGAATTACTTTCAGTAACTACTGTCCAACAGCATTAGAGCCGCTGGGAGAGATGGTACAGTACAGACCAAGCAAAGCCGAATCTCTGAGGCAAAGTCCAGAAATCTGCATTTCTGTTATATGTTAATGCCCACTAAAGTCTGAAAGAAAGTGGAATATTAATAAGGATTTGAGATTTGGGATCAAAAAGACCTGTCTTTAAATCACCTGTTTACACATTTAACTGGCTATTCACGGTTAGGCAACTGTACAATAGAAATAGTAATACTTATTTCACAGGAGTTTTTATAACAGTTAAGTGGGATAGAATAAGTACAACGTGCCACGCAGACTCTAACAAATATTTGGGACTTAATAAGTAATAGCTTCTTTTGTGGTGTAATTGGTGGTGATGGTGGTGAAAACACAAGCAGAAGATCTGCCCCAGCCCGGAGTGTACTGTGGTTCATTATGCATTTTGTAACACCCATATTTACCCTATTTTCTTCCCATTGACCAATTCCCTGTGGATCTGTAAGATTCTATTTTGTACACATATGGCAGTTCACATAGCACAACTCTTTTGGACACTTTATCTACATAGCAAAACCCAATAACTTCTATTATTATGAATACTTATGCTTCAAAATGAACCTTGTTAAATGTTGACTTCATAAAAATTTTGATATGCAAAACATTTTACAAAGAAATTTTATTTAATGGTGGTTTTAACTATTAATCTACTTTTGCAACTAAGAAAAATGGAGGTTGAGAACTGCTGGCTATCTAAAGCCCACAAAGGTGGTACATATGTGGCAGAGCTGAGGCTCCAAATCCGTCTATCATTACACCAAAGCAGCCTGCTGGAAACATTTTTTAAAAGTTAAAGAAATACTTACTAAACATATTTTTTATTCTAATCCATTACAGATTCATAATGCCTATAAAATAACTCTACATCAGAATATTGTATTAATACTGTTATGAGATTACAGTCTTATAGGAATAAGGAAAAATCTGGCCCACAGATAACATGAAGAAACTGTTTTATACAATAAATACCAGATATATTTTATCTGTGAACAGGTAGACCATTTTTGTAGTTCAAATATCCAATCATATTAAAACATATGCAATGTACAAATTCCCTTTCCCATTGAACTCTTGGCTCTATCCACACAGTTGCCTTTCCTGATGATGGCCATACATTTTACAGTTCCATGTGAATCTCACCTCCAAAAGTTATGACCATCTGCAGAAGCCCGGGCCCACCTCCCTCCAAAAGCTAGCCACTATTATAAATATTAGGGTTTCTTTATGCTTATGCAATTAAATATGACAAATATTATTCGTTTCCCTCATTTTACATAAAATACACTATATAATCTCTATTATTAAAAATATTGTTGTTTTCTTTTGTTTTTATCCACATGACAACATGTATTGGCAATCTTTTCATCGATGTATACACAGACTATCTTAATTATTTTCAGGCTATTATTTTACCTTGATACAACAATTTTTTTTGAACCACATTGTATTAATGGATTTTTTCAATCTTTTGCTATTATAGGCTGAATCATATGAAACTGCCAGCCTTCAACAATTTTTGATTCACATCAATGTCAATTTTACATAGTTCAACCTAATATAAGCAATGCTGGAATGAATTACCTTATATATTTGCAATTTTGCACAGAGGTTAAGTATACTTCCAGTATAAATTCCCAGAAAGAAGTAAAAGTACTAGGTCAGAGAATGTGTGTGCATAGTTTTAATATATTTTGTCTTAGACATGAAGTCCTTGCCCATGCCTATGTCCTGAATGGTAATGCCTAGGTTTTCTTCTAGGGTTTTTATGGTTTTAGGTCTAACGTTTAAGTCTTTAATCCATCTTGAATTGATTTTTGTATGAGGTGTAAGGAAGGGATCCAGTTTCAGCTTTCTACATATGGCTAGCCAGTTTTCCCAGCACAATTTATTAAATAGGGAGTCCTTTCCCCATTGCTTGTTTTTCTCAGGTTTGTCAAAGATCAGATAGTTGTAGATATGCGGCGTTATTTCATAGGGATCTGTTCTGTTCCATTGATCTATATCTCTGTTTTGGTACCAGTACCATGCTGTTTTGGTTACTGTAGCCTTGTAGTATAGTTTGAAGTCAGGTAGCGTGATGCCTCCAGCTTTGTTCTTTTGGCTTAGGATTGACTTGCAATGGCAACAAAAGCCAAAATTGACAAATGGGATCTAATTAAACTAAAGAGCTTCTGCACAGCAAAAGAAACTACCATCAGAGTGAACAGGCAACCCACAGAATGGGAGAAAATTTTTGCAACCTACTCATCTGACAAAGGGCTAATATCCAGAATCTACAATGAACTCAAACAAATTTACAAGAAAAAAACAAATAACCCCATCAAAAAGTGGGCGAAGGACATGAACAGACACTTCTCAAAAGAAGACATTTATGCAGCCAAAAAAAAAATGAAAAAATGCTCACCATAACTGGCCATCAGAGAAATGCAAATCAAAACCACAATGAGATACCATCTCACACCAGTTAGAATGGCAATCATTAAAAAGTCAGGAAACAACAGGTGCTGGAGAGGATGTGGAGAAATAGGAACACTTTTACACTGTTGGTGGGACTGTAAACTAGTTCAAACATTGTGGAAGTCAGTGTGGTGATTCCTCAGGGATCTAGAACTAGAAATACCATTTGACCCAGCCATCCCATTACTGGGTATATACCCAAAGGACTATAAATCATGCTGCTATAAAGACACATGCACACGTGTGTTTACTGCGGCACTATTCACAATAGCAAAGACTTGGAACCAACCCAAATGTCCAACAGTGATAGACTGGATTAAGAAAATGTGGCACATATACATCATGGAATACTATGCAGCCATAAAAAATGATGAGTTCATGTCCTTTGTAGGGACATGGATGAAATTCGAAATCATCATTCTCAGTAAACTATCGCAAGAATAAAAAACCAAACACCGCATATTCTCACTCATAGGTGGGAATTGAACAATGAGAACACATGGACACAGGAAGGGGAACATCACACTCTGGGGACTGTTGTGGGGTGGGGGAAGGGGGGAGGGATAGCTTTAGGAGGTATACCTAATGCTAAATGATGAGTTAATGGGTGCAGCACACCACCAAGGCACATGTATACATATGTAACTAACCTGCACATTGTGCACATGTACCCTAAAACTTAAAGTACAATAATAATAAAAGAAAAAATACATATGTATTTTATCAATTTACCCACCTTAAGGATTACACAAATTTACGTTCTCAATAGCATATATGAGTGCCTATCTCCCTATAGATTCTCCTTCAGAGTATTGTGAAACTTTGGAAAATTTGCTGAAGTAATTACTTTAATTTACTTTTCTCTTACCATAAATGATTTTGAGCATTTCCTTGTGTATGTGAACCAGTTTTCATTTCCTCCATGGTGAGCTCTATTTTCAAAATCTTTTCTCTTTTGCTTCCTGTTGTATTTTTGGGGCTTTCCTTATTGATTTTCAGATTTTTAATGTTAAATAGATTAGCACAGTCTGTGGTAGGAGAGGTAAATATTTCTCCTCAGCTTGTTTGTCCTTTGACTTTTGGTACATTTTTTTTTCTCTCTCTCTTATTTAACAATCTGTTATGTCCTTTGCTTTGAGTCCAATTCTGAAATTTCTTTTCCTTCCATGTCAATTATCCCATATTTTCTTCTAGCACTTCTATAGTTTATTATTTACATTTAAATATTCACCTATTTGAAATACATCCTAAGAAGCATTGTGACACTAGTCCAAATGATTTTTTTAGATATCTCTTCTGTTCTCCTAATACCACTTACTAATATTGTCCATCTTGTCTCCAGTTGATTTTTAGATGCTTACTTTAACATGTACTTAATCCGCATATGTATTTGTCTGTTTCTGGAATATCTACTCGTTTTCTTGATATACCTCTCTATTCTTGCACTATTACCACATCAATTTTCAATATTTTATAATATATAAAAATATCTGTTAGACTGGTTCTCATGTTCCTCCTTGTTAGAGTGTTCCTAGCTATATTACATATTTTTAAGTTCTCTGGATTTTTTAAAAATTGAATATATAGTTTAAAACTAGCTAATACATTTATATGTTAATTTTAAAAATGCATTAATTGCTGTGGGTCCTATACCCAATTATTCCCCTGTCTTCATAGTAACTATTGCTGTAAGTTTTTGTACCATTCTAGAATTTATTCATGTATATACAATAAAATTAGTCTGATTTATCCCTTTCATTTTATACATAGTAGTTTACTATACATTCTTCTCTATATCTTTTACAAATAATCTTTATTCAAATAAAATATTATGGAACTAAAAAATATATAAGTATCTTGCAATTAAAATAGCCAATACCCATTCTCATTTAGAGTATAATCTAAATATTTCTTATATTTACATAATTGCTCTTTATTAAGAGGGTGATAAGCATGTATGATGCCACCACTAACTGGAATCTGAAATTTCTCAGTTGTAATCTTGATCATGACCATTAGATAGCATGAATCATATTTATAACTCTTCAGAAAATTCAAGGCACAATGGTACTTGTCTTCTTTATGGACCATGTACCTGATGTAATTTGAGGCCCTTTAAAAAGCTTTTTCTCTGTTCTTCCTTTGGGACTTAAAGTTGCTTCAAATTTCCTATGTAGAGACCCACCATTCTAGAGTGATGCCTATTATTTCCTGTACAAATATGCCTGAGATTAGGGAATGTTCCACTTAAAAAGGACATGACTATTGTGAAAAACTTGATACCATACTGGACTAAGCATCAGAATTCCTGGGCTTTGATTCTAATGCTGCCAGATATTATTGCCATGACCCTGAGTAAGTCGCTTAAAATCTTTAAGCTCAGACTCATCTTTAAATTGTCTCAACTGTCATATAGTTTTTACTAGGACCAAACATGTATATATATATATATGTACCTTGTAAATTGGAAGTATAATACAAATATAGGGAATAATTATAAACATCATTTTTGATAGAGGTCCAAATGGAAAAATAATAAAGGGTATTGGCCATTGAAGAAAGAGGTAGCAGAGTCACCAAGTACAAAATGTCAGAAAACAAACGTCACAATTTTACTGACGGCCACTCAGAGCAGTAGCTTATCTTCAGCTCCCTGGCTTCTTCCCAATGCCAGTGTCAAAGCTCTTGCCACTGTCCTCAACTGCAAGGTGAGCAGTGAAGAAGAAAATCCACAGGGAACAGTCCATCAAAGAGGCAGATCAAGCTCCTTTATGGATGAACATATTAAGGAAGTGCATATTTTAAATAATAATGATTTAATATTAGTACAAAAATTAAGAGCAAACATATAAATGCTTTCTACATGACAAGCACAGTCTGAGCACTTTACTGTCATTAACTTATTTAATCCTGATAACAATCATCTGAGTTAGGTAATAATGAAGAAACCGAGGCATGAAAAGATTAAGTAAATGACACAGAGTCACACAATTTTAAGTGTTGAACCTGGGATTAAAATCCAGTCATTCTGCTCACTTTAATCATTGATTATCTAAAATGTTTCTTATAATTATTGTTTATTTTGTGTTTTTCCCAGTTCCCTGTGGAATTGTTCTTCCATTTAAATCTTGTAGTTAAAATAGTATAATGTTCCACTGTATTGAAGTTCTAGTCAATAACCTTATGTTGCTGAATATTGATTTAACTACTCAAAGAATCGCAAATATTATATGTGTTCAGTCATATGCTTAAAATCTGAAAAGTATTTCAGTCCTACTGGTGATGGATATGTAAAGTGGGAAAGGGGAAGTAGGAATTGATGATGAGCTGGTAATCACTGTGTTGTGTGGAGAAGTGCAAATGAACTCCTTAAATAATACTCAATTTATTCTGTATTATCTACAGAATCAGGAACCAGGGCTGATGTATGACATCTTGTATATATAAACCTTTCAAATCTGCAGAGGACATTTGAGGTAGGCATTTTTTTTTTTTGATGCTCATATTCTAAATCTTGTTTCTATATTTGGGAAATCCTCCATTTTAGCATTCCTGGTGGGAGTTATAGCCCACCTCTCACCCTAAAATCTGAAAGAGGCAGATATTTATTTTTGTAGCCTATCTTCTGCCCAGGGAGGGTGTCTTTGACTCCTCTAATTAGACAAGTCTGCTCCAGACTTTAAATGGGAGCTAAGAAATCTGCCCTTCCTCCATGGTCTTTGTAACTGGTCTCTGGGTAATAAGAATAAGTGGTAAAAGTGGGATCCATTTTCTCTTATCAGATGTGTTGAGAGGTAAGTTTCAACAAATAATGCTCAACTGTAGTGGCATAAGATGTTCTCATAGTGCCAGTTCTGCTTTGTTATTTTTGGTTTTGTTCTTGACTCTGTCATTTCTGAACTAGTTTTCTAGCCTTGCAATCAATACTTGGAATAACCCAAAGGGAATGTAATAAATTATTTTTCTGCCTAAATCAGATACAACTTAATTCTGTTGTTTGCAGTAAGCATCTGACCAACACAGAACCCACTAAATAGGAAGGAGAAGTGAACATCCACATTCATTCATTTACTAAACATTTACTAAGGGCCTATCTTGAGCCAGATACCAAACTAGTTTCTAGGGCTATGAAGATATCAAATCATTATCTCTATTCTCTTCTCCAGAATCACACATTGTGTCTGGCATCATGTATAAGATCTCATAAACCCAGCCCCCATCAGTTCTCTGTAATATCAAATTCTCACCACTCTAAGAATGATTCTGGGTTAAGGTTTTGTATATCCAAGCAACTGTAGTCACTGCATTACACTATAAGCTATCCCAAACAGCCACTGCATTCAATCTCCTTGATAGTAATTAGTTTGGTGGATCTAGCATTGTTATCTTAGAAACAAAAATTAAGAAAACTAGGCATATTTCAATTTGGGAGAGATAATTCACCTACCCCTTTTTCCACTGAAAAGAACTCACATTTACCCCAGTGTTTATCTTTCTACATCCATCCCAGGCAAGTGAGCTTGTTTTGCCATATTTCTCTGAACTCCATAGAATGACCTGGGCAACAGTATATTTTTTTCCTGTCCTTCTCTCCCTTCCCACAGTTATGTCTCACTCTAGTAAATTTTACTTTGATTGAGTGGTTAGACTTTTGCTTAACAAGGTCAATTTATAGTGATTTTGTTGAGATACTCTTCCTACCCCTTCTAAAATCCTGGATGCATTCTTAAGCACAACCACTGAAAAATATTATACCTTAGAAGTTATAATACTTTGGTAAAAGTATTGTCAAATGAAAAACATGTAGGAATGAGCTTTAAAGATAGACCACATTATCACAAAACATATTTGGTTTTTTGTTGTTGTTTTGTCTTTTCTGGCAGCCTAATCAACAACTGAAAAAGAAACTTTCCGGTGTATATAGCACCCTTCTGTTTTGGAATAATAGAAAACTCCTTGAGTATAGTGTATACATCCCAAGGATGTTTAGTGTCTTAAGAAACCCAAGAGCAGGGATGCAGCTGAATCTTAAAAATGCATTAAAATCAGGGTAGAGAGTGCTGTAAAATCCTCTCTTTATTTCTAATCTCTGATTCTTTCCACGGATGTACTGTATTCTTCCACTAAATTTGGGCAGGCTTTTTCCAATTCCTAAGCCACCTGAAATAAAATGTTTCCTGGCAACATGTCCCAGGTCCCTACTCCTCTGCTCAAAAAGAGTATTCAGAAAGAGACGGAATTTGTTATCCTGTATTATCTGTCCTCAAGGAAGAAATTAAATGAACTCAATATGAGTATACTGATCACCTTCAGAAAAGTATTTAACTCTGTCTCGGTGCAGGTTTATGCTGTGTGACCACCACCACCTCCACAACCCTTCATTACACAGGGTCTTCCCACACTGACCATCACTATTCAGGTATTACAGTATCTCTTCAGGTAAACCTTCCTATATCCAACTCCCACTGGGCTGAGTGAGGTGCCCCTACAACTGGTTGCCACAGTAAATTATGCATCTTTGTTATATTAATATCATATTGTATAGATGAAGAATGTTCAAAGGAACTTCCTAGACAAAGGATGTGGAAGGGGTGGAGAAAGGGTGGCCAGACAAACGAATTTGCTGAGCACCGTACTGTACAATGAAGTATTTGGACATTTTTTGTTTGTTTCTGTGTTTGTTTTATTATGTTTTGCCTTGTTTTTGGTCTTCAAAGGAGACTTGACACAACAATACAAATAACTCAAAATATTTCCATCATTAGAATAAGGAAAAAATTAAAAAATATATTTAAAATATATGCTGAAGTCAAATTTTATATGTACAGACACACACACACACTCATAAATACACAGATCCCAAAAGTATAAAGCCAGAAATTGCCCTTGGAATATAACCTTTGAGGACATAGGAATATAATGGGTTTTACACAATGTAAATGTTGTAAATATAAACCCTGCTGCTGAAACAAAAATACTTTTCTTACTAATGGTTAGACATGTTTATCAATTACTAAAAAATTCTCCTCTGTCAAATACAGTTTTAGGGTTTTGAGATTAAAACAAAACATGAAGATTATCTTATATTCTCCTCATGGACTTAACCTCATTCATATTGGCTAAATTTGATCCAGAGAGACCGTTCAATTAGCAAATTTTACTATGTTTTATCAGTAAAATCTCTTAGTTCTTTGTACTCCAGAAAAAAATATTGGTAATATTACACTTACGAGAGTTCAGAGAATAATCATATAAGGAACAAATAATTATATTCAATGTTATGTTAGAAATAAGTACAAAGTATTGCATGTCATGGTGAATAATGTATGTAAACACCCTTTTAACTCCTTCTGTGCCTTAACTCCACACTCAATAATTTACTGTATCTACCTTTCTACCTACTTCATGGATTGGATTGCCTCAAATTTCTCAAAAACACTCCTTCCCGCAACTTCATTTGCTCTCATCTAGATTGTTATAACTCTTAAGGCTTCTCCAGATTCTGCACTCATAGTCCTATAATATGTCACCATAGAGATACCAAAAGACTTCATGTATGACCATACCAAACCCTTCATTATGTCTAGTGATAACTCCCAACTACCATTCCAGTAAAATACGAATTTCTCAACATAAGTTATAGGACCTCCACTATCTGGCTTCTACCTGCATCTCTAATTTCATTCTCATCGTGTTCCAATACTGAATGATGTGATTTTCTCTGAACAGTCTTTGTTCTTACATTCCTTTGAATTTCAAGATTTCCCTGGACCCAAAGTTCTATAGAAGACGCTCTTCCCCATAGATCATCACCACCACTGCCATTCTTCATTACATGGCAATCTTCTATGTTGACAATTCTGATATTATAGTGCCTCTTCTGGGAACTTTCCCCAAGATTCCCATCTTCCTAAGCTGAGTGAGGGTTTCTCCACTGTCTCCCATAGTATCCTGTGCTTTCGTGTTCCATTGTATTTGTTGTATTTAATACACTCCATTGGTATGGGTCATGGGTTCTTAAAAAGTCTGTCTTTCCCACTAAGCTATTATTATATGACATACTGTTTTGCTTTATCACCTTAGATCTTTTCAGAATTTATAAATATGTATATGTAAAAGAACCTACCCTAAACTTATTCATGTTTTTACCTCAGACTAAAATAGAGTTCCTAAGAAATATTGGGACACAGTTTTTGCTCCTTTCTTCCACTGTCTGTTGCGGGAAGTCAGGGACCCCAAACGGAGGGACCGGCTGAAGCCATGACAGAAGAATGTGGATTGTGAAGATTTCAAGGACATTTATTAGTTCCCCAAATTAATACTTTTATAATTTCTTATGCCTGTCTTTACTGCAATCTCTAAACATAAATTGTGAAGATTTCACGGACACTTATCACTTCCCCAATCAATACCATTGTGATTTCCTATGCCTGTCTTTACTTTAATCTCTTAATCCTGTCAGCTGAGGAGGATGTATGTTGCCTCAGGACCCTGTGATAATTGCATTAACTGCACAAATTATAGAGCATGTGTGTTTGAACAATATGAAATCTGGGCACCTTGAAAAATGAACAGGATAACAGCAATGTTTAGGGAACAAGAGAGATAACCTTAAATTCCGACCGCCGGTGAGCCGGGTGGAACAGAGCCGTATTTCTCTTCTTTCAAAAGCAAATGGGAGAAATATTGCTGAATTCTTTTTCTCAGCAAGGAACATCCCTGAGAAAGAGAATACGCCCCTGAGTGTGAGTCTCTAAAATGGCCCCCTTGGGTGTGGCCATTTTCTATGGTCAAAACTGTAGGGATGAAATAAACCCCAGTCTCCCATAGCGCTCCCAGGCTTATTAGGAAGAGGAAATTCCCGCCTAATAAATTTTGGTCAGACCACTTGCTCTCAAACCCTGTCTCCTGATAAGATGTTATCAATGACAATGGTGCCCAAAACTTCATTAGCAATTTTAATTTCGCCCCGGTCCTGTGGTCCTGTGATCTCACCCTGCCTCCATTTGCCTTGTGATATTCTATTACCTTGTGAAGTACGTGATCTCTGCGACCCACACCTATTTGTATACTCCCTCCCCTTTTGAAAAGCCCTAAAAATATCTTGCTTGTTTTGCGGCTTGTGGGGCATCACAGAACCTACCGACATGTGTTGTCTCCCCCGGACACCCAGCTTTAAAATTTCTCTCTTTTGTACTCTGTCCCTTTATTTCTCAACCCAGCCGATGCTTAGGGAAAATAGAAAAGAACCTACGTGACTATCAGGGCAGGTTCCCCGATAACTGTCCAATCTCTCTACCTCACCACTTACCTCACCTCTACCCTCTACCCACCACCTCAAATGGAAGAGCCATGGGATAATCTGATGAGAGCATTAGGAAGAGGGCCTGAGCACGGATGGATAGCACAGTCTCTCATAGAGCCTGCCTTCCCGTAAGTAATGTACCACTCCTTCTTCCCCTAGTTCATACCCACAGGGAGAAGGGCTGCCCCTTGAAGAGATGAGGTTGAGTTGCTAAGTTTCTCATGTGCAATGACATGAGAAAAGTAAATTCAGAGCTAAACCCAATTTAGCTTTAAATCCAAGCTATATGCCCATTTCACTGATAATAATGTTAACGGTTCATTCTGTATTTGGCTCTTAAGCTCCTGTCTCAATCCGGTTAAAATTCAGAGGAAGCAGATGTGAATAATTAGTCCCTTTAGAGACTTTCAAAGTAACATGAGGGTTAACACTTAAAGTTACAGTTGAAAATAACCTTTAAGGAAGGAAGAAATAACTAGAAAAACACAAATAAGAATGAAGTTATTTTAAAATTTGTCTTCAATAGCCAGTTATTGATTTGTAATTTATGCTTATAAATAACTGTGCTTCCCACCAACAGAAGCAGAGATTTGAAAATTTACAACTCTTTAGGTGATGCTGGAAAGAATTAAGGAAGCCTTACTATTCACTACAGTCAATACTCAACTTCTACAGCTTTGATTTGAAGAGTTAATTTATCTTTGCAGAGGAAAATTATCAATACAAAATCTAAAATTAATTGTAGAGGAGACTTGAGTAAAGTATTTTAAAATAACCATTCCCTCTAAAAGTGAACTCTATGTGACCTATACTAGAGCCATACGATGTTAAAAAAATTAAGTGAGTAGAAAATTAAAAGGAAAATGTTCTACCATTTTTCTTAGGCCTCACTGACACTATTACCCTGTATTTATCTATAACCAAGAGGCACTTAATACTTCCAATAAATATGAAGTAAAATCATTTCGGAGATAACTTCAGAGTAGCACAATAAAAGAAATTCTAACTGCTAGATAAATTTGAGGCAGCTGTCTGCAGTGGAAAGGTCAGTAAGTTTAGAGAGAGGGGGCCTGAATTCTAGATGACCTATGTCAAGTTACTTATGTCTCTGAGCCTCAGTTGCTTCACATATAAAATGGGATGATAATACAATCAATTTCATAAGCTATTATGAAGATTTAAATGAGAGTTATATAAGGTTCATATTTGTAAAATGCTTACAACAGCATCATATAATTAGTAAATAATAATAGCAAATACTTATAAAATGCTTAATACTTCCAGACACTCTCTCCAAATGTTCTACGTATATTAACTCATTTAATCATCATACTTTACAAGGCAGGTATTAAACACTAGTTGATATTGTTGCTTACATTACTAGGATTTCTAAAATGTTTATATCTTTTGTGCCCCATATACACATTATCTTTTTACACTCTTACCCTCATGTATTTTGAAGGGATCTCAAGGTCAGGAATCATGTTTTTAATTATATTCTGTGGCTTCTAATGTCTGAGTGCTTAATAACACGGCAACAAAAGGAAAAATGTGGTAGGGCAAAGGCATACCTCAGAAATCTAAAGACTATGGGTGAATTGGTAGCTCTATATCAATAGCAACATCATTTTGTCCTGGATGCTTATAATTGTGCCTAGTAAGTCAGAGTATGGACGGGGAAATGAACGAATGAGGGACACTAACAAATGTCACATATATATTCTTTCAGCAATAGATTTGAGGTACAGACAAAAAAAAATGAAGGCTCTTTATATAACACAGAGCATACTTATTACTCAGGCTAGATTATGACCAGCAGCAGCAAGCCATTAGGCTCTGGCATTCATATGCTCTGCAATATGCAGAGAGAACAGATTTGCACATGCACAATTTATTATTGGAAGGAATCAAAGAGAGCATCCTAAAGGCCATCTGCAGGGCCACATACATAAGCACACATCTGAAGATCATTTTCAAAGGCACAAGCAAACTAATTTCCTTCATTCATTCCTGTCTTCAAGGAGCTCACAGCTGAAGGAACATCAAAACATAGCATTACAGTTCTTTATGAGCACAGAGAAAGGGAAACTGACTCAAAATAGGGAGTTCAAGGACTGCTTCTAAGGGAGAACATGCCAGAGCTAAACCTTGGAGGAAGAGAAGATCAAGTGAAAACAGAAGAAGCATTCCAACCAGAAAAGAGCAGCGTCTCTATGTGAGCTAAAATTCAATACAAATAGAGAATTTTGGGTGCGGTAGTGATGGAATAAGAAGCTAGAAAGCAAGGCAGGGACTGGTAATAGAAGAGCTGCTGTGCCTCATTTAGGATTTTAGTTTAGTTCAAAAGAAACAGGACTGGTCCAGGTGCTTTAAGCAGTGTCATGACCTAATCAGGTTTTATATATTTATATTACATATAATATAATATATAATATATATATATAAATTTATATATATATATCTGTTAACTTTTTGAGAGTTTAGGACATAATTATAAAATAAAATGGCAGGAGTTTTAAATTTTTACCATCATGCATGAATATAAGGCTCATTAGTTGTTCTAAATAATATGCCTTAAAAAAGAAGTGCAGCTCTGTTCTTTTAACGTGGGAAAATAACGTTCCAGGTGTGGTCACTTCATTCTCTCATAGGTGCTATTCCAAATAACTATGATATAGATGGAGGTAAATTGGATTTATGAATGAGAGGCACTCATTATAGAACATTCCAGTCATGAAGGAGGAGAAGATGACTGGAAGGGAGCCACTGGTGAGCAGGTGATGAGCTGTTTTTAACTCTTTTTCAGAAAATAAGATTTTTTAAAAAATTCTTATTCAAAAAGATATTTTTTCATTTGAAGATTATCTCTATCATACATAAAAGAGAGAATTCAGGAAAGTTGCTTTCAAAACTGTGATGATTAGAAAACTATGCAGCCACTAAAGAAGATGTTATAGAAGAATAATGTTCAAATGGCATGAAAAATATTTAATATATATAAAAATATATAATTTGGTGAAAAAATCTATATGAAAAACTTTAGCCAAATAAGTATGATAGAAGAAAATATCTGGATGGACTGTTAACATTGCTTTAGATAACAGGATTATAGGTGCTATTTTTTTCTTTTTGCTTACTTGTATTTCTATAATATTATAATAGATATATATTTTCTGGGTAAACAAAACATTAGGTATTTATTCAAATTAAAGAATTTGGAACAAAGAGTCAGCCTATGAAATCAAAGGCTCATAAGAAAAGAAAGTGTGTTTCTAACAACACAAAAGTAAAAATATAATATTCTATATGATTTAGTAAGTTTTGTAAATTTTATAATATTACCCCTTTAAAAAAGGTATAAGTGCTTTCTTTATGCTTACACCAATATTACTTTTTATTATTTTTACTCTTTATAGTTTTACTGTTTTGGAGTAAATGCTCTTACAATCAGTGTTACAACAATTTTCAATAGCCCCAACTTACAACTGTTGAATAATTTAGAAAAATAAATTTCAATAGTTACAAAGTTAAACCAAGAAAATAGTTAAAGAAATACAAGTCAGCTCAAAGAATGCACAATAAGCAAATCTAGGAGTATCTTTAAATTTTTAAAAAGCTCATTTCTTGCAATGGATGATTTGGTTTGAGTTCTTTAAATGTACAGATGTAAAGCTATAAAGTGTTATCTCAGATCTAACTACATCTTGTGGTATGAGAACTATGTAAGCATGAGCTAAGTGTACTTTGCATATATTCAGGTAAAGTTTCGGAGCATATTACACCTACATATGCTATGCAAAATGTTGCAGAAGATTAAATTACCCTAGCCACATTTGGGAAGCGGCAGAATGTCTGTCATTGCATGTAAACATATGCAGATTTATGTAAAAGATTCTCAAATATGTGTACCTAAAGTCCTAAACTCCCCACAGACATGTAAAGCCAGAAGGTTTTGTTTATTTTCAAATTATTGGAAAATCTATAAATGGGAGTAACAAAATAGATATGCTTATGTTGTATTTTCAAATTGGAGGCATCTGTGTGAGGGTTTGTTTTGTTTTGTTTTGTTTTTTATTTTTTTGTTAAGTCATTTGGCAAAGATTTTAAATTCATCACAGTAATCTATATGGTAGACTAATGCAAGCACAAAATTTCCATTTGCTTCAAAAAGTCCTCCAGGAATTTGAAAAAGTGAGAGTTCATGCACCATTTTACATAATGAATCCAATTCCTAAGTCCTTCCTGAAGGGACCTAAGTTCCTTCCTGATGGTTGTATTTGTCAGCTTTTCAGGTGGTGCATTAACTCTTTCAAGTTATTGCAACAGAATATGAAATATTGCTAAAGTGATTTGTCAGAGTGAAATCACTTTCTAGTGTAAACCAAAAAGTGTCTGAGACAGGTCTCGATCAATTTAAAGGTTTATTTTGCCAAGGTTAAGTACCATGGCCCATGACACAGCCTTAGGAAGTCCTGAGAACATGTGGCCAAGGTGGTTGGGCTATTGCTTGGTTTTATACATTTTAGGGAGACAGAAGTTACAGGCAAAGACATAAATCAATACATGTAAGGTATATAATGGCTTGGCCTAGAAAGGCGGGGCACCTTGAAGTGGGGTGTCTTCCAGGTCACAGGTAGATTCAGCAAGTTTCTGATTGGCAATTGGTTGAAAGAGTTAAGCTCCGCCTCAAGAACTGAAGTCAGCTTAAATTAAAGTAAGGGGTGGGGGGTTATGGAAGCTAAGGTTCTTGTCATATAATGAAACCTCCAGGTAGGAGGCTTCAGAGAAAATAGATGGTGAATGTCTCTTATCAAATCTAAACTGTGTCAGACTTCCCCAAAAAGACCTAATAAGGGAGAGAGTCTCCACAGAATGCAGATTACCCCTACAAGTGACAGCTTTGTAGGGCCACTTTAAAATAGGTCAAAGAAATATATTTTGGGGTAAAATACTTTGATTTCCTTCAGAGCCTGCTATATGCCATGTTGTAAACCAAAAATAAAATTCTAAGCCACCCAACAGACTGAATGGACCCTCTTGTTGGCTAAGGTGATCCCAAAGCAACCTGAAAACCTAGTTCAGGCCATGACAGTAATTCAGAATATCAGTAATTATAATGTCAGACATGCTTCACTATAACCTCCTCCCTTTCCAGTTTAGACGCAACTGACCAGCATTAACATTAAAACAGTGATCTTAAGACTGACAAAACAGATTCTTCGTAGCAATAAGATATCAAATTCCTGACTCTAGTATAACATCACATAACACAAAAAGAAAGAAATCAAGATATTTTTACCCCAAAATATCTTCTATATTTTGAAATGGACCTGCAAAGGCATCTTTTTTGAGGGAATATTTGCATCTATGAATAATCTCTATATTAATATAACTAGATCTTCCCCTTTTCAGGCCCTCCCAATCCTGAAGAGATGAATTGAGAGGCTAGCACCTTTTAAAGGTCTAAACAGGAAACATTTACCATTTATTAGGAAGGCCACCTATGAGACTTCATCTACATAATAAGAACCATGGTCTCCACAATGCTTATTTTAACCCTTCCCCCTTTTGGAGGGAAAGGGCAAATTAAACAGTTGTATAATTAAATCCTTAATTTGAATTGGTTTCTTTTATCACCTTCCATTTTATGTGACAGCTAGCTCAAAGTTTGTTCTGATGGTAAAGGAGGAAGCGATATAGAGCTACTGTCCTCAGAAAATCTGGTGTCGAGCTGAGCATAGTACAAATGTATGGAAGTCGAATTTTATGATTTTGTCTGTTGGACATTCTTGCTATAAATCAGAGTCAAAGAAAACATATCCATGTGTTCAATGAGGTTTTTATCTTTCTAGTGCCAAGGTCTTTGTTGATAACATTTTACACTCAGGGAAGCACATTCAGGTTTTTATCCCGCTAGGGGAGCACTTAGCATATTACTGCTTCAGTGTCCTCTTAGCCTCCAAGTGTGAATGAGCTTCTTTGAGTACCCACTTATGACTTCTCCCAGAGAGAGACGAAGGCAAGGGAGGGAGAGAATTAGGCTATAATTTTTAAGGCTCCTTAGAACTCTCATTATTATTTAGAAGTGAAGTTTGCATGATTACAAGATCAAATTCTCAAGACAATGACTTTGTTTTCTGTTCCAACAGTTGCCTATCTGCCACTTGCCTGTGCTGTCTTGAAAACAAACACCTTTGGTGGCCACTGTCGTGCTCCAATTTGAATTAGTGTCAGAGTAATTCTGCAATCCCTTATGATCAATGTTCTACAGTTTTTATAGGTATCCCTCCTCTGCATAAATATTTCCTGATCTACCTCTCTGCTCTGCCCTGGAGGTCTATAACTATTTCCTAAAATGGCTTTAAAAAAGAAAAGTATTTCTTTCACCTCTATTAAGATGTCTCTGCAGCACTAGATAGGAGGCAGAGGCTGTTTCTGTCATCATTATTTCCTTCAATCTGTGACACACAAATACATGTCCCTATTCCATGGATTCAAGCCTGAATACTAATAGTCTCCAAACAATCCAGTGGAAAATGGACTTAATATTTTGCCAAAGTAAGGATGTATCAAAACTGTGCTTTCTAATTAGATGACTATGTGCCAAGTAGTTACCATTGTTTTTTTGTTTTGTTTTGTTTTGTTTTCCAGTGGGGCTTTGTTCTTCTACATTTTAGTGTGTGTGTGATGTTTTTATTTACATATATTTTGACATAATAATAATCTCCTAATGCTCATTTTCCTTATAACTGCTTTCTGTTACTAGCTGATGCTATTGCTGGCTAAATAATGTCAATTCAAGATTTTTGCAGGAACTTTTTTAAAAAATGACCAAAAATGAGTGACCAACTAAATTTAGGAGTCCTCCTTTGTAAGCAAATTCACTGTACACAATTTGATAGAGTTTTAGATCATTTAATACAATGATAACAACAAATTTAAGCTGCATTAGCCATATTCTTCTGCACATTATATTCCAGTTGCTTCTGACAAAGTGAAATCCAGTTTTAGCTTGAAAAAGGAAATCAATGAGGAATGAGAAGGCAAACTAGTATTTTTAGATTTAACAATGCCAGCACCATTCTTATTCCTTTATACACATTATTTCACTTGCTACTCACACCAATATTATGAGATAGATATTGATTTTTCCATTTTACAGATGAAGAAACTGAAGTTCAACAAGGTTAAGGAACTTGCCCAAGTTCAAACAGCTCATTAGTTTCAGACCCGCAATTTTAATCCTGATTTCTTGTTAGAATCTATGGTTTCTAAATAAAAGCATATAACAATAAACAATGAAAGATGGAAAAAAATTACAGAATTTTTAAGTTGGGAGTTCAAACTATTGAAAGCCTGAGCAAAAAAATGTTGAGGTTTAGTGGAACGGCAAATAATTTAGATAAGATCCTAGGATTAAGAACAATGTAACTTTCGTTGTAAGTGATAGGGAGGAAAAGGAACAATCAAACAAGGACACAAACAACTGGTATCAACAACTGAAAGGTCAGGTTGCAGACAGCTCAGGGATAACTCTGAGGACATCTCAGAATAGACTGATCTCATAATGTCTTCTGGAATCAAATGTTTTCAAACCCATGCAATTTGGCATCTTTTTCCCATAGAAAGTATTCTCCCCTGCCTTTTTTCTTAATATTGCAATTGAGTGGAAAAATGGGTGTTTCTTTTTCATTAGAAACATGGGAATCCATTGAATAAAATATGGGATATTTTTAAAAGAGGAATTTCTAGGATATATTATGACCTGGGTTTTTTACCTTTCTCATTTTAGGCTTTTCACGAATGAATAAGTTAATTTTAAAATCAATAAAATGTCTGGGCCCATAATTTATTTTCTTAGATTTGTTGGGGTGTGGGGTAAAGGGTGCATAAAGTGCTCATATCAAATACAAAGAAAAAAATAAAACATTTGCTAATTAGAAATGAGGAGGGTATCATGTCTAAATAATTAATATTGATCAGGTTTTCTAAAGATTATTACATCTGATACAGACCCCAATTTGAAATAGGCTTTGAAAAAGTTCCTACAGTGTTTAAGAGTTTTGGAAACTACATAGATCTTTTAAAAGAGGCTAGAAGAGAGAAGTTTATTAAGTCATTTTTCGGTAAGAATGAGTTGATAATAGTTGTCAAGAAGAAAAGAAAGAGCACATAACTTATACTGCACAGCTGTTTCCTTATTCCCATGAAGAGTAATAAAGCAAAGGATGAGTTTTCGGAGAAGCAGGAAGAATTCTTGGATGTGAATATAAACTTCCAGACCATCAGAACGATAAGATACTGTAGTTCCTTTAAAAACATAGCCGTCTTTGGCCTGCTGCATAATAAATATTAAGAAGGATTAAATATTTAAACAATTCCCCAAGAGATAAATGGTTAATAAAACGAATGAGTCAGAATAAAGAAACACTCTGTCAGAATAAATGCTTTCACCCAATGTGTCTGCCAGTGGCCCTCTGAAAAGATGAAACTTGTATTACTTCCTAAATAAATAGTTCTATTTGAAACAACTTTAACCTCAAAAAGTCCCTGGTGGTGGTAATTCTTCTTTTTCAAAGTGTCTAAGTAATCATTTATTTGTGGCTTTTATTCTGATTAATGATTTAGACCTATCCCTTGATTGATTTTCTACTTATAACTTCCTTATACTTTTTCATGCCTGTCAGAAGTTTGTTTTGGAACTTTATTTCTCTCCTTCATACAATTTCTCAACCCTACACACCATTGTGTGTTTTACTCTCCTCGTAGTGCAATTTCCCACCGTGGAAGACCCCCGAACCTGGGCTGCTCCCATGTCAAAATGGCATCAGCATTTCTACAAATTTAACATTGAAATGTCATTATATCCAAAGTGATTATTGAGCCTCTCACTGTGTGTCAGGTCCTGATGATAACCAAAATGTGATAACCTCCTTCTGCCACCCGTTCAGTTCAATTTCAGGACTGTTTTTTATATTCTGTCTAGGCAATGATTCATCCTACTTGACTGTCCCTCATGACACTTATTCTGCAAAAGACCTACAGCACACACTGCAGATGTTACAATTCTCAGGCAGCACTCAGAGCTAAATGACCTTCACAAGGTCACACACCTTCCTGCTGGAAAAATGAATAAAGATACGTTGAATTTATTCGACATAACTTTTTGGTAGTTCCCCTTTCCTACCTGTTTTAGCTTTTTACATGGGGTTTATGCTCGCTCCATGGCAGTGGCAAGGCACTAAGAAAACAACAAGCTCTTACAACTGCTTTTACCCCAAGCTATTTCACAAAACCATCAGAAGAATGGGTTCAATGAGTCATATTCTGTTTCAGCCCAGGGATTTCCTTCCTTACTAAAAAAAAAAAAAAAGGAACCAAGGAAAAAAAATGAAATAATGTAGTTTTCTAATACTGATTACAAGAGCATCTACAGGAGTTATGGTGGGTTCAAGGTTTAAGGCACCGGGAAGCTCTCTGCATTGTAAATTCAGTGCAGTATATTTACAACCAAAGCCATTTTCTTATGCTCTGAAGAAACCTCCAATAATTTCTTTCCAAAAGGTTATTCCAAGGTGAAGCAGGCATGAGCCAATGGTATTACATACCTTAGTACTATTAATTTAATGAATGAAGTGTTTTTCATCCTAATGTCATTATCCTGAGGAGTGGGTCTTATGGCCAAACCAACTCCGAATCGTACCTAGCAGTTCATCCATCTCACCTGGGCCCTCTTCCCCACTTTATCAAACTCTGGCTGTGTTCTGGCTTCTTATTCTGTGTTGTTAAGAATCTAAGCACTCTTTGAATTTCTACTTTCTTACATTTTCTAATTCTCTGTAATATCTTACTTGCCAGCATAGGGTTTCCTATATCCACTAATTTAGCACATTCAAATTCTACTATTATAGCATTCATTTTGTGCACTTATTACTTTACCCAATATATTCTTTCCTACTGTACACCATTTTATTTCCTTTCTCATCAACCCTAACCAATATTTATCGTGCACCAGGCATTACACATGACTGAGGGTACCCAGTTATAAGCAAAACATAGTTTCTGTCATCATAAAACATATTAGCAGTAGTAAAGAGATAATAAACAAGTAAAAAATGATTAATTCAAAATTCAAATTTGAATTGCTATAAAGAAAACTGAGGTGATGTCTTTTAAGCTAAGACCTGAAGTATGGCAAGGACTGAGCTATCTAAAAAGCTAATGCCAGCTCATGTAGAAACTTACCAAGCTACAACAAAAGAAGAGAAAAATAAAAATTACATTGGTAAAATAAGAAGAATAAAGGACAATTAGATCAAGTAAAATAGTTGTTGGGAATTAAAAATACAACACTGAAATAAGAAAGGAAAGGATGTAAGATGAAGTCAAGAAAAATGCTCAAAAATTAAAGCTATGGAAATTTAAAAAAAAATCTTGAAATTTGAAAAGACTATTTAAAAGTTGCAGTATTTCAATGACAAAAATTAAAGAAAATCAGACTGATAAAAACAGGTGGAAAAAACTATCAAATAAATAATACAACAATATTACCTATAAATTATGGACATGTATCTCTGAACATAAAGAGCTAACAAACGGTCCTGCACAATAAAGATCCTGAATTAAAGCACAGTATTTAAATTTTTCAGCATATCAAGGATAGCAAAAAGTTCCTAAAATATTTGGAGTGAAAAGATCTTATATAAAAGAATTGGAATCACAGTATTTCAGAAATTCTCAATAATAACAGCCAGAAAACAATAGATTAATGCATTGTCCTCACAACTCTGAAAGGACATGATTTTCAGTAGAATTCTGCATTTAGCTTGTTAATTGGAAGGACAAAATAAATTTATGTTTGGATATGTAAAGTTTTAAGAAACATATTGCCCATTTTTCTGATTTTTACAGAGCTACTAGAACATGTGATCCAAAAAACAAGAGGATAAACTAAATGAGGTAAAAAGATTTAGCAAGAAGAGAGAAGAAGGAGACGTCTTTAAAATACAGGAAACTCCAAACAACACAGCTAGTTATGCAATTATGGACAGAGCAGTTTTAGAAAACAAATGCCTCAGGCTCGCAGGATAGGATGAAAGATGACACTCAGGAAAAAGTGGAAATGATAAAATCTCTAGTGGAATTGAGCTTTTGCAAAATAATGTTGTTGACAGGTTTATAATGAGTAAAAATGGGTACATTGGAAACTAAGCAAATAAAACATGAAGCAAATATTAATTTCAGGGAAAATAAGTTACATAGGTAATAAAACTTCCACATTGTACGCAATTTTCTTACTACTAGATAATACTTATATTGTCCTATAATATACAAATTTACAATCAAGTTAACCAAAAAATTTTATTGAGCTTTTTAAAGAAAGTAGGTGGGAATTTGGAAGGGTGGTATGAAAGAAAGGGAAATGCGGTCTTTCATAAAAGAAAATCAATAAACAGTGATTTAAATGACTGCATCAGCAAATGTCAAGATATGCATATTATTTTGTACAATGGAGATAAACAAAAACAAAGCAAAAAGAATAAAGCCATGACTCCTGAAGAGTAACCTTGAGCATGGGGCAGAAAGGAAAACAGTATATCTATTTATTTTATACAAACCATTAGTACAATTTTATTTTTCAAAAATGACCCTTTATTTATTAAAACAAAAACAAATAAATTGTTAATACAACAACAATAAACATAATAAATGTGTAGTCTGTCATAAACTTTTAAAACCCAGAAAAAATTAAAGAGGGAAACAAAAGTCACTTTTAATCCTGCAACCCAGAGACAACGACTATTTCCTGCAAGGAAATATTTTCAACTATATTTAAATTTAATTAGTATCACATTGAACATGGAAAAATCAATAGATACCAATTACATCTTATCTCATTTACCGGTCATAAAGAGGATAATAAATAGTGCTATTATATTTAGTATAGATAATAGAATGTATCTACCCCAATTTTAATACCATAAACTCAAGCTGTGTTTCCATTTTTTGAGAATG
The DNA here is from genome assembly GCF_029289425.2 of Pan paniscus. Taxonomy (NCBI): domain Eukaryota; kingdom Metazoa; phylum Chordata; class Mammalia; order Primates; family Hominidae; genus Pan; species Pan paniscus. The sequence goes on along the minus strand of NC_073264.2, from coordinate 28,254,242 downwards.
TTAATATGTATATACAAATATATTTAATGGAAGGGTAATTTTTTAAAATGAGATGATAAAGGCATAGCAAGCAAAGAGATGCCCCTATTCTGAATAGGGTGAGAGTGTATTCCATTGCAGGTATCCAAGAGAAAACTGTTCCTGGCAGAAAGACCAGCAAGGATAGTCTCTGAAATGGGAGGAAGCTGAAAGATTTGAGAAACAATCAGGAGGCCAGTATGGCTGCAGCAAAAACCAACGGGACATGAGTAGGCACTGAAGTCAGCAAATGAATGCTTTGTCTCTGAAGATTGAATGGACTTTGGCTTTCCACACCCCAACCCCCACCACCACCCAGCGACTTGGAACACCATCACAGTTTTTTTTTAATTATTTTTAATTGAAAATAATTGTAAATATTTATCTTATAAAACATAATATTTTGAAAGATGCATGCATAGTGAATGGGCTTAACTGTGCTAATTAACATATACATTATTTAACATATTTATTTTTTGTGATGAAAATATTTAAAATCTACTCCTTTGGCAATTTTCAGGAATACAGTACATTTTTGTTTATTGTAGTTATCATGCTGTCCAATAGATCACTTGAACATTTCCCCTCCTATCTAACTGAAATTTTTTGTTCTTTGACCAAAGACTCCCACCCCACTCCAGCCTCTGGTAACCACCATTTTACTGTCTGCTTCTGTGAGTTGAACTTTTTCAGATACCACATATAAGTAATGTCAGCCATCATGATTTTGAGGAGGGGAGCGACAGGGTGAGATTTACACCTCACCAAGCTCACTCTGGTTGCTAGATTGGGCTTAGTATTACAAGTCAGAGGTAATGAAAGATTCACCCAGGTGAAGGTAAAGAGATAAGGAGATAAGAGACAAGAAGTGGTCAAATTCTGTATATAGAAATAAAAGGGAGAGTTTTCAGAATTTTCTATGTTTTGAAAGTAGGTCCCTTTTACCTTTCTCTTGCTTCCAGATTGTATCACAGACCATTAGGTTAAACAAATTATCCATTCACATTCAAAGATAATGCAAAGGCAACATTCAGGATTCCAGATATTTTTCACACTTTTTTTCTGCAGTCACTGAGGTTTTATGTGACTAGTCTTATGTATTAGTTGGTTCCATCAGCCCACTTCCCCTCCCACCCACCCCCATCCACACACAGCACAACAATGAAAAAAAAAATCTGTTTGCCAGCATAGAACTGTGAAGCAGTAACTCACATCTAATAACCATGGAAGCCTAATGACACCAAAAAGGTCTGAAGGGGATCCTCAAAGGATTGCAAATTGGTATGAACATGCATTTCCCAGTAGGAACGTCATGTTATTTAGTTTTACATACAATTATCTGCATTTCTCAGTGTTAAAGACTTTGAAATATAAAATAAATCATGGCTCAAATGTATAGGCCTGTATTAGATCTCAAAGGATATAAAACTTCTACTATAAACGTGGTAGAAATGTTATCTTGTATCTACCTCTGTCCACCCTTCTACCTCCTAAATTACAGTGAGCAATTGGATCTGCCAGGGGTAAGAAACGAAAGCATTTGTGCTTGAAGGGTTCTGGTTGCCTAAGACAGACAAGACGTGAGTAGGCTTTCAGTATTGCATATTTCTGTGGCTTCCCATGACAATCTGTAGAGCGAACAACAACTATGACACTACAGTGTTCTGGAAATTGGTTAGATTAGAGAAAAAACAAAGCTCTTTAGGTTTCAAATTAATTACCTACATATATTCTGTGCATCCCATTTTTCAGATGAAAAGAGGTAGAGGATAAATAATCTACCCTGGATCACACGGTCAGTTTGTAACAGTAAGAATCCTTAATTCCTGTTTTTTTTTTCTTCCTCACAATTGAATACTGTTTTCACGATGACATAATGTACAGCCTTAACCAGAGGAAAGGATTTCAATACTATATGTGCTCCTGTGTTTAATAGCCTATAGTATAATATAGAATTATGCCATTTTGAAATGGCTTTGGTGTATCACCACACCGTTCTTTTATATAAAATTAAATGAAATACTGGTAAATTAAAGAGGTATTAGGTTGGTGCAAAAGTAACTGCAGTTTTTTTTTTTTTTTTGCCATACTTTTAATGGCAAAAACCACAATTACTTTTGCGCCAACATAATAGTACAGCAGTGTTTAAGAGTATGACATTTACATTTAAATCCCAGAAGCTTACCTACTGCATATATGACATTGGTCTAGTTATTTCAACTCTGTATGTTTTAAGTTGTTTTTCTTCTATAAAACAGAGAAATTAATGGCATTTACGTCACATTTGGCTATGAGGATGAACTAAATAAAAACATGTAAATCATTTAATATAGTCTCTGTGCATAGAATGCATTAAATAATGTTAATAATATTATTATGAAGTTCATTCTACTGAGCTGACAATGAGAAACAGCCTTTATTACATTAATATTAGTTTTATTCTACACATAGATATTTTCTGTTGAAGAAAAGCAACTTTTAAAGTCAGAAAATAAGGCAATACATGGCAAAATGCTTAGAAGCTAATGTGTGTCCTAGAGGTGTTGAGGTTTGTTGTATTATAAATAATACTGTTCACGTTATCCCTCCTGAGTTTCTGCAGCATGGTAAAGGTAATAATGTGTAACTGATGGAATTTCAAAGAAAGCATTATTAAAATATTTGTTCAGTGACCTTTTTGCTCTTTACCTTTTGTCTTCCTGTGGCTGTTAACATTTGGCAGCAATCTCCATCTATCTTACACATTTCTTTCTCTTCTACTCATGATGTTCATTTAATTGGTTCAGGACTCCTATTGTATTTTCTTTTTGCAACTGAGAAAAGATTTGTGATGGTGCTTATTAGGAAGTTTATGTCCAAAGTTAGAAGATGCAGGCAGGAAGAAAGACATGACAGTGAGTAGATCTCTGATTAAAAAGAAAATAAAACATTAGTCAGCTTCTCATGGTATATGAATTATAATAAGTACTTTGGAAGACCTTTGTATTCCACCACCTAGCGGGGTGCCATATGGTAAAATTCTTCCTTGTTACTAAAGAATGCTTTTGCCTGTGTGGGATGCTAAATCTGTCAGTGGTATTTTATTCCTGACAATTTAGAATGCTGAGATAGTCTATAAACCTATTTACATATTTATGATATTGTCAGGATATAATTCACAGATTTAAAAATTTTAGATGAAAACAGCAAAGGAGCGCAGAAACAAGAAAGCATATTTTTTAGGGAAAAAAATGCTTAAAAGAACAAGAAAAATATCTTCCCATGATGCGTGGATTAGGGATGACTCAGAACATTCTCACAGTCACAGTTGGCTTCCACAAGACAAAAAAATTCAAGGTAGCTCAAAGAACTGAAATCTTGCTTTTTCTAATCTATGTGAGAGAATATTGGTAGGGAGGATTGGGTACTTGCTAACTTCACCAGGCACACGAATATTCCAGATTTCACATTTGTGATGTAGAGAATCAGATTCTTTGAGAGCCTTCTCAGCAAGGAATACTTTCTTAGGAATGCCCTCAGATTTATAGAATTAAAAATAACAATGAGGTCAAATACTCACTTGATTCTCTTTATCTCCCTTGCGTTTATGGCTAAAGAGGGGAGATGTGCACCTTTTAGGCACAGCCCTAGTTTGGTGCCTGCTGCTCCTTGGTTTAGCCTCGTTAGACTTTCAGTGACAGGTGTTGGGGTGCTTTTGCTGAGAAAAGTCCCCTCGTCCCAGCCCTGCAGGGCAGGCATGCCAGTCTCCGCCAGGTCCGCTGGCCCTTGATCTTTGAAGGAGTCCTCAGGCCTCTCGAAGCATAAGGACGTTTTGCAAGTTTCCAGAATCTGGCCCAGAAATTAGGGCTCAATTTCCTGACTGTAGTAGAGGCGAAGATACTTAAGGAATAGCCCTTGCTGTGAACCTTATCAGATAGGTGCCGGGAGAAGTGAGCTGGGTCTTGTTATTCTTTGGGTGTTGGTGGAATAAGCAGTGGAATTTGAACAAGAAAGAGGAGAAAAGGGAATTTCATCTTTATGGGGTGGGGGTGATTTTTCTCCTAGGATTATCTCAAGTTGGGGTTTTTAAGGCAGCACAGACTACCAAATGCTGTTTTTTATCAACTGAAATCACTTTGGGAGATATTTTTCTGCAACACTGGAAAGATTTAGTTTTTTAAAAAGTACTCATGCATATGTATATATATATTTCCAATCCTTTTTTTAAGAGACAATCTTTATTGGGGTCTGCACCTCCATCCTTGATCTTGTTAGTGATGCTGTTTTTGCTGTTAGCCGGGTTAGAGTTGGCCCTACGCGGGGTTTGGTAATGAAAGATTGTTAAAAGTTTTGAAAAGTTTTGAAAATAATAATAACAATAGTTTTCAAAGTTTCTATTTGCTAGAGAAAAGATTTACAGAAAACCAAATATGCCCTAATTCCAAATTGATATCACCCATACATTTATATTTTTCTCAGCAAAGGGGTGAATAGCCCATAAGAGTTAGCACCTCATGACCAGAGGAGGAAAATAGAAAGGGAAACATATTTCAAAAGAAACGGACCTCAAGGAAGACAAGGGATTCATAAAGTTGCATGTTTCAAAAAAAAAAAAGTCCAACTGAATGAAAACCCACAAAACCTGAAATTCAATAAAGAATTTTTTATGTGTTATAAAACAATGAAAGTTCTTCTGGGTCTGAAAATATAGCACACTAAGATAATATTTTAACCCATTCCTGTAAAATACTTGGAAATGCTTCATAAGTAAAATAAAAACAGTAAGTGAATACTAACCAAGTTTAAAAGGAAGAAGAGAAATCAGCAGGCGCTGAAATGAACAGGAATCACAAATACAGAGCTATAAATATATAAGCTGATAGTGTAGCTTACATGAATGCCTATCTTAAAAAATGACACACTACCTTCCCAGAATGGACAATTCTCATTTAAATTGCTCAGTTTTGCAAAATTTGGACAAATGATAAAAGTAACTTATCTGTTCTTCCCTGTATTGATCAACAAACAATTGTATACAGAGAACTGTAAAACAGTGTAGGTGTTTTGGGTCACTGATACAAGACAATGGGACTTCATCACTTGGTGGAGGAAATGCTACTAGGTATAGAGTTGCCTTATATTTGGCTATGTATTCAACAATATATGTTCTGAAAGTTGAGCTAATAACACTATTATGTTGGCTAATATCAAACAAGATTTTGAGATATTTACAAAAACAGTAATGTAGTGTATAAAAATATCTGATTTCTAACGGAAACACCATAGCTCCTGCTAATACTACTGTGGTTTGCTGCCTACATTCATGATAGAGGAAATAGTACACTTCAGTCACAGCTTATCAAAATGAAGATGTAATTTTTTCCATAAAATTCCAGGCCCTTAATGCCTACCCATGGACCTCATGGGTGTTACTGGATCACAGGTTAAGAAGTTTTGCTTTATGTGTATTATCTTATTTAATCTCTACATGGTCCCTGTGAAATAGGAATTATTGTTGTTTAACTAATGAGAAAACTGAGTGATAGACAGTTTGAATCTTTTCCCCCATATCACATGACAGAAATTGTGAAGCTAGGATTCTAACAGAGGCAAACTGACTCCCAACATATTTGCTTTCATTTTTTTAAATTTTAAGCTAAAGTCCTATTCATTGCATGCATTATTACATTTATATAGGTCTGTATCTATCTAGCCAGTTTTATTGTTAATCAATTCATGAGTCACGTCTATAACGCTTTCATTGCACTTTTATAATATGTTTAATATTTGGTAGGACAATTTCTCTGTCAATAGCCTACACATATTTTTAATATCCATATTAATTATCTAAATTTAAGAGGCAATTTTAAAATTCAGATTTATTTAAGCATACTCTCACAGACACTAAAATGTATTTTTTTGAGGTACAGCCAATGAGTTTTACCAATGTACAGGCTATCACAACAATGAAGTCATAGAACATTACCATCCCCTTAAAAAATTTCTTATTCTTTGTAGTCACTTCCATTCCCTTTAACCTTTTTTTAAAAAAAAAAAACTAGAAGTAAACATTAAGCCAGAGAATATGGGAGGAGTTTTTTACCAGACCAAATAAATAAATAAATATAGACCATAATGGAAGATTGACAAGTTGTTTTATATTTTTATTTTCTATATAAAAAGCCTCTTTTAAACAAGTTTTAAAAAATAAGTTTAGATAAATTAAAGCAGTATTATGTAAAAACAATGACAGACCACTCCAACTAAAACAGATTGGATAATATTAACATTAAATTTGAGGTTTGAGAGGGGTTTGTGATGAGTGAGGGTTAGAAACAGAATTGCATAGAAAGAAGAGCAAAATGGGGATAATGAGATTGACTTTAGCTAGGGGTATCAAGTGTATGACAAATTGTGGACTTGACTTTCATCTACTAACAAGCAGAGGGAGTAATAAGGTAACATGTTACTCTGAATCCAGTTCTGGCTGCCAAGTATATATTTCTTGAAGTGATAATTAAAAAAAAAAAAACTTGTAAGAAATCAAACACATCGTCTTTGTGTTAACCAATAGGGATATCCGTTATAGCCAGCTATAGTTCCTAGATTTTAGAAATGTAATTTAATAAATATTGAAAAAGTATAGCTTGGTCTCACAGGCTCAGATTTTCAAAAAGAAGACTCGAATTAATTCAAAAGCACAGCATCAAGATTTTGTAGAATTATTTTCAACCCCCTCTATCAGCAATATCAAAATGAACTTTCACAAAAGGGTAAAATAAAGCCAATATTGTGGCAATGATAGCTTACACAGCTCACTGTATTTCCCACTCTTGGTGGAAGGTTACATTTTATAGAAAAGCTCATGTACCAAATAAATGTACTTTAATTTTTAAACTTTGGATATTAGGTAGCAGAAACATGACATAATTTACAAATGGTTTACATTTCCTTTGCCTCACTGATATCATGTCATACATCCTTCTTATGCTAAATTTTTGACAATGCAGTCTGCCTGTATCATGGCAGCCTGCCTTCCTCATGCTGTTCCTTTCTGCATCCACAGCAACCTGGCTTCTGCCTCCGCTGAAAGTGTCAGGCATTTCTCAGAGATACCAGGGGTTCGGTTCTAGACTGCAGATGAAATGAATCACAAGAACTTTCTGGTTTCTCAGTGCATATAAAATTTGTGTTTACACTAATATTAAGTAGGCAATAGCATGATGTCTTTAAAATATGCATACCTTAATTTAAAAATACTTTGTTGCTAAAAGTGCTAATGATCATCTGAGCCTTCACCAAGTCATAATCCTTTTGCTGGTGGAGGGTCTTGCTTCAGTGTAATGGCTGACGACTGATCAGGGTAATGCTTACTGAAGGATGGGGTGGCTGTGGTAATTTCTGAAAATAAACAACAATGATATGCTGGTGGAGGGTCTTGCTTCAGTGTTGATGGCTGTTGACTGATCAGGGTAATAGTTATTGAAGGACGGGGGAGCTGTGGCAATTTCTGAAAATAAACAATAATATTTGTCACATCCATTGATTCTTCCTGTCATAAAAGATTTCCTGTAGCAAGCTATGTTGTTTGATAGCATTTTACTCACAGTAGAACTTTCAAAATTAGAGTCAATACTCTCAAACATGGCCACTGCTTTATCAATTAAGTTAATGTAAAATTCTAAATCCTTTGTTGTCATTTCAACAATGTTCATAAGATTTTCACCAGGAGTAGATTCTGTCTCAAGAAACCACTGTCTTTGCTCATCCATAGGAAGCATCTCCTCATGCGTTCAATCATGAGACGGCAGCAATTCAGTCACATCTTCAGGCTCCAATTTTATCTCTAGTTCTCTTTTTATTTCTACCACATCTGCAGTTACTTCCTCCACTGAAGCCTTAAACCCCTAAAAGTCAACCATAAGGGTTGGAATCTACTTTATCCAAATTCTTATTAATGTTGATATTTTGATCTCCTCCCAGGAATCACAAATATTCTTAATAGCATCTAAAATGGTGAATTATTTCCAGAAGATTTTAAATTTACCCAGATTCATCTGAGGAATCACTATCTATGGCAACCATCACTTTACAAAATGTATTTCTTCAGTAATAAGAGTGGAAAGTCAAAATTACTCCTTGCTCCATGAGCAGCTCATGGAGTAGCACTGTTAACTCCTTCAAGAACTTTTCATTTGCATTCACAACTTGGCCAAATGTTTGGTGCAAGAGGCCTAGCCTTTTGTCTACCTTGGCTTTTGATATGCCTTCCTCACTAAACTCAGTCATTTCTAGCTTTTGACTGAAAGTGAAAGGTGCATGATTCTTCCTTTCATTTGAACACTTGGAGGCCATTGTAGAGTTATTAATTGGCCGAATTTCAGTATCGCTGCATCTTAGGTAATACAGAGGCCCAAAGAGAGCGAAAGAGATGAGGGAAAGGTGAATCGGTGGAGCAGTCAAAACATGCACAGCATTGATTAAGTTTTCTCTCTTACATGGATGCAGTTTGTGGTGCCCCAAAACAATTACAATAGTAACATCAAAGATCACTGATCACGGATCATTAAAATATATATAATACCAATGAAAAAGTTTCCAATATTTCAAGAATTACCAAAATATGACACAGAGACACAATATGAGCACATGCTATCAGCAAAATGGAGCCGACAGACTTACTCAACTCAGGGTTGCCACAAACCTTCAATTTAGAAGAAACACAGTATGTGTGAAGCACAATAAAATGGGGCGTTCCTGTGCTCCTAACCCAGTCAATGCTGACTCCTTAATGCAATAGACATTTTCAGTCTTAATTTTTATTTCTCCCTCTGCTGTTTTTAATGTTATGGATAATTCTCTATTGCTTAAAACATTTTATTTCTCTCATTTCTGTAACACCAAACTCCTGTAATTTGTTTCTAAATAATCTTAATTTACTTTGACTCTATTATTTCTTAAAAGCTAGTGCACTCAACTTTTTCCTCTCCACTGAGTGAGTTTTCTTATACTAAATTTCTCCTTGAAAGATCACCACATTTTTAACCTTAACTCTAGCTGTATGTTCTTATGTTTTCAAAACTCAGCATTAACCAGGATCTCTCTTGAGAAAATTAAACATGTATATCTACTTCTGAACCTCTCCACTTTATGTCTCAGGAGTTTCTTAAATTCAAGATATCTAAAATGGAACTTATCATTTCCCTTCTAAATCCCACATGTTAATTTATAGCTCTACCAACAATTCAGACACCTAGTGAGAAATCTCAGGTATTTTGTTTATAAGGACCTTACCTTTACCTGTATATATAATCTACAAGTCTTGTCAATTTTGTTTAATTATTATGCATCAAATCTGGGCAACCACTTATTTCTGGGTCCAACCTTCCAATTTAGACCTTCATCCTCTTTGGCCTAGGATGCTCGAATCTACTTCCGATATTTGTCTTCTATACCCTTCAGATACATTCTCCACTTTACCAATTGATTGATTTACCTTAAACATAGACCTGATATTACTCACTTGGTTAAAATCCTTCAATACTTCCAACTTATCTAAAAACTTAAAATTTTTAATGTGCATATGATGATTTGCATGGCCTCATCCCATCTGCTTTTTAGTTTTGCCTCCTCCCATGTGCCTTGCACTTTAGCAATAACAACTATTTAGAAAGCACTAAACACATCATACTAAGCCATGATTACATGCCTTTATCCAAACTCTTCCATCTGCCTTAAATAGACATACTCATGCCATTCTCTCTTCCCCTGGTAATCAACACCCTGTCTTTTAAGACTCAGCACCATATGTCACCTCCTCCAGAGAGTCTTCTAACACCTCTCCTTTGTAAGGTTAAACACAATTCATCTATTTTTCATGATATCCTATACAACCCTTTAATGACACTTTGAATATTGCAATAAAATACTACTTTATGCCCCTCTCTCTTTTTACTCCTTTCTCCTAACGACAGAGATTCCTTAAAAGCATTTGTTTTCTTCTTTGTATTAACACAGCCTGATATTTACCTAATGCCTAATAGAACTCAATAAATGATGGCTGAAATGAAATGGGAAAAGAAATAGAAGCTTACATGGGGTGCCTTGTAAAGGGATTAGAAATATGCCTACACATGAAATATTTGGATATTCAAATGCCTCTTATTCTGGCTATTCATACATCATAAAGAGATTCCAGCTAAAGTAGAGGTAATCCTGACTCCACTAGTCCATGACTCTAATTATACTATGCCTCCCTTAGAGCCTAATTGTCAGCCCCTAAGACTTAGGCACTAATAGAATTATAACTACTAAATAATAATCTGTGTGTGAAGATACAGAAAAATTGTAAATGTTAATTTGTGTTTGGCATTTTAATTCTTAAAATCTCTGACATTTGATTTCTTCTCTAAAATTATCGCCTCTTGTTTAATGCCTCATATATCTTTACTACCATTAAAGATGGCGTGCAGGCTAGACAAAGGGGACAGATTTAAATTTATACACTCAATCAGTTTACCCAAATTAATCTACACAAAAAAGGAACATAAGTGACTTTTTAATGTATACATCTATTTGAAAACAAAACTATGAGAGCTATAGTTTGATTGTTGTTTCTTTGTTTGTTTGTTTGTTTGTTTTTCAATTATCTGAGACTTCCAAACTTAGCTGTCTAGTTTTTGACCCTGATTCTCTTCTGGAGAGTGCCACGTATTTTCTCTTTAGCACTCTTCCCCTCCTGATTAGAATTTTTAAACACTCACTAAAGAAACTTGTGATTAATGACAGTTAGAACTTATTGGACTTGAAGGACAAATGTTTGCTTCACCAGTTAAGGGAACGAGCTAATCAAAATGAAGAAGTGCAGGGCAAGGAAGAACAGGGAGAGAAACGAATGCTGTGAATCTGTATGGATTCACTTGAAGAGATGAGCTGAACTGTTAACTTTTCATTTACTGCATCACAAACTTGACTCAACCTTTGTCTGTATTAAGAATAATGGAGCCGTTCTTATAAATGAGTGTAAAACTTCTCAAATTAAGCCTCCCCCCTCTTACTTTTATAGCTTTTGGTTGGTATTATTCCAGCTTTTTCACAGTAAATGTTTCACAATATCTTTCATAGATTGAAAAAGTTTTCCACCTCCACAGTTACAAATCCTGCTATAACAAACCAAACTGGCTGTCTCTTCAGGGACTGTGCTTCATACTTCAGCACGAAATTGAGACTGAACTTTTTATTTGCTGAAAAGGTGACACAATTTTCTTTTATATGGTGTTGTCTCATTCTTCGCTTTTACAATGACCTCAGAGGAGTGGGTACCTCAAATATTTCAGTGCTAGATTGTTTGTGAACTAGAGATGAATCAGTCTTGAAAAGGAGGTAGAAATCCTTTTTGGTGGAAGGGCGCCAGGTAACATCTCAGAGTTTGCCATGTTGATATTTTCTGTGTTTCATCAAAAAATTGCACTATTGATAGAAACTCAGGCATCTAGGAATGTAATGTAGCTGGCTATATGTTCTTTATTTCTAACTAATCTCTGCAGAGCAAAAGAGAAAAGGGTTAGAAAAACAAGGATGAAAGTTACCATTGCCTGAAAACGTTTGTGTATGTATAATAGTATTTACAAAGTGGAAAAACGAACTATGTACTTTCTGCTTCCTGTGAGAAAAAAATCTAATCACAAAATTATGCCTACACTGATTTTCAGAAAAATTTATGTGAGGATATGATATATTAGGACATTATGTAAAGGGGGCTTTACAATACTTGAAAATTTAAAGTATGCTCAGAGTTTACTGTTTGTTTTTTTTTTTATTTTTAACCTTTGCTTCTCCAGGAAAGATTCATTTGCATATTTCTTTAAAATATCTCTGCTTATATGTCCTAGTCTATCTAGTAAAACATCACATGGACCAAGCTGAATGAATGACAGCTAAAAAGGTGCGATAGTTAAAAATAGATAAAGTAGGGCCAGGCACAGTGGTTCACGCCTGTAATCCCAGCACCTTGGGAGGCTGAGGCGGGTGGATCACGAGATCAGGAGATCAAGACCATCCTGGCTAACATGGTGAAACTTCGTCTCTACTACAAAAATACAAAAAATTAGCCAGGCATGGTTGCATGTGTCTGTAGTCCCAGCTACCAGGAGGCTGAGGCAGGAGAATTGCTTGAACCCAGGAGGCAGAGGTTGCAGTGAGCCAAGATCAAGCCACTGTACTCCAGCCTGGGTGACAGAGTGAGACTCCATCTCAAAAAAATATATATAACTATATATATATATATATATATATATATATAACTAGATAGAGAGATAGATAGATAGATAGATAGATAGATAGATAGATAGATAGATAGATAGATAGATAGAAAGTAATCTGGCCTTTATTATTTCTGTGCTTTTCTTTGTCAAAAATACCCTTCACTTCCCTTAATAATCTTCTCAGGGAAAGCACTTGTTGTTCTATTTATATGTCTCCAGGGGGCGATAAAGCAAGACATCAAATCTCTGCAAATGACTCAAGGGCTCCAGTGCAATAAGGGGATCAATGTTCCCAAAGCTGTTGGACATCAGATGCCTGTTTAGTTTGGCAGATTAAATGGCTAGTACTTTTCCTTCAGTCAATTTACTGGAAGCCCCTCCCTTTCTTACTCTTTCCTCTCTTCTCATACACATAAGTTCCCTAGGGGTTCACAGTACTTTCAAACATTTTTTAAAAGTTCATTTTGTTCTGTTATTAACAGAGCTTTTTATTCTAACATACAAGTGTTTCATAATTTCCCTTCTTAAAAAACAACTCTCATGTTTCAGGAAACTATTCTGTAGTATATCTCCTGGGATAAATTTTAATACTTACATGCAATTTTTGAAAATCACTTTGATATATTATTAGTTTTATTAATATGACTTAACTTCCTTCTCATTAGTAAGGATTCAAGTTTCCTATCTCCTTGTTGAAATCATGTGATGTGTTTTCAGTGCAGTTCATTTTGTAGTCAATTCACCTAATGAATACTGTAGAAATTTAGAATGGAAAAAAACAAAGTAGATTAGAAGCTCAAAGGGATGCAACTCTGAATCTGATTCTAAAATCTCTTTGAAAAGACACAAGAAATAGAACAGGAAAAACAATGTTGGAAAGGAAAAATGAAGTGGGAAGAATGATGCTATCTGATTTTAGGACTTAGCATAATGCTATAGTAATCAAGATATTGTGGTATTGGTGAAAAGATAGACACATAGATCAATGAAATGAAGTCAAGAAACAGACCTACACGAATATGTCCAATTGATTTCTGACAAAGGTGCAAAAACTATTCAATAGAGAATGAATTTTGTCAATAAATAATGTTAGAACAATTGGACAACCATATGCAAAAAAAAAGAATCTCAACCTAAAGCTCTTTCCATATACAAAAAACAAACTAAAAAATGGATCAGATCTAAATATAAAATGTAATACTTCAAACTTCTAGGAGAAGGCATAGAAGAAAATCATAATCTATGGTTAGGTAAAGAGCTCTTAAAGATGACACAAAAACACATCACATAAAAGAAAAGGAATTGATAAATGGGTTTTATGAAAATTAAAAATGTTTCCCTCATTAATGGCCCTAGTAAGAAAATTAAAAGACAAGCTATAGAAAAGAAAAATATACTTTGAAAGCATATATCTAACCAAGAGCTTGTTAGAAAATGTATATACTCACTACACTTTTTACTGGAAGGAAACAATTGACTAAAAAATGGGCAAAAGACTTGAACAGACACGTCACTAAAGAGGATATATGGAAAGAAAATAAACACATGAAAAGATGTTCAATGTAAGAACATCAATTTAATGTCATCAGAGAAATGCAAATTATAACTGAAGTGAGATTCCACTACTAGATTTATAAGAATGACTAAAGTATACTGATAGTATTAAATGCTGATGAGAATGAAAAGCAATCAGAACTCTTATAATTGGCTGCCAGGAATGCAAAATTTTTTGAGTACTTTTTTTTTACAAAGTAATTAATGATGTGCAGTCTTGTGCTTTTTCTCTTTTAGCTTGAACTGACATTTGAATTGTTTGTATTTTCTTTAATATGAGAAGCAGAACTATCGCATTGACCTTCTTTATATGGCCTTTAGTACCTAATAAAGTATAATTCTTTAACTCATTATATATTTGCTGATATTATTTTTATTTCATGTGATTGGTAACAACCAATAGTTTTAATGTCTAGAACCAACATCATGAACTTGCTTTCTGACTGGATAAAAATATAAAACTTGTCTGTGTACTTAAGTTTATAGTTGTTGGATTCTAAAAATAAAAGGAGTTTGGTGTTTTTGTGTTGTCATTTTTTTTTTGTCTTACTAAAATAAGTGCCCTATGTGGCTAAATTAATTGGCTTGTAATCTTGAAGCATTCATCTTAAAATAAAATTGTGGGGTATAGATTACTTTTAAATCTACAGGTTACTCTGCATCAGGGTTCCCCATCCCCCGGGCCATTGACCAGTACCAGTGCATAGCCCGTACGGCTTAGGAACCAAGCCATACAGCAGAAGGTGAGCAGTGGGTAAGTGAGCAAAGCTTCATCTGTATTACAGCAGCTCCCCATCACTGGCATTAACACCTGAGCTCCGCCTCCTGTCAGATCAGTGGCAGCATTAGATGCTCATTGGAGCATGAACCCTATTGTGAATTGTGCATGTGAGGGATCTAGGTTGCCTGCTTTTTATGAGAATCTAATGCCTGATGATCTGTCACTGTCTCCCATCATCCCAGATGGGACCGTCTAGTTGCAGGAAAACAAGCTCAGGGGTCCCACTTATAGTGAGTTGTATAATTATTTCATTGTATATTACAATGTAATAATAATAGAAAGAAAGTACACGATAAATGTAATGCATTTGAATCCTGAAACCATCCCCCATCCTCACCCCGGAATGTGGAAAAGTTGCCTTCCACAAAACCAGTCCCTGGTGCTGAAAAGTTTGAAGAACCACTGCTCTGCATGACCATGCTTTCCAAGGAGACCAAAAAGAAAAACATAGATTAAAAGATTGCATTGCTATAAATTAACTATGCAAAGATTAGTATATCCTTTCATTTTGCTTTAATGCTACTTTTGTCCACACTTTAGATGACAGAATGGCATCAATCTTATGAGAGTTAATACGAAAGTTAATGCCTGGAGATACTATCTCTTAAATGTTGCCCAGAGCAGAATTTCCTCTTTAATTCATCAGACTCCAGACTCAGGGTCATAAAATAAGTACCATAAAGTGCCTTTGAGACCCTCCAATTGTCAACAGACTTCCCTAGAACCATTCATACCCATAGGTGATAGATTTCTTGTCCTTTTTCTGTTTTGCTTGGCTCTTGACTTTACAAATAATTTCCTGTTAACAGCTTTGTCTCCCACTTTGGAAATGATGTTTCCTGTGTCTTCTGTGGCCTTGACTTCTGGCTTCCCTTCTTGACCTAAGAATGATATATACCCTTTTAGTTACTCTGTCTATAGCTTCTCTGAGTAGACATTTCAGCTGGTGTATTCTGGACCAGGAAGGCTACACTTTCAGCAAAACTTCTCAATCAGCTTTATTATTTAACTTGCTCTGAATATACTGTAGTATTTTATAATGCATGAAGAGTTTCCATTTCTATTATTCATTTATATTATTATCATTATTCATAATAACTAGCTAAGATTCTCAGAACAAAAATAATCATTTCTGTATAAAATATAAGAAAACTGAGGCTTAGAGAAGTAAAGCACCCTGACTAAACTTTCAGTAATTTCCTGAAGGGTTTAGAGCTCCTACTGAGGCCTGCTGATTCCACTTCCAATGCTATTTTCACAGATCCACACTAAATCTGATTTATCTCCTGGAAGAATGAAACCACAAACAAAAACAGCTGTTTCTTAAAGTTTCTTTTTTTTTTTAACTAACAAATTCTAAAATTTCTAACAGTGGTCTTATGTACTTACTTTCTCTTTTTAAATATAAATATTTAATAGCTATAAATATGTCCTATACCCTGCTCTATCCCCAAGAAATATATGACTAGGCCTACAAAAATCAGGTAGTAGTCTAATAGGAAAATTTAATACACTCAGGCTCTTATTTCTCCTCCATTCTTCTTAATTTTGCATGAAATGTGCCAATAAATTAACTGTTAGTATCCACTGGTTGTAAGATATGCTGATGCATATGTTTTCTTAGTTTTATGGAGAAATAAGGAATCGTCTAGCATAGAGAGAGTCAAGGAAAGAGGAAAATACTAAGTAAAGTTAAGAGCAGTGCCTAGTTTTCAGGAGAAATTATATATGAATTAATTTTACATAAATATACTTGACTCAAATTTTAAAATTATTCCTTTCTATCCTGTTTCATTTAGTAGAACATGCTTATTAATCATCTATAAGGATATAAGGTATAGTATATCATCTGTGAATATTCCAAAGCTTCTGAACCTTAGTAAAAAACACAGATTTAATCACAGAATTGCCAAGGTGGCATTGCTATTTGAATATCTGGCATGCCGTTTATACTGTATAAAGAACATACACATAGTAAGTAAACATAAATGCTAGCTACTATGATAATTGCTAGCATCATGAAATGAGGTTGATAATACCAGAGAGAGAAATAATTGAACTCACGTATGTATGCATAGTGGTTATAATGATGTGTATATCCTGCTCATTAAATAGCCCAAAGTTTTCTAATTTCTTTATGTTAGTCTGACAATAACAATCCTATTGAAAGCATTCTTAGGTGTAATTCTTTTTTAATTTCTGTCCCCTGGTTAATTTTAATTTTTATTATTTATTGTTTAATATGTAAGAAATATTTATCTCATAAAATATATTATTGTTTGGCTGGTCAATATATTGAGTATTAATCTTGTTTTGTTTTTTGTGTTTTAACATTTTACTCAAGTTTCTTGTTAATGGTCTCAAATATTTTTTGAATGATACTTTTTTTGCTTCAGATTTGTGTTCAATACCATAAGAGATTTGCTTGTGTTCTGAAGTGAATTCTCCCTTTTTGTAGTGTGTATATATATATATATATGTATGTGTATATATAAAACATATATGTATATATATTTGCATATATACAAACATGTAGAATTGTAATCTATAGAGAGAAAATTGTTATTTATATATATACATATATATATATAAAGACATGTAGAATTGTAGTTCAGGTATTGTTCATTGTCTTTTTATTTTCTTTTGTATAGATATCGTGATTTTTGGATATAATAGATATAATAATTAGAATACTGGCAAAATAACAGACAACTTCTTATTCCTCAATGGGACTAGTTTTGGTTCTTTATTAAGCTTGACGTTTTGAAATACAAACATATAAAGACCAATCTCTTTCTTTAAGAAACCGTATTCTTTACCCTGTATTCTAAAATAGTTCCAATCTATATTCAGATAGTATCGCTACTCTTTCCAGCTTACTGCTAGTGAGATTTCTTATTTCAAACATCTTAACAGTTCAGCATGTGTACTTTCTTTGGGGAACCTTGTCTATCCCACCCCTAAGTTATGATTTTATTTTTCATATAGAAAAACCACTGACCTTAGTATTTTGCAAAGGCTTTCATATTATTTTCATTTACCACAAAATTATTCTATCTTTTAGAAATGAATATTTAAAATTTTGTCAAAAATGTCACATCAAGAATAGAACAATAAAGTAGCAAGAGCAGTGCCACATTTCCAAAGACCTTGGTCTCCAGGAAATGTCTCAAAACAGGGAACAAGTACCTAGAACAATGTCAGTTACACCACGGATATTCCATAAGTGCCTCTGGATAAATGAAAGGATGAGAAAATGAATAGCTATTTAAAGTGGACTTAAAGCAGGCCATATTCTACATCAGTGCAGAGTGTTCTTGATTACCTTTTGGCTCACTCAGATCTTAGAAGATATAAAAATCCTCAGTGGGTCATTTTTCATATTCAGCTAAGTAACTTAGTAATAATAATCATGTTAACACTTCCTTGCTGTAACTCCTATCTCAGAGCCACCTCATCTGAGGCAAAAAGGAATAGTAGGAACAGTGGAAGTGGTACAGTTGCAACAATATCTTTCAAGATCATTACAATCCCAATCACCAGCCCTTCCAGAGAATAAACTGTCAGCTTTCCCATCTAATAATTAGTCTTTGCAGTTATATTGTTAGGTAAAGAGGTCGAAGCAACATCAATCTGTTCTCTACAACTTATTCACAGTTAGACTGATACAGATAGGTAATTGAGAAAAAAAGTCCATATATAAAACAACAGATGTTCTCAAACAAGCAAGCTTAAATTTGTATACTAAGAGAAAAACCTAAACACAACATTTTTGAGTCCTGCTTCTTATTTTTAATCTTACAAGTTAATAAATTAATGAGTAACTCATAACTGGGGGATTCTAGATTGCCATCCATTCTTTTGCCCAAATCAGGAATTTGCAACCAACTTATGATGGCATGTCGTTTTAATGCAAGCAGTTGATTGTGTCCTAAGCTGTATATTTGGCATCTGTGCAGTTCTTTCTTGGTGCCATCTTGAAGCTATTCACTTTTCTTCTAAGAATGTGAAAACTATATGATGAGTTTCTTATCCAAATTATGCAAAAAATCACAGCCTTTTCTTTCTTTCTTCTTATATATGATTTTATATTAAACAGTGTTATTTTTAGTTCAAAACATTTTTATACTTTATATGTTTTTACCTATTTTTCCAAAGATACTACCTAAATATTTTAGTCAGTTTTAGCCCTTATTATTTTACTTCCCAACTCATATTAGTAAGAAATTGATATTTATTGAATACTTGTGGCTTTTCAGAGACTTTTGTTTGGTATTTCAATTTTGATCAATGTTTTTTATTATATGACATGTTAATCTTATTTAAAAACTTGGAACTCCTACATTGCAGTTCAAAGACTAATGGCATTATCCCCATTTAACCAATGTGCATCAAGTAATCCTTCATGCCAGGAATCATTCGACGTCCTCAGCTCACAGTTGTGAGCATTACAGAAAACAAGATTACATTTTAACACAGGAATACAAACAACAAAAAATAATAAAAACTTAAATAAATGAGAAAACATTGGATTAGAATTAAGTGCAAGGGAGATAATTAAATTAAGATGCTGTGATTGAGAATGACGAGTAGATACTTCATATTCAATGGTCAGGGAAAAACTTTTCTGAGGAGATAACAATGAAGCTGAGACCTAAATTTTTAAAAAATGTTTTGTGCTAATGCTGTAAGTTCTTCTTGTCTTTATATCACTTTTTTGGCATTGTTACTCATCTAGGATTTTATGATTAATGTTGTCGTTGTTATTATTATTCACTTTTCAAATTCACATAAATTTTACTTTTTGATGTACCACCCTGTCAAATTTGATAAATGCTTACAGTCATATAAAACCATGACCACAATCAAACTGCAAAATAGTTCATCACCCCCCAAATAACCCCTGTTGCTGCACTTTATAGTCAACACCTCCTGCCCGCCCAGCCCATAGCAAACACTAATGTGCTTTCTGTTCCTATATTTTACTTTTCCAGAATGTCATTAGATAGAATCATACCATATAAAATTTTTTCTCTCTGCCTCTTGTTACTTAGCACATGCGTTTGAGATTCATCCATGTTGTGTGTATATTATTAATTAGGTTTTTCTATTGCTGACTAGTATTTCATTGGATGTATATGTCACTATTTATCCATTAACCAATGAAGGATGTTTAGGTTTTCCCAGTTTTTGACAATAATAAATAAGACCATTATAAACCTTTCCATACAAGTTTTTATATGAACCTAAGTCTTCTTTTACCTTGGTTAAATACTGTGAGTAGGATTACTGAGTCATGGGCTTATGTTTAACTTTATAAGAAATTTCTAATTTATTTTCAGAAATGGTATATCACGTTTATTCTTGCAAACAACCTATGGTATCTCATGGTTTCAATTAGTATTTCCCTAATGACTACTGATTTTGAGACTCTTATTATGCATATTTATCATCCATATATGTTTGGTGAAATACCTGTCAAATCCTTTCCTCATTTTCTATTTGGTTGTTTGTTTTCTTAAAATTAGTCTTATTAAGGGTGGGTGCACACCTATAATCCCAGCACTTTAGGAGACCAAGGTGGGCAAATCAATTGAGCCCAGGAATTCTAGACCAGCCTGAGGAACACAGCAAAACCCCATCTCTACAGAAAATACAAAAAATTAGCTGGGCATGGTGGCACACGCCTATAGTCCCAGATACTTGAGAGGCTGAGGTAGGAGGATCACCTGAGCCAGGGAAGTTGAGGCTGCAGTGAGCCAAAATGGTGCCACTGTATTCCAGCCTGGGTTACAATGTGAGACTCTGTCTCAAAAATATATATATTCATATTAAGTATTTCAGATTCTTTTTACATTGTAAATACAAGTCTGTATTAGTTACCTGTTTTGCACATATTAACCCAGTCTGCAGTTTCTTTCTTTTCTTAACATTGTGTTTGCAGAACAAATACTCTTGTTTTTATAAAATAAAATTTATCAAAGTTTCTTGTGTTCTTTTGTTGTCATATTTTAAAAATATATTTAACAAGACCATCTATTGAGAAAAGAGGGTTCACATACTCTCCAATAAACTACTTATATTATTAAGATAAAGTTCAAGTGCCTATCTGAGAGGGAAATTTTCATCTTTGTAGATGATTGCTAGAAAAATGTTCTACCTATATTTTCATATCTCAAGTTAAGCTAAGACAGCCAACCACTTGTCAAAAATGAGGTTTACTGTAAAGAAGAAAGAATTGTAAAATTGGTATATACTTTGAAAAGTAAAGTACACCAACCTTTTCATTCAAATCTAATAAATGTATCTAAGTAAACTATTTAAAACTTTTCAACAGCTGCAGAAAAAAAAAAGCCTTCCTAGAGCTTTCTTTATCTGAGTAAAAGTAGAAACTTATGGGAAATAAGGCTGCTATAAATTGCACTTCAGGGTAGATCTAATCCCAGAAGGGAAAATGTAAATAAAACCTACCTCAAACCCCTTCTCCAGGGGAGTATTATGGCCCTGAAGGAAACAGGAAAAAACATTCATAACTATATAGACAAACATTATGACAAACTTAATCTCCTGTTTTTTCTTCTGAAAGCCCATTTATCTTTCCAAAAAGTCATCTGTTTTCCCTAGGTGCCTTTCTCTCTCTCCCTTTCACCTATTAAAATTGTATTATCTATAAGCTCCAAATTCTAATTACTTCTTTTGAGTCACTCATCATTGAGTTCTTCCATGTATATGGGTGCCGCAAGCACAAATAAATTCTATTGTTTTCTGCTGTGTATAATATGGGCTAAATTTATTGGTTGGGTTTTGGAGGCTATCTAGAAGAATGTCAGCAAACTATTTCCATATGGTAGAGCAGGTGGAAAAACATGTATGTACACATGCATATCCAGAAAGAACAACAATAAAAAAGCCCTCTGCTGATCAAAAATATTCTAATAAACTCAATATACATACAATAAAAATAATACAAGTAAAAAGATAATAGAGCATAACAATTATTTACATAGCATGTACATTGTATTAAGTATTGTAAGTATTCTAGAGAGGATTTAAAGTATACGGGAGGATATTGATAAGTTACATGTAAATAATATGCCATTTTAAATCAGGGACTTGAGCATTCATGGATTCTGTTTTAGTGGGAGTGATCCTGGAACCAATTATCTCCAGGGATACTGAGGGACAACTGGATAGCTTTTCCATCACCCACGCAGATGTAAATAACCACAAGATCATCAATAGCATTAAAATATTGTGGAATAATTAGAAAGTAATGAATATTGAGTATATATTGCATGTTTTTATTATAATATATGGAAGATATGGAAGTATAGATTTATTTTGTAGATTTTTTAAAAACTGATACGTGCATTTAAAACCTGTCTTGCAAAATTCCTACAAATTTAATAGCTGGCTTTTAATAGACCACAGAAGGCAGCTCCAGCACACCACTGGTCTTATGCCTTTGGAAGCTTCCCACAGCAGAAAATAAAGCCTGAGAGTGCAACAAAGCTGAGCTTATTCTAACTCCATATCTTGGTTAGCCATAAAGAGGAAAAAATAACTATAAAACAATGACAGATCTCCTTACTCTACCGGTAGTAAATTTCTGTATGCTGTACTGAACTCTTTATTGCCAGGCAAAATTCTATGTCAGTTCCAGCAGCAAACAAGACCAATGAAACCCCTGCTCTCATGGATTTACATTTCAGTAGCCCATTTTTGTTGCCCCATGACACACTCCTTTTCTTTTAATTTGTGGATTTAGAACCTGGAGCTTCTTCTTGGCTCCTTGGACAAAACCATGTTTATTCTTGGGATATACCCTATCAACTCTGATTTCTCTTTAAAGATGTACTCATTCTCCTTTACTGGGAATTCTCCATTTTTGTGGCCTCTCACTACCTCCTTTCTTGTTTTTTTTTTTATCATTAATTTGTTCTTATAATTTTGTTTTTGTTACTTAAAAAAAAGACTGTGAGAAAACATTGACAAGTGTATTTTCTGTTCATCTTAAACCAGAAAATATTATCTGATAATTTGAAATCAGATTGTTAATCTAAATAGAATGAATTTTAAAAGTTCTATCTTTTTTTTTTTTTTTTATGGGAGTTTTGCTATTGTTGCCCAGGCTGGAGTGCAATGGTATGATCTCAACTCATTGCAACCTCCGCTTCCCAGGTTC
Organism: Pan paniscus; assembly: GCF_029289425.2. Lineage (NCBI taxonomy): Eukaryota > Metazoa > Chordata > Mammalia > Primates > Hominidae > Pan > Pan paniscus. The sequence continues at coordinate 28,231,462 of NC_073264.2, read as the reverse complement.
AAGCAATTCTCCTGCCTCAGCCTCCCAAGTAGCTGGGATTACAGGCATGTGCCACCATGCCTGGGTAATTTTGTATTTATTTTTATTTTTATTTTTTAGTAGAGTCAGGGTTTCTCCATGTTGGTCAGGCTGATCTCGAACTCCCGACCTCAGGTGTTCCGCCCGCCTCAGCCTCCCAAAGTGCTTGGATTACAGGAGTGAGCCACGGCGCCCAGCCAGTTCAATCCATTTCTGAAAGTATCGTGGAAGCCTGGAAGATTTATTTAGTGGCCCTTCAGATTAACGTATTAATTTTTTAAAATAAACATAAGATAAAAGAAATATAACATCAGAGTGAAAGGAAAATTGGGACCTCATTGAGTACAATTATTCCATAGCCTCTCTATAATTGGCCAAAATACACATACATTTTTGTGACATACTTAGTTCTAAGATTTTATAAATTTCTATTAACGTCCTAAAAAATCCAATAAATGTAAAAGTTGAGCAAACTGTCTTTGAGATCCATCCAGCTAGAATTTTTTTCTGTCTTTAACCATTTTGTGGAATATATTCTTATATTTATATTTTATCATATGTTACAAATTTATAGTTTTCATGTGTTTTTAAACTGGGTGAATGTTTATTGTTTGGGAAATAAGAACTCTACATGTTAAAACTTAAGTTTAACTTAGAAGCAATTTAGTTAACGCTATTAAGTTTTAAGCATGTATTGATTTCGTGTTTTCATCTCAGAATGTTGTGATGCATTAAATCTGCAATTACAATAAAAAAGGCATGAGTTCAATTCCTTTAATCTGTAAAGTTGAAATGTTTTATTTAATCTATTTTAGGGTAGAAATTCAACTGGGATCCATCAAAGCATAAATTTTGTTTGATTAAAAAGCTTATGTATTGACAATTAAGCATTAAAAATATTCACTCTTTTCCATCTCATTCTAAATGAAAATAGTGACTTTTGTAATGCATTGATCAAGGAAAGCTGGATAATTTACATCTTTGAGTGATATTATTTTACACTATCTTTCTGCTTTTTAATATCTTACTGTCTACTATCACCTTTAAATCATTGTTGATGATTATAGCACAGATCAGTTCTACTTCCTTTAAGTATCATCTGAAATGCTGAAGTTATCAGATCAAGATGGCAATGAGTAAATTGATACTGTTAGAGGTTTGTATTTGGTCCAATCTGCACATATAAATATATATATATATATATATATATATATATATATATATATATATATAAAACCAACCTATATAGGTTGTATATAGTACAAACTGTTTTAAAAGCTTTTCCTAGGACTCTTTTCAAAAAGTTGTTTAAACAAATAAAATCAAGAAGAAAATAAAATATGCTATACAACTATTTATGGAGAGTATATATTTTTAGTTTGACTTCATATTGTCAACATAGATATACTCTATGACCAGTTCATTTCTCTCCTTGCTACATTTTCTTTTTTATATAATTAGTTCTTGTCTTCTTCTGCTTTCTGAATATTGCTGCTGTATAGAGACACCTGCTGGGAAATAAATGAACAGAAGAAAATTCAAACCTGTGCTTAGAAACAAGAAAAGCTTCTCTCTTACACAGTTTAAGCAAGCTTTCCTCTAATAACGTATTTTGTATCAGAGCATACATGCCTTTGAAATATATGAAAATCTACCTATATCTGGAGCTTTGCTATTAATCTTAAAATCTCTACCTCAGCATGAGGTTTCCAGAATCTACATATAGGTACGCTTGCGGTATAAAATAGGTATGTAATACAAGACAGTTGTAAATCTATTTCAACTAAGTCATTTAAGTGTTCACATGTATCTTTAAAAATTTTTACACATAATTATTTTTCAGTGATTAGGGCTTCTCTTATTCATATTTTTACATCTTAATTTTTATTTAAAACATTTGCTAAAGCAAGGCAAACTTTTATTGATTGGTTTAATGTAAATATTTGCATTAACGAAAATTGTCTTTTGAAAGTTTGTTTACATGAGTATCTGTTTACATAAACCTTTGTGTTCAATTTCAATCTAAGTTGCAAATGGCAAGATTTCATTATTTTTACGGTTGAATAATATCTCATTGTGTATATGCACCGTACTTTCTTTATCCATTCATCTGTTGGTAGATACTTAGGGTGATTCCGTATGTTGGCTATTGTGAACGGTGCTGCAATAAACATGGCAGTGCAGATATCTCTTCAATAGACTAATTTTCTTTATTATGGATATATACCCAGCAGTGGGATTGCTGGATTATATAATAGTATTATTTTTAGCTTTATAAGGAACCTCCATACTATTCTCCATAGTGGCTATATTAATTTACATTCCCACCAACAGTGTACAAGGATTCCCCTTTCTCCATATCCTGGCCAGCATCCATTATTACCTATCTATTTGAAAAAAGCCACTTTAACTAGTGTAAGATGATAGATCATTACAGTTTTGAATTTCATTTCTCTTTTGAGTGAGTTTCCCAATTGTAAACCAGCAGATCAACAACATTGAAAATTAAATGTAAAAATACATTTAATTGATAGTTTAATAACAAACCATCAATTAGATATTTCAATTGTGTTCCAAACTCTGGGTCAAGCTTAACTTCTTCAGAATTACGCTGATTTCTCATGTATTATAATAAGATGATAAGTCTTGAAGATGATATGAGCATATCTGAGTCCTTAAATAGTTTTAATAATTTCATTTATGTGCTTTGCTGAATGAATATCAAATAGCAGGGCAAGATTACAGGCAGGTCTTGAAGTGCAGTTACTACAGCAGTTCTCAAGTGATATTCACCATAATTCAGCTGAACATAGACCAGTCATGTGTGGAGAATGGATGAGAGCAGGATTTCCAAGCACCTGCTCTTGCTCCCAACCAGATAGGAAAAATACAGTACATGGTGACAAACTGATATCAGGCCTCCAAACATGTGGCAAAGATGCTGACAATTGCTAAGAAGCCAACCAAACATATTATGATTAGAGATGGGGTGAACACAGCATAATTTCAGAGGAGAAGAAGAGAATTCACTTTGAGAAATTACAGTCATGTAAAAAGAAAATTCACTTTATACTTAATATTAAATGACCTTAAAAATTCAGATTGTCCTATTCAGATCAAATATATAAACCAATTCCAGGATCTCAATAGCATCTTGAAAGAGAGAATAATTTATAGCGTAAGAACACAGACTCTGGAATCAAACAAAATCAAGTTCATTCCAGTGAACTTAGAGTCTCCAGTGCTAAGCAGCTGACACAAGGTCTTTAACCACTCTAAATATAATTTTCCTTATTAACACAAAAGATATATTAATGGTACTATTGGGATGATTGATAGTAAATAAGATAATGCATATAAAGTGCTTACTAGCATTAAAGTGGTAAGGGTAAGCATTCAACTAATAGTGACATTTTAATGCTGAACATCAGCCACAGGGGAGATTTCATTAAATCACTGTACAATTATTTCTACTACTTTTGTGGGATTATAATGACATTATTATTTATATTCTTTGTAGAAAGAGAATATTATTTATATTCTTTGGAGAAACAGAATCTTAAATGTTGGCTTTCTGAACATTATCAAATCAGTTGGAAAAATCAGATTGAGGGATATACCACAAAAATACAAGTTTTAACTAGACTGACATTACATACTTTATGTATTATTTTCAAATATTTCCAATAAAATTCAAAACAACATTATGCCAATATACATACTATCAAAAGGAAAATACTGCCTTAATTATGAATTTTTTGAATTGTGCTTCTGTCTCACCATTGATATTTAAATGACTCCTCTTGGGCCTGTTCTCCTGGTCTACCCCCCAGGTATTTAGAATAGTATTGCATGGCTAGTAATAGAAGTCCAACACAAAATATTCAAGGTAATTTTAGTTCAGATTTTAAAACAATTTGAGATGCACCACAATGTAAATCAGAATGTTATTGTTTGTTACAGGACTCGAGATTGAAAAAGTAAGCTATTAATTTTAATAGCTGAGTAAAAAGAAGAGTGACAATTGAGCAATTACAAATTGGAGGCTCCACATAACATCGACAGTATTTATTATCTCTTCTTGTAAGGAAACAAAGACAGTTTTGCAGAGATTTTGGGTTTGTTTTTGCTTTGTATGTGATTGGAATATATGTTGGCCATAGAGAGAAGAGGAATTTGGTAAAATAGAAGAATTTACTCTCAGAAATATTGACATTCTTGTTTTGTTTGATATTCTTCTTAGAAATAAGTGAAAAAAACATAAATAATGCATATGATTCACCAAGGCACTAATTTAAACTTTTCACAATATAATATCAATGACTATGTTTGAATGTTTCATAAACTCTTTACTATAAGTAATGGTATTATAAAGGTATCTTAAGGCAGATAGATGATAGATAGATAGATAGATACATACATACATATATACCTACATACATAGAATATGTACACATAAAGATACAGACAAAATAAAAATAAGTAAATGCAGTGTTACCAATTGGTATTGTTTGATTATCTGGGAAAGTAAAAGATGGTAAAAGATATGTGTGATAAAAATGAAGAAGGAGAATAAACCAGAATTTAATAAATTTAATAGGAGGATAACAGTTTTGGAAAATTTTATAAAAATATTACTTTTGACCAATCATTTTTCTTTAGAAGTAGAGGACAAATTATAAAACAATAATTTAGGGTTCTGCTTGTATTACTTTAAGCACTTTTCCTGAGTTTGCCTTACAAACTGAACTCAGATATAAGCAAGACCGAACTCATTATTGTACCCTGAAGACAGCATGAATGTAAATCAGCTAAAATATAAGACTCAGGGTAACTTTTGGGCTAGTAATAAAATTCATGGTGCTTAAATTGCTTACTTCTAATGCATATTTTACAAGTCTCCGAGGAAACCTCTGAAACTCATAGACTTCCCCCCGTCCTCATTACTGTATTTGATTCACTTTCAAACTCTGTAGGATGCATTTAATACTGTGTATAGCACCAGAAACTCCTATCTGAAATAACGTGAAGGTGCTACAGAAGAGTTGCTATTTATGAGTCAATTTTGGAGTGCTGAATGGGAAAACTGAAGACAAATTTGTCCAAAAATCATCTAACACCAGAAAAAGCTTGGTCTTCTAACTTACACTATGACGCTGGCATTGGCCTCATGGTCCCTTGATCTAATATAGTATAAATACTTCTTTACCATCAGCACTTTAAGCTCTTTAAGAAGATTTTGCTATGGTGGATAGGTTACATGTTCATTCTAATCTGTTTACATTTCCATCCCTTGCTCTCTGTTGGGTAATATGTTTTAGCTATTATTGAGTGATGGCCTATGGCCATGAAAGAGCACTAAGCTTACTGGCTGTCATGGGGATGAGAACATGATCTTCACTCAATTGCCATCACTCTTAAAATAGCTTATCAAACTAACCAGAGGAACTAGATAAACACTCCATGGGGATACAGAGGTGTCAGGAAAAGTAACAAATCTTTAGGTCTCTGCTCTAGAATCTTGCTTTCCTTAGAAAAGAACACCAACTTACTGTTCTATGATTATATCCCACTAATTTCTATGATAAAAGACAGACTTCCACAATCTTTGAGTAATATCGGAATTTAAATAAAGTGGAATTTAAATACATTCCTAATAAAAAAAGTACACCTGTCTTACTTCATTCTGTGCTGCCAAAGGCATAGAATACCTGAGACTGGGTAATTCATAAAGAACAGAAATGGATTCACTCACAGTTGTAGAGTATGGGAAGTCCAAGAGCAAGGCACTCACATCTTGTGAGGGCCTTATTGCTGTTACCATCCCATGGTGGAAGGAGGAAGAAAAGAGTGGAGGAGCCAATCTCACTGTTATAACAATGTCACTCCTGCAATAAAGATACCACTGCAATCATGAGGGCAGAACCCTCATAATCTAATCATCTCTTAAAGATACCATCTTAAGTTTCTAACACATGAACCTTGGAAGACACATTCAAACCATAGGAAAAGTGTACATAAATATTACATAGACAAGAATACAACCCTTTGGATTTATTTATTTATTTTTTTTTTTTGGTGGTGGTGGTAGGGGATGGTGGCTGAGAATTGATTTACTTCATCTTCATGCTAAAAGAAAGATATATTTGCTGGGTATAGAATGATGCATTAATAAGTATTTTCTCTCAGAACACTGAAAAAGTTACTTTCTCTGTCCTTTAGCTTTCACTGATGAGAATTCAGCTGCTATTTTTTAAAGTTAATCTGTATTTCCTTCCCCACCCCACCCCAGCTGTTATCTACCTGTAGTTTCACAACAGTATGTCTAGGTGTAGATTTCTCTTTATATAGCTCATGCTTGGGGTCCTCTAAACCTGTATATTTGTCATTAGTGACTTTCATTAGCTCTATGACATTTTTAGATATTAGGTAATCAAGTATTGTTTTGTGCTATATTTTTACTGCTGTCTCTTTCCACATTATTCATTAAATCTTTTCTCCCTCCATGTTTTTTACCTTTTCTCATATTTTTTTCTTATTTTTGCTTCTCTGTACTTTTTTTGAATAATTTCTTCTGATTTGCTGTCCAATTCACTAATTGTCTCTATGTCTGTGTCCAATCTGCTATTAAACATGTCCATTGGGTTTTTAATTTTTATTACTGTGTTTTCAGGTCATATATTATAGCTTATTATTCTAGAAATACTTTCAAATTTGATTTTGTCCCCTTTAAATATACAACCATTGTTAGTTTATAATCTGTGTCTGATTATTTCTGAATTTGAAGATGTATGCATCTATTTCTGCTGTCTGCTGCATTTGCTTATTTCTAACTCATTATGCCTTCTTGTTATGTGTATTTATTATTTTAATATATTATTTTTCTCAAGAATTTATTCATGCAAATTCCTTAAGGTCAAGGATGGACTGTATTTTTCTAGGGATGATTTATGTTGCTTCTGCTGAGGACCTGGGAAGACCATGTTTCTGGGATCATTTAAACTGAATTTCTAGTTTAAGAATTTTGAGTACATTAGGGAAATGCTAACTTGACTACATTTGTAAAGTACAAGGTTTGTGATTACAATTTCTAAGATGCACTGTTCTACTTCAATGTCAGGGAGCCAGGTTTGTTTAGTGTCATCCTCGTTATGAGAGTATAGTCTTTTAGGGCCTCAGTTTCAGGGGTAAAGTGTAGCCTGTTAGACTTTGACCTTTCAGCTTTGATTCTTGTCATCTTTGACCTGAATTGCAATCAAAAGCTGAAGTCAGTTTCATTAGATCCAGCAAATCTTCAGTGGTCTTTTTAGCTGTATTAGTTCCTGCTTTTTTTTTTAGAGTACTGCCTGGTAATTTTTGACACTGTCTCAGTGGTTTGAAAAAATAAAATCTTGAAATATTTTATATATTTTTAGTTGTGTTGATGGAAAGATGTGGCCAAATCATCTAGCTTGTTAAATACAGGCATAGAGACCAACACTTTTTTCTGCTCCACTACTATTGAGGGTCAATATATTTTAATTAAGTTTTCTTTGCAACAAACTCAAATTGCAAGTTTTGTGAGAGATACAATAGTAGAACAGTAAAAACTACAGTATAAGAATAGTGATAACTTTTATATAGAAAGATGAAAAAATAAGCATATATAAAAGTTGTTTGTGTGTGTTTTAATTTTCGCATGTGATGAATATTGACTTAAACTGTGTAGAAATGATTTAGGTTAGGCTTCACAAGATTTTAGCTTGAGGAAATAAGAGCAGTGTTAGGGAAAATCTACTTTACCAGAGTTGTTAGGTATGTTACCATCCAACAATAATAGCTATTACTAACTGAGTAGACTTTGGAGGTTAGACCATTTAAATGGATGGTTTTACATCATCTTCACAACTGGCTTATAACTATGTCCCTTTCGCCTATGATAAAATAGGTCCAGAAATATTACAAAATTATTCAGGCCCATAACTAATGACAGAACTGAGATTCAATTCCAGGAAATCTTATTCTAAACCCCACTGGACTCTTATCCAAGGAAAATATATGGTAGTCTAGATGCACTCAAGCACATGCTATCCACAACAATAAATCAGATAATATTTTAAAGTCCTTCTAGCCTTATGAAAACATATACAGATGTAGAAATAGTTGGAAATTTATTAATAACTTATGTTTCAAAAAACATAAACACACATATACTCCCTTGTTTTTATTATCTTCATAGTATCAGGTTCATAAATTCTTATTTTCCTTACATGAGATACATACCTGGAGTTTTCATTTATTATAGACAAATTTTTTAACCCTATTGTAATTGAACAAGTCTCACTTTTTTAGATCTTGTACATACGTTTAAAACAAAAGAGATAAAAAGTAATCAAAGACAAGACCAATGTTAGTGATAGAATTTATTTAATCCACATGAATGCTAAATGAATTATCTCTGATTAACATGTGGTAAAGTAAATGAGCTAAGGTATTAATATTGACTTGTTTTGTTAAAAAGGCATTCCAAATATATCTATAATCCTCTTAAATAAAACAAAATTCTAACTACTTATTTTTTCCTGTAAGACTGTCTTTTGGTGTTCCGTTTAACCCAATGAGGTCATTGACTAAGCAATATTATTTCAGTATTCCCAATGACAGCAGTTAACCTGTAAACCCAATAAAAATCTCATGCAGCCAAATTTTCACCTCCAGCCTGAATTTCAGAACATCCAGAATATTTTTAAATGAAATTAGTTTGATTATTTTAGTGCAAAGCCTATGAAAAATAATAAATATAGTCAATGAAATGATTGATGTATAACATTACTGTTACGTGAAACTTGATTGATATAATTAGGATTTCCCCAAAGAATCTATATCTTGAGTAAGATTATTTCAAAAACATTAAAGAAATATTAAGAAAATGAAGCACAGGTTGCTATGGGAAGGGAGGAGTTGGCCTGTTTATAATGCAGCAAACTAAAACCACTAGAAGATAGGTTAGATAAATGCAATTTCCTACTTTCAATCTAGGAAGAATTTAGCAGAAATAATTCCTCAAATAAGACAACACCATCCAAATATGCGAAACTAGCAAAAAATATCGAAAAAAAAGTTTCCCTTTCTGACTAGGCTTTGTAGATTGAAAGTTAAATCACATATTCTAAACATTCACTATAAACTATTCAACCATTTGTGACTCAAACAAGAAATCGTCAGTCTCTGGCCTTGAGCTCAGTTGGGGTCATGATCTCTATATTATTTAGAAATTGCTTGATTTTTGCCTTATAAACAGGGAAAACATGAGCCATTTTTTCTCTTTTGCTTAAAACCACGTATCAGTTTGATATGTGACCTAGAAAGGAGAAAATTGCTGTATATTTTTCTTCCACAACAACTACAGATGAAACAACAGTAGGCCTGAGAATCTTATCCCTACTGTAACTACAAGCTTAAATGAATCAAACAAGCTGTTTTAAGACACTGTGACTGGTTGATTTAAGATTCAAATGGCTGAAAGAGTTCACCAAATTTACATTCCTTGTGTTCAGAATGCTTGACATAGTTCTTCAAACCTATCCAAGCCATTATTAAATGACATGAAAGGTGTTTACTGCTTCAAAAGGCAGCCTACCAGAATATTGCTTTTTCCCCCTCTGAGCTACACAATCCTTTAAATGGCACTTTCTATAAATGCTACATCTTTTCTAATAAGAAACAATCCTGTGATCTTGGAGAAACCTCACATATTGTGACAAATCTTTGGGCCTCTGGGCTGTTTATCCAATGCTGAACTTAGACTGTTTTCTTCTCCATATCTATGTTTCCCCTAAGATAGCTCATTTTTATTCAAAACATAAGTAAAAATCTATATTCTGCATATTTACGTTTAAAAAAGGCTTAAAAAGAGACACAGTCAACCCCATTAGAAAGCTACAATCAGGAATACTTTGAGTAAATTTATCCCATGAGGTCTTAATGAACACCCACAAATGGAGATAAAGCTACCTATGCCACCATACCCCACAGCTCTTCTCCAGAATAATTTCATTTTGTTTTCTTCCCTAAAAACTCATTAAGTTTAAATAACAATATAAGAAGGTGATTTGGGATGGATTGTAGTGTATTAATGCAATAAGTATTTATGAGGACTCAGTAGAAGGCATTGTGTTATATACTATGAAGGAAAGCAAAGAAGTATAATACTCCTACCACATCAGTTCTTAGGAAATCTCTAGTTTCTTAATCTCTACTTATTTCTTCAGTCCGTTAGTCATTTCGTGGCCCCCTTCCAAATCTGGACATGAATACTTTTGCCTTTTGCTTTAAACGCACACTCACACTAGCCCCCTCCATTTCTCTCTTTCCCAGTCTTCATAGCTGCTGTTCTCCATCTTTACCTTAATTTCCAAGCCCACAATCACATAAGCAACTTTCTTCTACAAACTACGTATATGCACAACTTTACAAAGAACATAGTCAGAGTGGTCTTTCTTCTTACCTCTCTTTCATTCAAAATTTCTTACCTAGTGACATATTTCCATTGCCTGGGTTTCATTTGTTGCTCCATTGACCAATTTGTTAGATCCATTTTCTTCAGTCTACTCTCATCAATTAACCCTTATTAAATCTATTTCTCATCTTTTCATCAGAGCTTTCTTCTTTTTTTGAACAAAAAGCATATAAATGTCACATATGTAAACATCTGTCCTTTTGTCCCATGCTTATATTCATTGACAGTGCCACGTTTTCTAATGAAGAGTAGCATTGATTTCTTTCAACTCTTTAACACAAAGTCAATACCTTGCTCCAGCTGGATATCCAGAGCCCTCTTAAGTTTCCTCAGACACTTCCTCCTAAGTAAATGTATATTTATCCTTTGAGGTTAGCCCAAATATCTTCCCCCTGGAGAAATTATTTAGAGCTTCCTGCTCATCCCATCTCCAGAAGAACTAATCACTTCCTCTTCTGTAATTCTATAATGTGTTGTTCATTATGCTGAGTTCTTATTTTAGTATTACTTGTTTGTATACCTTTACTTCACTAAATTATGAAATATTTATGGGAATGGATACTGTCTCTATCATCCTTCCTACCTCAGTCATCTCTTGCATAACACATGACACACAATAGGTGCTCAATACGCTTTGTTGCAATGGGGAACTGGTTCTGGCCCTCAAAACACTCATTATATAATATACGTATGGTAAATTACATAGAATGATAATATAGGAATTGAGAAAAAGATAATCTTAGGGTGATCTAAGGAAATCAAAATGTGCTTGAAGAGAATTCCAAACTTATAGCCTGGGGAATATCTTGTATTGTGCAGAAAGAAGAGATTGAACAAAAGGTCAAACCTGAAAAGGCATAATGCTTACTAAAGGAACATTGAACATCTAATCTAGCTGGACTGTAGTAATAGAGAAAAAGATAAGGTTTAAAAAATAGAATGAAGGCTGAAACACTTTGCATCAATCAGAAATGAGTTTGGATGCAGGTGCCAAAAAAAGGAGAAAAAGAATATATTTCTCTCACATATAAATGAAATCCAAAGATAAGTGGTTCACAGCTGAGCCAGTCCTTCTTACTTTGTTCTCCATGACCCCCAATACATGCCTTCCACTTTCTGGTCCAAGTAGCAATTTGAACTCCAAGCATTTTTTATTTCAATGAGCAAAAATAAGAAAGAAATGGAGGTGGTACATCTTTTCCATATCAAGACATGTACTGGAAATTTCAAATAACTGATCAGAATTTAGTACCAAGGCCATACCTAGCTTGCAAATGAAACAAAAACCTTTATATTTCTCATGGGTAGCTATGTTTCTTCCTTTCTTCTCCCCAAAATAGGATTTTCTCTTCTTATTTAAGGTTTTGAGAGATAAGTTGAGGTATTTGCATTTTAATGGAGAAAACAATTCAGGTAAACTCATAAAAAATATATTTTCATAAATCGACAGTTTTAGGAACTTTATCAACACCTGTTGATTTGTGTACTTAATGTTTCAGATAGAAATTAAGCATTCACTTTCTATTTGCCTAATAATTGTTCATCATAGCTATTTGTCTTTATAAAATAAAAATGCTGATTATAATATTCAATTAAAAGGAACAACGGAAATCTGCCAAATTTAGTTCTTATCTCTGCGATTATGTAAGAATTTTTTTGCCCAGTTCCATGTGAATGGTCATTTCAGTAAATGACACTGTAATGCAGACATTTAAACACAAGGAAAGGATGACTCCCTACTTCTGTTTGCTGATTGATGTGGTTCTGTTGAATATAAATAAGCAAAATAATTTCTTTCAAAATAGCTGTAAGCTATCATCCCTCATTAATCTCTGCAAGGCTTTCCTTGCTTACATCATAAACCCAATAGCAGAAGGTACTAACACAAAGCTCCCAAGCTAGCCTGGGAGTGAAATTCATTTCTCCCGTGCTCAAATATTGAATTAGGAAATATTTCAGACATGATACTTCAAAAATATATAAATACTATGTCCTAAGTATGAGAATAAGAAATAATGCTTTAAATATTTGTCCTTTCATACTTTATACAATTGAAAATATCAAATAATTACAGAAAAATTAGGAATTAATTACTATAGGACATATAATGATATTTTGATACATATATTCTTTGTATATACAATTCTAATTGTGGATAAATGTAAGTATATCATTACCAAAGATGAAATAAGAAGACATATTAACAACTCAGTTTCTTTTTTAAATAAGGTCCAATTAATTAGCTTCAGACACATCTCCTGGCATTGTAAAAAGAAAACTATGAAAAATCAGCAATAAATAAATAAATGAAAGCATTCACTATCAAAACTGAGATGACAAAAAGTATTCAAAATTTGAAAGGATATTTTGCTAAGTCTAAGGAGCTGCTGAGAAAAACAAAGTGTCCAGCTCATGCTTACAAAACTAAATAACATTAATAACATAAGAGAAGGTAGGAATATTTCTTTTCTTTTGCATGTTATAAATATCCCCTCAATACATTTTTGGTTGTTTCAAATAGAAAACTAATTAGCTATTCCTTCCTCTACTATGATGGGAAAATTTTATGAAGTGATTAGAGCATTGTTCTTAGGCCTCTTGGCTTCATATATTTTTATCTATTCAAAGACTAAAACTTCAAGAACGGAGCAAGAAGAAGACAGGGTAGACACAGGCTTCCTAATTCTCTTATGCTTTATCTCTAGAGAAAAACACTTCAGGTGGAGGCAAGGAATAAGAAGATTCTTAGAAGTACATATTGGGGCTTATGCTTCACACATGGCTAGCCCAAGGATTATTGGTTTATCATAAAAGTGTACAGCAGAGTAAATAAAGCAAAAAAAAAATCTCCTGACATAAAATACTCTGAGATTAAGACTGACAATGCTTACTATATACTTCAAACAAAACATTTGAAAATTAAATAAAAGAGGCATATTTTGGAAAAAAATTTAAGTTGTATATCAAGAGAAAATTTGGAGAAGAAAGTTGATTAGAAACGAAAGATTGGACTTGCTTTCCTCCAATTCTTCTCCAAATACCAATAAAATAAGCACCAAGTTTTTTTATTTTCAATCATTAGTGTGCAAGGTCAAAGAACAGGAAAGACGATAAACAGCAACAGAAGTTCCCAAAGTAGAATGCAGAAAAACACAAGAGGTAACTTACTGTCCTGAGAAATTTGGTCTTGAGATGTCAACGAAGAAAACTGGTTTTGATGGCATTAGATATTTATGAAAGCGAGCCTGATAAACAAGATTATTTGAAAATCCATTTTAAAAGAAGTTGAACCACCAGAGTTCCTCAATCAATGTGTGTTCCCCGCCCCCGACCAGGAAGAAGGCAGAAGATTTATTCTCTAAAGAGACTAAACTAGAGGCCTTCTGCACTATTAGGTATCCAGCAAAATTAAAGGTAATGGGACCACACGGAAAACAAGAAATTTGACTCTTTACACGGAATTCTGATATATCCAGTAGTCTCCTCTTTTCACTTCTCAAATGAACACAACAAGGTTTATATTCTCCCATGCAGGATACCAAAATGTTTTCTGAAAAATGTGACCAAAGGAAGATACACAAATTAAAATTAAAATTATGGAGATTTCCCAGTGAATCAAACTGGTGTCTCCCTACACTGAAGGCTAGCATTGGTCAACTCCATCTATGCACACAGAGATTTAAATTAGATATCCAGAAAAAGATAACGAAACAAAAGACAGAGACCATGTAAATATACAAGTAAAAAACATAATTAGAGAAAACAGATTATGCAGTAAAATTATCCACCCCCCTGGTAATGAAAATTATTATTAATATTTTCAGAAATATGAAAAAGGATATCACATCCATTTTACAAAAGGAATCCATTTCAAAAGAGCATAAAAAAATAGAAAACATATATGAGAAATTAGAAAAACATAGCAGAAAGAAAAAACTTAGCAGGATTGTATCATAATGTTGAAGAAATTTTGTGGACTTTGTAGACATAAAGATTCACTGAATAAATGCCCAAAAGAAGCAGTGAAAGTAGACTAGTGATAATTACATCTCCATTATATTTCAGAATGTTAGAGCAAAAAGCTGATTCAAAAAGCTTCAAAGAGAAAAAGAAATGTTAAAAAGATTAAGAGAATGATGCTATTAGACTTCGCAACAACAACCCTGCCTTCTAGCTTAGTAGAACACTTAATTTCCAACATGGAATTCTTGGTCTAAACAAATTACCAAGAAAGTGGCTGAATAAAGACAACATGATCAGTCCAAGATCTTATAAACTTACTTCCAATGCACCATTACTTAGAAAGCCACTGGAGAATGTCCTCACAAAAATAAAAGAACAAACCAAAATTAGAAAGATATAGGATACAGGAAAAACAAGACTATTTATCAAAAAAGACCCCGAAGGATTACAACCATGAAGCAGACCTAAAAAATAAAATAAAATAAATAGACCAATCAGACCAGACACAAGGGCTCTAGCCTGTAATCCCAGCACTTTGGAAGACCAAGAAAAGAGGTTTGCTTGAGTTCAGGAGTTTAAAATCAGCCTGAGCAACATAGCAAAACTCCATCCCTACAAAACATTTTTTTAAATAATTAGTTGGGCTTGGTGGTATGCACCCATGTTTCCAGCTACGTGGGAGGCTGGGGCAGGAGGATCACTTGAGCCCAGGAATTTGAGGCTGCAGTGAGCTATGATCCCACCACTACACTCCAGACTGGGTGACAGAACAAAACCCTGTCTCAAAAACATAAATCAAAAAATAATAATAATTTAAAAAGAGACCAACAACATTGACATATATCAGAACTTTCTAGGAAAGTTTTAAGTAGTTAAAATTCATAGAATCCCTGATCATTTTTAATATGGTAAGTAAATATTTACACTATTTGGGGAGAGGTTATGGATAAATTGGTGATAAATACATACTTAAAGGTAAACAAATAAGCATATAAATTAAAAAGATGACGTATGTTGCAGGAAGACAAAAACAGTCTTGCAAGAAAGAAAAAAATTAATTATAGTACTTAACATGGCACAGCTGTAAATGGAGTTCATAAAGTCACAATAAACACTTAATACTGGAATAATAGAATTAGAATATTACAATAATGAGAAGGTAGGAAGATGGGAATTGCATGTGTTTTGCTTAGAGTGAGGAATGAAGAGAATTATATCAACATCTTTAAGAGTAAATCGATCATCTCTCAGCCTAATGTATCCAAATATCAGCAAATTATTTAGAGCTTATATTGAAAGGCACAGTTAAGAAAACTGAAATAAATTTCCTGTTAAAATGAGACATATACAAGATGGGGGTATTCTAACAAAATTAAAATGTCTAAACATTGGGAAAAATAGACAGAATTTTTTTAAATACTCTGACAAAGACAATATAATAATACTCAAATAAATATTAGTACAAAAATATGTGATACAAGCATTTTATGCAGTCAAGTAATTTTTTTTTTTATGAGTAAAGGCAGTTTTTAGAGACATGCTCACATAGACAAGTGCTTATAAAATAAATCATGTACCTTTTTCTTGCAAAAACTAAGAGTATCCCCGTCAGCTAACAGAGAGTTTAATCAAAAGAAGTAACAATTCTTCTGGCTAAGGTGAAGTAACGGGGAGTAATATTTCCTCCTGCATCACACAACCAAAAAAAATAAGAAAATGGACAGAAGAGCTAAAACAATGATTTTCAAGACACTGGATATCAGGTAACAGAGGCCAGTAATCCCTGAGACAAAACACAAATGTGATGTGCCCTTTGATTGACCAAGCTTACTACCTTGAGAGAGCATTCACATATAACAAAGAAGGGTGGAAACCTATACCTGTAGATTTCCTTAGTTGAGGAGATATATCTGACAAGTCCAGGCCAACCAAGGCAGATAGAATTCACAGGAAAGAATGCTAGAGACGAGAGATCCGCACTTTGAGCTCTGCACTGGGTGGGTATTTCTTACATATTCAGCCAAACACTAATCACTGGATACATGGTAGGAAACTATGTGAAGATAGCCAAGACAAGAACCAGCCAAAACGATTGGAAATAACACCGCCCAGCACTTACACAGGGCCAGAAATAATGTCTGCTTCCACCAGCAACATTGGAAAATCCTATAAATTGTAGGTCACTGGGTGGACTCTACAGTGAGCCTTGCCTTCATAGTGAAAAATAACTGGGCATAGACTAAACACTGTTCTAATCTTGCCTAATAAATCTTAAAAGGAAGACAAAAAAGGGAAAATTATTTACAAGCAACTTAGCTGCAATACAGAACAAAGCTCAAGAGTACTGAGAAGAAAAGAAGATCTGTCATTTTAAAAGTAAAAATTACAATAGCAGGCATCCAGTCAACAATTACCAGGCATGCCAAATGATAGGAAGACATCATGAAGAGATAAACCAACCAATCAAAACAGACCCAAACAGAAACAAATGTTAGAATTAGAAGGTAAGAATATCAAAACAGTTTTTATAACTACATTATATATAATCTAAAAGTTAAATTGAGATATGGAAGACAGAATAGAATACTAAAATCAAGCATTCAAGATGGAAATAGTAAAAATTAGAGCAGGTATAAATAAACTAAAGAATAGAAAAAATAGAGAAAATCAATGAAATTATAAATTAGTCTTTTGAAAAAATAAAAATTGACAAACTTTTAGCTAGATTGACTCAGAAATAAAGAGAAAATATAATAACTAGAATCACAAATGAAAGGGGACATTACTATGAATTTTACAGAAATGAAAAGGATTATAAGGAAGCACTATGAACAACCACATGCCAACAAACTGGGTAATGCAGATCATATGACAGATTTCTAGAAATATACTATCAAGACTGAATCATGAAGACATAGAAAATCTGAACAGAACAAAATAGTAAGGGTGTTGGATCAGTAATACAAAACATCCAAAGAGAAAAAAGAAAAAAAAAAAAAAAACATATCCAGAACTAGGTGGTATCAATGGTGAATTCTATCAAACATTTAAAAAATTAACACAAATCTTTCTCAAACTCTTCCAAAAACCCTGAAGAAGAGGAACATTTTAACTCATTCTATAAGGCCAACATTACCCTATGATGTGAAAGCCAGACAGACACTATAAAAAAAGAAAACTATGGACTAATATGGCTTATGAATATTGATGCAAAAAATCTCAATAAAATGCTACTTGTTAGGATCTGATTTTGCCCCTCCAAAATTCGTATTTTGAAATCTAATTCATAATATTTTGGTACAAAACGGTGGGGCCCTTTGGTAGGTGACAAGATCATGAGGTGAGAACCCTTGTGATTGGCATTAGTGCCCCAAGTCTGAGGAAGTTTGTTTGCCCCTTTGCCCTTTCACCATATGAGGACCCAGTAAGAAGGCACGTTCTTTGGGGAAACAAGCCCTCACCAGACACCAAATCTGCTGGTGTCTTGATCTTGGACTTCCCTACTTCCAGAACTGTGAGTAATAAATTTCTGCTGTTTATAAATTACCCTAAGGTACTTTTTTTTTTTTTTCTTGTTTTTTTTTTTGCAGCAACTGAATAAACTAAGACACTGGTACTGAGAAGTGAGGTTCTGTTGGAACAAATGCCTAAAAATGTGAAAGCAGCTTTGGATTGAGTAATGGGGAGAGGCTGGAGAATTTGGAAGTTTATTCTAGAAAAAATGCTTACATTTCCGTGGCTGGAGCATGAAGGACAATCTGATGAAGACTCAGAAGAAGAAGACAGTCATAGAAAAAGTCTCAATCTTCTTAGAGATTGCCAAAAAGATCTTGAACAGTGTGTTGGTAGAAATATGGATGGTAAAGACCATTTTGATGAAATTCCTGATGTAAATGAGGAATATGTTATTGAAAACTAGAGGAAAGGTAATCTTTGTTGTAAAGTTGCAAGGAATTTGGCTGAATTATGCTGACATCCTAGTGCTTTGTGGAAGACAGAAACTCTGAGTGATAAAATAGAATATTTGGCAGAAAAAATATCTAAGCAAATTATTCTGGGTACAGCATGGCTTCTGTTGACTGCATATGGTAATCTGGGAGAAGAAACAAAATAAATATAAAATTTATAATTGACAGAAAACCAGAACTTAAAGATTTGGAAAATCATCAGGCTGCCCCTATTATAAAGAATGAAAGGCATGTTTGAAAAAGAATACCAAGGATGCAGCCAAGGAAACAGTTAATGGAGATTAGTATGGATAGAAGGAAACCAGATGCTATTCATCAAGTCAGTGGAATAATGAACTCAAAGGCATTTCAGAGATCTTCCAAGTTGCTCCACCCATCACAGACCCAGAAAGCCAGGGCCTTGGAGACAGAACTATTTCAAGGCTTCACTCCCCACCTTCTGGTGCATCACTCCTTGTCTGCTTCAGCCATTGCTCAATGAGTCCAGATTGCAGCTTGGGCCACCGTCTGGAAAGCACAAGCTATAAACCTTGGTGGTATCCATGCAGTGCCATCCTCACAGGTGTGCTGAGTACGTGAGCTACGGGGACATGGCTACCTCTACCTAGATATCAAAGAATGCCTCAGAGTACCTCACAGCCTAGGCATAGAATGGCCACAGGGGTGGAACCACCGCAGAAAGCTCCCATCAGGGCGGTGCCTAGTGGAATCACGAGAGCAAGGCTGCCATGTATCTAATGGAGACATGGAGGTGGGGCTGCCCTGAGAGCCCAGAACTATAAAGCCATCAGTGTGCAACTCCATTCTGGGAGATCCACAGGTACTTGACTCCAACCCTTGAGAGTTGTTATATGGTCTGTGGCCAGCAAACCCATGGAGGTAGTGTTGATCTGAGCCTTGGGAACCCAATACTCTCCCCAATGTGTCCAGAAAATAAAACATGGAGTCAAAAAAATTGTTCTCAATTCTTAAGTTTTAATGTTGTTTACCCTGATGGATTTTTAGATTTGGTTGGAACTTATTACCCTTTCTTCCTTTCTATTTCTCCCTTATGGAATGGGAATATCTGTCCTATGGCTATCCCACCATAACATTTTGAAAATACATAACTTGTCTGATTTCGTAGGCTCACAGCTGGAGGGGGATTTGCCTCAGAATGAAATATACTTGATTCACACTCTTATCTGATTCGTTTAATATTTAGATGAGACTCTGGACTTTAGACTTTTGAGGTGATGCTGGAACAACTCAAAAGTGCAACAGTTCTTGGACCTTCCAGCCCCTGGGACTGTGAGCAATAAATTGCTGTTATTTATAAATTGCCCAGTCTAAAGTATTTTGTTAGAGCAGCCTCAACTAGAATAATACACTACCAAATCGAATTCAACAATACATTAAAAGGATTATCCACCAAGTGGAAGTTTTTCCTGAAATGCAAGGACGGTTCCACATGTGAAAATCAATTATTATGATCTACCACAGTAACGGAATGAAGGAAAACATATATGATCATCTCAATTGATATCTAAAAACCATTTGACATAATTCAACAGCTTTTCATTATTAAAAAATTCAGTATGGAGGAAAAGAAACTACCAAGACATAACAAAAGCACATACATATACATCTATATATTAATACATATGTATATGTATATAAAACCACAGACAACATTATGCTCCATGCTGAAAGACTTAAAGCTTTTCTTCTAAGATCAAGAACAAGACGAGGATGCTTACTATTGACATTTCTACTTAAAATAGTATCAAAATTATCAGAGAAAATATTAGACAAAAAAAGAAATAAAATGCCACCAAATTGAAAAAAGGGGAAGAAGTAAAATTTTCTGTTTGCAGGTGACATGATCTTGAATGTAAAACACCCTAAAGACTACACACACACACACACACACACACACACACACACAACTAGTAGAACAAACAAATTTAGCAAAGTTTCAGGATATAAAATTAATATGTAAAATCAGTTACATTTCTACACAATCACAATGAACAATCTAACAGAGAAAACTTAGAGAATATTCTATTTACAATAGCATCTGAAAGAATAAAATACTTAGAAGTAAACTTGAAGAAGAAAGTGAAAGATTTATATACTGAAAACTACAAAACAATGTTGAAAGAAATTAAAGATGCAAATAAATGGAAACAAATGTTCATTTATTGGAAGACTTACTATCGTTAAGATGTCAATATACCCAAAGCAATCTACTGATTCAGTGAAATCCCTATAAAAGTCCCAGTGACATATTTAACAGAAACAGAAAAATTCTTCCTAAAATTAATATGGTATATAAGGTACCTAAAATTGCAAAAAAAAAAAAAACCAAAATAACAAAATTGTATGCCTTACATCACCTGATTTTTTAAACCTTACTAAAAGTATACAGTAGTGAAAATTAATAAGAAAAAGAAAAAATAAAAATATACAGTAATCAAAAGACTATGGTACTGACATACAGACCATTGGAATAGAATTAAAAGGCCAGAAATAAACCCTCACAGGTATGGCCAAATGATTTTCAACAAGGATGCTAAGACCATGCAATGGGAAAAGGACAATCTTTTCAACAAATGGTGTTGGGGCGAGCACAGTGGCTCACGCCTATAATCCCAGCACTTTGGGAGGCCCAGGCAGGCAGATCACCTGAGGCCAGGAGTTTGAGACCAGCCTGGCCAACATGGCAAAACCCTGTCTCTCCTAAAAATACAAAAAAATTAGCCAAGCATGGTGGCAGGTGCCTGTAATCCCAGCTACTCGGGAGGCTGAGGCAGGAGAATTGTTTGAATCTGGGAGGCAGAGGCTGCAGTAAGCTGAGATCATGCCATTGCATTCCAGCCTGGGCAACAAGAGTGAAACTCTGTCTCAAAATAAATAAATAAATTTTAAAAACGGTGTTGGGAAAATTGGAGATCCATGTATTAAAAAAAAATGAAGCTGGACCCTTATATACAAAAATTGACTCAAAATAGATCAAAGATATAAATGTAAGAGCTAAAACTACAAACCTTTTAGAAAAAAAATAACAAAAGAACTTCATGACATTGGATTTGGCAATGATTGATTGAATATGTATGGCACCAAAAGCACAAACAACAAAAGAAAAAAGAGGTAAGCTGGACATTATGAAAATTCAAAAGTTTTGTGTATCAAAGAATACCAACAGAGTGATAAGGCAATTAATGAAATGAAAAGAAACATTTTTAAATCTTATGTCTGATAAGGAATTGATATCCATAATATATAAGGAACTCCTGCCACTCAACAACAAAAGCAAACAAACTGATTTTAAAAATAGGCTAAGAATTTGAATAAATCTTTCTCCAAAGAAGATGTGCAAATGGCCAACAAACACATAAAAAGATGCTCAATATCATTAGTCATTAGAGAAATGCAAATCAAAACCACAATGAAATAATACTTCACACCCATTAGGATGGCTATTATAAAAATAAATAAACGGCAAAAAAACACAAATGTTTGTGAGGATGCGGAGAAACTGAAACTTTTGAGCATTGCTGGTTAGAAAGTAAAATGGTGCTCCTCCTTCAGAAAATAGTATGATGATTCACCAAAAACTTAAATACAGAATTACTATATAATCCAGCCATTCTACTCCTGAGTTTATAGACAAAAGAAGTGAAAGCAAGGATGCAAACATATTTGTATACCCACATTCATAGCAGCATTACTCTCAATAGCTACAATGTGGAAGCAACACAAGTAGCCACTGAAGAATGAATGAACAAAGAAAATATGATACATACATACACAGGAATATAATTCAGTTGTGAAAAGGAAATAAATTTTGACACATGCTAAACAGGAATGAACCTGGAAGACATTACACCAAGTGAAATAAAATTCACTTAAACAACTAAAGGACAAATATTGTATGATTCCATTTAAATGAGATAATGAGATTTCTAGAGTAGTCATTACTGAAAGTAGAATGGTGGTTACCAGGGAATAAATAAATGTAGGGTGGAATGGGAAGTTAGTGTTTGATAGTAACAGAATTTAAGTGGAGGAAAATGAAAAAGTTCTAGAGATAGATTGTGTCTATGGTTATACAACAAGTGTGAATGTATTTAATACCACAGATCTGTACACTTAAGATGATTAAAATGGTTATTTTTATATTGCATATATTTTACCGTAATAAAAAGAAGAGAAAAATCTTAAATGCAGACAAAGAAACTTACAGAGGAAAAAAGAGATGGCAATGTCTTTCTTGCTAAAACAATGCCAGCAAAAAGAGCAACATCTCAAAATATTGAAATTATATACTCAATAAAAACTGTATTTCAAAAAATGAAGGTGAAAAAATAATATTTCAGGCATATGAAAGGTAAAAGAATTCACCTGAAACAAGCCCGCATGCTAAAGAAATCTTTCAGGCTGAAGGGAAATGATAGCAAATAAAAATATGAATCTACCCAAAGGAATAAAAAGCACTGAAAATGGTAACTGCATGGGTAATTATAAAAGAATTGTATTATTATCTATACCTCTTTAAAATGTAACTTTAAAAAATAACAGTGTGATGTGAATCTCATATAACATGTAAAAGCAAAATATATGACAGTAGTGCCATAAAGGCCAGGAGGTAAGAAATGGAAGTTTACTCTTGTAAAGGTCTTATATTTTATGTGAAGTGATATAGTATCAGTTGAAGCTAGATAGTGATATAGTAATAGTATGTACTATAAACTGTAAAGCAACCGCTAAAATAACAAGTCATGTGTAATAAGCCAACAAAAAAGATTAAATTAAATCATAAAAAATTCTCAGTTCAAAAGAGAAAAGAGAAAGAAAAAATGGGACAATTATAAAAATAGTAAGATCATGATCTTAAGGTTAACCGTATAAAAATTCACATTAAATATAAATGGGCTAAAGATCCAATAAACAGCAGAGATTGTCAGACTAGATAGCAAAGCAAAACCCAACTCTATATTGCCTTCTGTATATATAACCTATCAAATTCTCTATTGCTTATCACTTTAAATATACATAGAAAATAAGTTAAAACTTAATCATTATACATATATATATCTTGTGTATTACTTTACTAGGGTTTTCATCACAAAGAACCACAAACCTGACGGCCTTAACAAGTGAAATTTATTTTGGGGGATACAAGTTTGAAATCAAGATGTCAGCAGGGTAGAATTCTTCTGACACCTCACTCCTTGGCTTGTAACAGCCATCTTCTCCCTGTGTCTTCACATGGTCTTCCTTCTGTACCTATCTGTATCAAATTTCCTATTCCTCCCACAAAGTGAGGGTCCAGGTGAAGTTAACAAAGGTTATCTAATTTAGGACTTTTTCCATGAAATATTACCTGCCATAGATGATGCTAATTTTTTTAAAACTATGTCCCAGCTCCAACTGATGCAATTTAAACTGTGTTTTTGTGCTGAATCCAAGTCAAGAAGATGCTCAAGACTTATTATAATATAATATACTTAAACTTATAGTTGGTATATAATTAATTTTATTTTTAAAAAGAATAATTGTTTTATTTATGACTAGGTGACAAGTATTTTTAAAAATAGAAGGTAATTTAGATATATTAGTACTGATATATTTCAATATATAATTTCACAATAGATATGTAGTATAAAATATGACTAATATTAGATAAAGTAAGGAATTTTAATGATCAATGCACTGTGTGGTTAAGAAATATTCTTTCCTTCCAGTGAAATAGGAGTATTATCTTAGCCTGTCCCTGCTGCCATAACGAAATACCTTAGGCTGGGTAATTTATAAGCAACAAAATTTTGTTGCTCACAGCTCAAGGCACCAGCATATTTGGTGTCTAGAGGGACAGTTTCTCATAGACGGCACCTTCTAGCTATGTCTACACATGGTAAAAGAGGTAAACAAACCTCCTCAGGCTTCTTTTATAAGGGCACTAATCCCATTCATGAGTGCTGAGCCCTAATGACCTCTCAAAAGCCTCACCTTTTAATACTATTGCATTGGATATTAGTTTTCAACATATGAACTTTGGGGGAACAGAAATATTCGGGTCATAGCAAGTATTGAATAACTGAGCATGTTGGTGTTTTATTGTCTTGTCATTCTTCTGTTTTTCCTTTTTGTTTTGTGTTAGAGAGTAATGTATGCTTAATCTAAGAAAAGGGGAGAGATTGTTTTTATTTTAAAACGCTTGCAACTAAGAAATTGCAATGTACAATCCCAAATACGATGATCTGCAATGAGTTCTTGCTCAAATCATTTTATTTTTCTATGGCTCAATTATTCCTTCTCTAAGAACTCAAAAAACTTATATTCTAAATAATCTTTGGAAAGTAAAATAACAAAAATTTTCATATATTTGACAATATAATATGCTATGATATTCTGAATGTTTTTTAAGTAGTAACACCCCAATCAATATTAGTATGTTTACATTACATTGCACTTGCTACTCTGATCACAAAAGCACATTGAGAGATTTAGTTGGTTCTTCAGAATTATGCCATCTACTTGAAGTTAAACCAAAGATACAAAAGAATTAAATTCTGTGCTTCAGAGTCTTAAGTGCAAAAGGGATTCAAGGAGTAGAGAGACTTAAGAGAATTAGAATGGGAAGAGATACTTCTCAGAGGGATAGCCTTGAAAGTGCTCTTGGAGGATAAGAGGACATAGCCAGGTGAGAGGGATAGAGCTGCAAAATTTCAAACTCACTGAGTGAGTTTGAAAGAGAAATATTCTAAGAATTTAGAAATATTTACTGCCAGAGAGTAGGTGACCACGAACCTGGATAGGCAGAATGCAGAATATTAGCATATTAAGATTCAATTTTGGAAAAATAAAACCAAAAACACCTATTGAATATGTAAAATAGTGTGTGAAAAAGCACAAGTACAGATAATATAAGAGGTAAAATATAGGGAGTGAAGTGTATTTAAATGCATAAGTTCGTGTTTGCTAACATGAAATAAAAGTGATAAATATTTATAGAGGCTGCCTCTTATTTTATAAAATCTCTCCACAGGAGAAGAAAAACATGAATTTAATTATGGAAAACGATCATTGAAAATAGTATGAGAAAATGGCTGCTTTGTCTGGAAGGCTTGGGAAAAGTTATACTAAACTTTTCTAAGCCAAAAGAAAATTAATATAGAATATTTCTTCATGAGAACTCAAATATCCAGTAGGAAACTGTAACTGCACCAAACCAATCTGGCTTAACATTTAAGTAACAAAGTGAGTCCTTCTTCGGTTGCCATGGACTCCCAGGTAAAAGGTCACATAACCTGATCATTGTTTTATTTACTACTAAAGCCAGATGAACAAAGCGTGCAACCAGTGGAGGAACCCAGGTGCTGAGACTGAGGTGCAGGGACTGATTTTAAAAGTGAACACTGTACCAGCCGGGCGCAGTGGCTCACGCCTGTAATCCCAGCACCTCAGGAGGCCAAGGCGGGAGGATCACAGGTCAAGAATTCGAGACCAGCCTGACCAACGTAGTGAAACCCCGTCTCTACTAAAAATACAAAATTAGCTGGGCATAGTGGCTCGCGCCTGTAATCCCAGCTACTTCGGAGGCTGGGGCAGGAGAATCGCTTGAACCTGGGAGGCAGAGGTTGCAGTGAGTCGAGATCGCACCACTGCACTCCAGCCTGGGCGACAGGGCAAGACTCCGTCTCCGAAAAAAAAAAAAAGAAAGAAAGAAAGAAAAAAGAAAAGTGAACATTGTATGGCAGGATCCAGAATCCAATCAGATAAAGCTCTGGTGTCACCACTGGATTCTGGATCCTAAAGCTTTCAGGTGACACCGGGGCTTTATGTGATTGGGTTCTAGATCTTGCCCGATTATCCAATCAGATCATGCCTCATTACCCTATGCATATAAAATCTGGTCCAGACCCTAGCTCAGAGAGACAGAAATGAGAATTTTCTTCTGTTTCCTTGCCAGTCAGGTCTCCATAAAGCTTTTCTTTTCTCAAAAGCCTTTGTCATGGTGTTGGCCTCCATGTGCATGAGGAAGCAAGCTCATTGATTGCTCTATAACAAAATTACCAGGAGAAAGCTCCTCACTCCTGCTCTTGGGTCCAGGAAATCAAGCAAAAAGTCTAGTTAGACAGTCTCTCATGGTTTCCTTTGAGCTATGAATTAAACAGAAACAACAAACACATTATTGTAAAGAGAAATAATCCATTTAAGAAGGAGTCTTAAAGTTTATATTTATTTCTCTACGATATAAGGAATGTAGGGTAAAAAAAACTTACATTTCAAAGTCATGGTTATTTTGAGATAAAAAAGTGAAAAAATTGTATTCTTAAAAATAAAAATTTAAAAGCATAACTTTCACATGTGTTTTTGAAAACCTGAATCAATATGGAACAGTCTTTGGACATGAAGTTGTTTTGTATTGTTTGGTTTGGTTTCAGGTAAAAGCCATAAATGTATTCCATTCATTTGGGGAGGGCAGCTGAAAATTATGAATAATGTCCTTCTAATTTTATCTTTTAAATATATATATATTTTGAGACGGAGCCTCACCCTGTCACCCAGGCTGGAGTGCAATGGTGCAATCTTGGCTCACTGCAACCTTCACCTCCCAGGTTCAAACGATTCTCCTGCCTCAGCCTCCTGAGTAGCTGGGATTACAGGTGCATGCCACCATATGCGGCTAATTTTTCGTCTCTTTAGTAGATACAGGGTTTCACCATGTTGGCCAGGCTGGTCTCAAACTCCTGACCTTGTGATCCACCCGCCTCGGCCTCCCAAAGTGCTGGGATTACAGGCGTGAGCCACTACACCCGGCCATATTTAATATTTTGATGTCAAAGCATATTTTCATTGATGAAGTCTTTGTCAAAATAAAGTATGTAACTCAGGATTAGAAGGTAGGGAAGGAAAGAGTGAGAGGGAGAGAAAGACAGAACAAGGAAATTGTCAATTTTGTTATGAGCCAATGCTAAGAAATTGTTAAGTTCTTATGAAACAAAAGAAATATTACAGAGCCACAATTTGATTTCTAAAGGCATATCAAAGATATCACATCTGAAATGTACATGATAGTGGAGCAGCAAGGACAAAACTATGGATTATATCATACCTGGCGCTCTACATCAGCCACAAGAGTAGTCACATGAGATACCAAGCATTTCTATTCTACCCAGTCACACCTTGATAAGACAGAGTAGCAAACTGAACCATGTTAAAAATAAATGATTTCCAGGATACCAGTCCTAGACTTTTTTTTGAGAAAGACTTAGGAAGTAGAGAAATTATTGTAGTGTACCTGATTGGTTAAGAACAAACATTTAGCTATGCATAAAATATTCCTGTAAAATATATACAATGTGAACTCCATCAATCTTTGAAGAACTATGTTGCAAGTCATTTTACACAATGAGGGGATTGGAGAAGAATGTGAAGAGAGAAAGAGAGAGAGAGAGAGACTGTTTTTGACCCTGAGGGCAAGTAGATAGATCATATAAGTTTAATATCTCTATATTCAGGCAGAACTCTATGTGTGATTATGTGTTGAACTTTATAGAAAGGTATCTCTAATAGGCCCAGCAATACTATACCAGGGCTGGAAAAGATATCAGCAAACATTTAACTTCCCCTTCTTTTTGTAGGCAAGTCTGCTCGTAAATTAACAAAAGAAGAAAGCTCTGCAATCCTTTTTAAAAGTTATTGGGAAAAAATATTCTTTGGCCATTCTTTGCCATTTCAAATTAAATAAAATAAATGTAGGCATGTACTCACTATGAAAAGTTAACAAGGTCATTGAGAAGAGGGCAGGGATCTGAAGAAATGTATATTTTATGTATGCAACACCTGGAAGTCAAGTATGTGCTGAATGCTTTCAGTATGATTAAATAGTTAGTACAGTGAGAGTTAAGTAAAAATAGTTTGAGTTCACCTATTTCCTATGCAAAAGTAACCTTATCAACTTAATTGTAGAGTAGTTTGTTCTGCATTGTAAGAATTTGAGACATATTTTTAAATAAATGGATAAATGAGTGATAAACAGCATCAAAGATGGAAATGCATCTCTCATCTTTACACAACTTACCCTATTTCTTTATGAAATCAATACTATATGTGTTAGGGTAGGTGTATGTGTGGTTAGACCCTAAGTTGTCTTTTTTTAATAAAATGCAAAGATTTATGAAACATTCTAGATATTCAAAGGCTGTTATAGGCCAGGAGTGGTGGCTCACGCCTGTAATCCCAGCACTTTGGGAGTCTGAGGTGGACAGATCACTTGAGGTCAGGAGTTCAAGACCCATCTGGCCAACATGGTGAAACCCCACCTCTACTAAAAATAAAAAAATTAGCTGGCCACAGTGGCATGTTCCTGTAATCCCAGTTACTCAGGATGCTGAGGCACAAGAATCGCTTAAACCCAGCAGGTGAAGGTTGCAGTGAGCTGAGATTGTGCCACTGCAAAAAAGCTGGTGTAAATTTGAGGACTCTAAAAGCAGATATGTCATAATTATTAGTCCTATGACAAGCTGATATATTATATCACTTTGCAACACAGACTATGGAATTGCTAAGATCTGGGTTCCAGTACAAGACCAACAATTATTAGCCATGAGTCAACAGACAAATAACATTCTCTGACAATCAACTTGCTCTGCTATAATATCGTTACTGTAACTAATGTAGAGTCTTTTATTGTAAGTATAAAATATAGTGTTCTTAAATATTATAGCTATTAATTTGTAGTATTAATCCATAATCTGTATTGCATGTTTGAGACACTTCCATCTATAATGTACATGCATCACCTCCTCAATTCTTTCCTCCACACATTTGTGAGATGCCCTAATTGAGTATCTGACAGGTAGTGGACCTTTAAGTAATGATAGCAGTTACTGTGTGGAGGAATAGACATGAGCTTACAAAGACATTTTGATTACACAATGAACAACTTAGAAATATTTTGGGAAAAAAAGTTGAAAGCAGATATGAAACAACTGAGCTGAAGTCAATACACTAACACTGCTCTCATTGTTTAGCTGTGTAATGACAATTAACATGCTTAAAATATGATTATAAATATGCATATTGGATCTAATTATCAGCCATGTAATCATCTGTAGCATATGGAACAGGTCATGAAGAAAACCAAAAAGATGATTACAGGGCTAAGGAATAGTTCACATAAAAAGGTTCAGTAGAGCTGTTTTTGTTTTGTTTTCTTTTGTGTTTGGTAACAGAGAAACTAGGATGCAGAATGACTTGATTGACACAAAAGCTATATGTCTAATTTGTCACTCTTCATACAGACTAAGGAAGTTTTATTCAGGATGACAGAATGAAAATTCTTCCTGAAGTTGATAATGCATAGTTTTTAAAAGGCTATAATCTTTTTGAGGGTAGGAAGAGGATCTTATTAGTTTTGCATTCTTGTACCTGGTGTACACTAAGTGTTTAAAATGTATTTATGGAGGGGAAAAGGAGAGAGTTAGGGACAGAGAGAAAAGAGAGAGAAATCCCTTCCTGATGCTTGGCTAGAGAATAGGGATAAAATTGTCCAAATTCAGGCTATTAATTGAAAATGTAACTATTCATGTGAATTGCCTGATATGCTTCTTAAAAGTACAGATTACCAGAATAAAATCCACAGAATTAGAAATCTGAGTAGTTTTTAAAAGAAAGATTCACAGGTGTTTCTAATATTCCAGATTTGTACCCATTAGATTAGGTAATAATGTTACTGGGTCAGAGTTCCAAATTCCAAATTCATTTGGAGGATGACATTGGTTCTCACCTCAGATCTTTGGTAAGGAGCACAAAAATTGGAGTTTTGACAGACATAGTGACTAAGACACTTCTACAGTATATTTCTGTTAAACTGGAGTTAAACTAATTTCAAAATCTTTATGAAGAAATCATGTTCAGTAAAATGTATAGCTTGACTGGCCTCATCCCTTGTTTTTAATAGAAGAAGAAAGCTATGAGAAACAGAAATGAAGCTTTCTCCCTCTATGCATCTGTGAGTCTTCCAAGTTAAGAGCTCATATTGAGCTGTGACTGAGCTCTTAACTTGCAACTTAACTGGGCTTACAACGTCAGAGGTACCTGTACTAAGCGGAACAATCAAACGTTTTTAAAAATCTTCAGCCCTTTCCACATGTTGAGAAGCAATCTCTTGTTTCTCTATAGCAATGTGAGGTTCCTCTTGGATTATCAAGTATAAATATGCATCAGGGTCAGGCCAATTTGCTAACACTGGATATGCATTAGCAATTTCAATACAGTGTATCAAAATATATGTATATAAACGTTAAATAAGACCAGGCATTTATATTATACCCCCACAGGCTACTCAAAATGAAGAGTGTTGCATCATGAGAAGGGGGAAAAGCAATGTTGCCAAGATTGCTTTTGTTTTTTTAGCCAACATGTGATTAGTGACATTTCTGCAGAGACATCTCAGGGGTGTAGAGTACACTTGGCCTAGCAGATAGGATGCCTTTTTACCATTTTTCTCTCTCCAATAGACAGAAGGTTTAGATTAGTGAAGGTGCAGTCTTCTTAGATAAAATACTTTCTGTACTTAGTCCAATGGCATTCATAATTCTGAATTTAGTCTGTTCTCTAAAGTTCTTCAGAGAAGATCAAAATTAGGTAGACCACTGTCAAGCACTTTGTGATTCAGCACAACACTAACCAATCTTACTTTTATAATGTTTGATGCGGAATGTTTCAGTAAACAGAAATTGTATTTAAACTAATACACTCTGCTATATAAGCATCACTTTCTTCTAAAATATTTACCATCAGATACACCACCACTACCAACACTATTTTAATTACCTAAGCCAGAGTTATCTCAAAAAGGTCAGGAAAAATGAACCACATCCCTAAATTGATGGCATATATATATATATATATATATATATATATATTTGATTCTAAGTAGCTTCTACCTAAAGATCTTTGACATGCTTAGTATGCTTCCCCCAGAGGATTTAGTAAAAATGAAATTAACTGCAGATACTAATTTATGAGATATCAAATTCATATGTATGTTGTATTTGATTCATTTATATAAGTTTCACATTTTTTTCATGGCAGCAATACCTAATGAAATATTTGATACCATAGTTTGAATCTAGACTCTGCTACTGACTTACATAAATGTCTTGGGCAAGTTGCTTAATTGCTCTGAACTTCAGTTTGTTTGTGTATAAAATGTCAATAATGTCATTCTACATCATGAGGTTGTTTTGAAAAGCAAACAAAATAAGGTTTTTAAAATTAGCTCAAGTAACACATGGCATATAGTATGCAATACATTTTTCCATACTTTGTTTTATATGCCAATAGTTTAAAGTAGGTACTTGACAAGCAGTGCTTGTACTTGTATGTCCTGGGCTAGCATAAAATTATTTTCCATTTCTGACCATTTATTTAACTGAGTGTCTTATCTAAATCTCAGGTTCTGAAGAGATACAGTCTGCATCTTGAGATAGAATTGTTGCATCTGTCTTCTTATCAATTAAAAAAGCCAAATTAGTTTAACAACTATCAGAATCCTGAAACAACATTCATGAGGGATAAGCTTTAAAATGCCTACGAGAATATAGAGAGGACTTGCAAAATACCTTATTAGGGTGGCAGTTGTCCATAGAATAATACAGTAGATGATAGAGAGAAATGGAGATGGGCAATCTAGTTGTTTTCAAAACTGGAAAATAAGTATATTCTGCTTGAAATCTTTTCTGGAAAATACTGCAGGGAAATTAATAAAAGGAATACTTAGATTAAAGAATACATGAGTCCTAATAATCTAGGTACCTAAGAAGCAAACAATAACAGTCTGTATTCACTTATAAATCCTCACTGCCTACTGAAAACTCTCAGAATAACTACGTGAGCAAAATGGAGAAAAAAAAATATCTGGATATCAGTGCAATTACTATTTGAAAAAATGCCCAGATGAGTTGTTATTAAACTGATCCACACCAATAGGAAAACTATCAAGCCATATATGTTAAGAGTGTCTGGCCTTGCGTCACCCCTAATAAACATTTTGGCCATCAATTTGAATATAGGTTAAGAAGTAATAATGGCAATAATAATGGCATTTATTAGCTCTCAGCTATGTTACAGCATTTTGCAAAGTATTTTTTCTGTATTATCTCTGTGTTACTGATAACCACTCTATGAAATACATACTATTATCCTTATTTCTTACAGATAAGGAATTTATGCTCAGAGAGGTTTAGTAACAAATCCCAAATCTTAACAATTAGTTATGCTATTGTTGGGCTTGGAATCCAGGTTCATCTTACAATAATGTCACTTGAGTAATAGCCTATACTGTCTATCTCTATCTCTCTCTCTCTCTCTCTCTCTCTCTCTCTCTCTCTCTATATATATATATATATATATATATATATATATATATATATATGCTTAATTAAACTTGCAGATGTCAAATCCGGCAGGTGAATGAATACCTCGATAGCTTGGTATGGAAGATGGTGTTGGACCTCACCAAGAATCAATAATTGCCCTATCCTACATCTATGCTCCAAACTTCAACTACACAACTCAAGAAAAGGACAGAGGTGATTTAGTGGCAAGGGCTCAGTCTGTGTATATGAATGTGTATGTTAAAATATGTGTACGCGTGCTTGTGTGCTGGACAGAATTACTTGCTTTGGAAGAACATGAGTCTCCTCTTTCTGAAAGGATTCAAATCTAGGCTGGATGAAAGTCAGGAACTGTGGCTAGAATTTAAGCACCAGATGGATGTATCGACTGAACATTTAAGTGTATTTCCAACCCTAATGTACTGCTGTCATGCTGCATTCAACTGTTCAAATAAAAACAATTCAATGTGGTTAGGAGAAGAGATATAGGGAAGTATATATTTCTAGTATCTTTAACTTGTAGTGAATAGTTGGAAAATCCATCAGAAGTGCAAAATCATATCTTGACTGACAAGCCTCACCCAGTGCACACCCCAGGCAATGTTTTCGTGTCACTGAGAAACAAACTGGCCCACCCAGAAGACAGCCTTACTAATCTTGATGCCTAGAAGCTTGAAGCCTCACTGGAGAAGTGAGCAGTCAAAGGGAGCTTGTCACCACTGATTAGCTGAAAACAAAGAAAAAAAGAGAAATAAAGGAAGATTTTTTTTTGCCAAGATAGATAAGATCCATTGGCTGAGCTCTACAGCTGGAGGGTAAAGGTAAGTTACCATAATCGGCAATAGTCACTTCTAGCTGGAGTTGGAAACAGTCTGTAGTATAAAAGCAGGCAAAGGGGAGCACCTTTCTCTTCCCTGAAGGGATTTCTGGCTAAAGGAATACTGTCAGCCGCCTTCTGGGGTCCCTCCCCCGAACATATGTGGACTCTGATTGTAGGCAGCCAACCTGGGCTTCTCTCCAGTCAGGGGCATATGGTGAGGTCACAATGGCTGAAGGGGATGAGACAGAAGACGATTGATTTCAGAGCCAGAGAGAGTAATCCTATCAAATGCAGGTGCACAGAAATTAGGAGATCAGAACAGCTCCTTGCATTTCTTGCTACATTTCCAGTATTTTCCCATTCCCTTGCTCAGTGCCTTGTCAGCACACCTAGAATTGAGGGTGTGATAAGAGAGGAGCAGAAAAGTAAGACTGAAATATTGTCAAATACAACTAAGAATTTTGCAGAATGCAATAATTGTTTTAAACACAACAGCAGTTTATGGTTATCAAGGCACCAAGGAATAGCACTGCCAAGAATTTACTGAGCAGTAGGGCTTCTCTGACAGGAACTGCGCAGCAATGTTCTCCCAGCAGCTTGACGTCATTCTGCATTGGTTGGAGTGAGATTGGACAGAGCGTGGCTGAAGCTGACAGGAAAGAGATTATGCAGGTATGTGAAAGTAAGGGTACATAATTTGCACACAGTTCCTCATGAAGTCAGGAATTATGGTTCAGATGAAGGTTGCAGCTTTCTTGTGGCACAGAATTCAGCATATAAAATACATTTTATACCAGGAAGTAATATGTTGCAACTTTGATCCAATTCATTACCCGCCTAAATCCATTAGGAAACAAATGAAACAGTCTAAATAAAGAGACTAGACTAATTGAGGTTAGGATTTCCAGAACAGAAAGAGTTGAGACTCTAATTAAAGAAGCTTCCTAACCCCACACGTGGAGCAAAGGAGCTGAAACAGAAAGGACATGAATTCCTTCTGTTGTGCACGACAATAGCACCATCTGACAAGTCAAACATCTGTCCAAATGACCAAACATATGCACATCCCAGTTTAAAATGACAAGACATGCACACTTAATTTAGAGGTATCTGAAGTATTATGTGAGCCTAAGGGAAATCCAGAGAGACTGGGATAGAGGGAAACTAGTGCCAAAGCTTTGGCATTCACCTTAAATAACAAACAAAAATATCTTGGATTTTTGCATTCCTGAAGTAAAAAAATAAATATCAATATTAGAAAAACAACAAACATGAAACTCGTCCCCTGATACTTATCAGGAGAGTTTGCCTCAATATTATTCCTCTCCATGATCTAGTGTTCAAAAAAGAAGTACTGGTTGTTTTTATATTTGTTTACTTTGCAACCCAATGCATTTGTTCAAATCCAAGCAGAATCTACATTTTCTCTTTTGTTTCAATGGCTAACCAGCCAGGTAAACTAATTGTTCTCTGCTATTAAATCAAAATTAGAGTTAGGAATAAAAGCCAAACTAGCATAGTTAACAAAAACCCACCGACGTTTACAGTCATTACATGGCACAGAAGAACCTATGGTCTATTAGGAAATGTCACCTGCCAGAAGCTAACATTTAGACCAAGTCTTATATCATTGTCCTGGCCAAACTATGACAAAGCGAAGAAATTGCTTAAGCAAAAACAAGGACAATAAAACAAAGGTTTTCTAAATTACTGTTGCCCGTGTCATTAAATTTCATATTGTGCATGGAATATAAATACATCACTTTGTTCTGCATGACAAGCAGAAGTGAGCATTCATACATTACTCAGCCACTTAATTAAGTGCCTGGGATATTTGCAGTTAGCAGAAACTAATAAGGGAATCACATTTAAATTCAAATCACTCCTCAGGGTAGCTGTCTGCAACATAAGCAAGGCTTACTGGGTAGATGTTCCACTAAATGCTCAGCTGAAAGCTTAGATTCACTGTATTTGTGAATAAAGAATAATTCTACTTGTGATTAAAGGTGAGAGTAAAATAAACAATTCTGTTAGGGATATTTGAGTGACGTTTTATTTCCCCTGTTTTAAATAACCATTTCGTCTATTACTTTGTCTCCCAGAACAAGGGTATGATTTAGGGCTTTGCTAGCTTAGAGCAGGAGGTTCCATAAAAAAACAAATGACGAGGCTGACCCTTTCCATGGCAGCCTTTCAACAGACCTGACAGTAACATTCCCTGCACCACAGACAGTAAACAACAAAATTATAAAGTCCCCATTGAGAAAAAAAGCAAACAGGAAACAAAGTGATGGAGGGTCACAGGAGGCAAAGAATGGGGAGGAGAGAGGAGGGATTCACATATTTATAGCAAGAAGCCAAGAACCCAGTATTCCCAACTCCGAGGAATTGCTCGTCCTCTAGCCATTGCCCAAGACTGGGTTTATTTTTAGCCATTCTTCTTTATAAATTTTAACTTTTCTGGACTAAAACAATCCCATATGGTTTCAAATCTGCCCTTGATTCCAAACAGCCCCCACACCGAGCTTCTTCAAAATTTCAAAGCCATCTGGTCACCGTTGGTACAAATGACCTCTCAATATCCCTCCTCATACAAAGTGTGTTTTTTTTCAGCTTCAGGAAACTGGACTCTCAGGGCCCCACACAATTACAATTACTGAGGGCAGAGGTAAAGGTACACAAAAGACCCCATCACTTCAAGAAAAAAGCATGCTCTAATCCAAGGTATACAGAAAAGTGAGCAGAATAGCTTAGATGCAGATTGTACACCTTTGTTCCTTTACTGAAAGAAATTACATAATTTCACCTGACACCATGCACCATTTTGCTACCGAAAAAAATTAACTCCTAATTCCAGATTGCAATCCCAAGTTGAAATAAATTTAACTCTAATATTTTAACACTGCATTTAGACTGAACATAATATTTTTGGTTAGATAGAAATTTGGCATCTTCTGCAAGTCATAAAATCTTTGAAGCATAAATTCTGATCATCACAATAGGTACTGTCACACAGCATCACCTCAGATATTGTCAAGGTACCATCTGGCATTAGTTATACAGCAGTGGATAGAAAAGGTGTAGGCCTAGCACCCAGTTCTTAAACGGGTGGGAGTCAGTACTCATACCAGCATCAAGAACCAGCACAAAACAGCTCCTATGTAGAGTATATACGCAGAAAAAAATGCTTGAGGATTTACATAGGGAACCATTATCTTAGTTATAGCTTGAGAGAAGACAGGGAGATTTAGTTTTTAATTATATATCCTTTTATACAATTTGAATTTATTGCGATGTGCATTTATTAGCTTTGTTAGAAGTAGTAATTAAACAATAAACATTAAGTTTGCCCACAGCTTTTCAATTTTTCCCCAATAATTTATCTCAAATACCTCAATCTGAAAGTAAATTTCACTATTCAAACACATCCACTGAAATCCATCCTACCATTTTAAATAACAGCCTTCTCAGTTCAGAAGTACAATCTCCCCCTCAGTATTCCAAATGAAGTGCCTTGATAGGTATGCCCTACTTACATTCATCTGAGTCCTGATGGAAGTGTTGAGGATGATCTCTTCTCCAGAACACGTATTTGATTCTTTGGTGGAATTATTTTAGACACTTGAATATTTAGGATAGATGTTAAGAAGTTGAAGAGTCTAGTATCACAGGCTAGCTACTATAACAAATAATGCCAAAGATCTGAGAAGATTAATACACAACAAAAGTTTATTTAGCCCTAATGTCACACATCAATGTGAGACTACTTAGAGGCTCTGCTGTATAAAATTAGAGTCCAGTTTCCTTCCATTGTGACTGTGTAGCTTGGACATATTATTCTAGGTCCAAGAGTCCTCCACACTCAGCCAGCAAATTAATAAGGAGAGAGCAAGAAGCATAGTGTGAGAGGTTTTACGAACCAAGCATGGAATTGGCATTTGTCACTTCTAACTACCTTTCATTGGCATCACCCCTTCCCATGTGACACCCTATCGGCAAGAGAAACATAATTTAAGTATTTTCTCAGGAAGGAAAGTTTGGTGAACACCATAGTAGATCAGATCCTTCTAATTTCTTCATTCTCTCCATGCACCCATACCTTTGTCATGTGACTTTGCAGTACTTCTCAGGAGAGTGAGCAATATCTATTTCCCCATCTCATTGATATTGGCTTTGGCCATAAAATTTGCTTTGTCAGTGGAAAATTAGCAGAATTGACAATAGCAAATGTTTTAAATGTCCTGAGCAAGTTTCACCTTCCCTTGCAATTTGTTCCCTTAATCTTGAAAACAACAAGCCTCAGGAAGGATGAAAGGCGTGAAGTAGACCAAAACTTGTGCAGATATGAGTTTGAAGCCACATCCAGTGAACCCACATTCTGAGACAGAGCCACTCAGTGTAGACCATCCTAGATCAGCTAAACTACAAGTGGCTTGCTGGCCTGGTAGGTGAGAATCAGTTTGCTGCTGTAAGATGCAGAATAGAGGGAGAGAGACACAGTTCGTTAAATATCATTACTGTAGTAGTAGCTAACTAATTCAGACACATATCAGTCTCTGCTTCAGCTGGTGTCTGTGAGCAATTATAATTTTAAAGGACCTCACTGTATATCATTTTTAAAAGAATATTTTACCCACATAGGAATACTTTTGGATAAATATTGAGAAAATTGTGAAATCTCTTAAAATCAGGTATAACAAAATGAGTTAACACCATGAACTGTAACCTGGATAACATGTTGTTGTTTTACCACATTTTTCAAGTATTCTCTTAAGTAATTATTTAATGTTCTTAAATGCCATAAAGTGCCCATTTTAAAACTGAATATATTTTTGAGAGGTTAACAATTCTCCAAAAGTCATTTGCAAAAGACTGAGAAACACAGCATCTATTCAACTACTATAACTGTAGATGATCACCCAAAGACTCATTTCTTTGTGTCTATAAATTATTTAGATTTCTTCCCTTGATGCCTGCATTACAACATTTATTTCACAGCTGGTTTGAAATTTTAACAAAGGATGATCAGAAGCAGAGATGTTTTTCACACCAATCATGAACTAAATAATATTAGGCATTTAAATTATACTGCCCCATAAAACCCTGAAAATATTTCCATTCATTATTTATACTTGTCCCCATTTACAGATGAAGAATCTGATCCTTTTAATTTTTCCTAAATTTTTAATGTTATATTCTGCTAATGTGTTATAAAGTTGAAGGGCTCCGCTTAAAACTGAAGGAATCTCTCTAAAGTTCACATTTCATCCACTACACCAGCCTGTCTCCACAATTAATATAAATGCAGAAAATTTAGTTAATAAAACAGAGGCTAAAAGTAAGTTTAGGAATGGTTAAGAAAAATACATTACCGACAATACAGACATTTGTAATTTGGCTTCATTTTCCAGATCTTGCAATAAAATTTAACAGTAATGTTTAGCCCACCTAAGATAAAATAATTAATAAATGTAGCTTAACAGAAGAAGGAAGAGATTCATTTGTAGAACAAAAATCAACTGATTTCAAGCCCTGAATTCACTATAACTTGTTATAAACAAATATAAGAAAATATATTTTTAAAAATCCCCTCATCTTTTTCTAAAACATTTGGGAAAAAAGAGAAACATATACGATACAATTTTGAAGAAAACAGTTTCCAATTTTAGAAACTATTAAGTTTAGTAAGTGCAAAGTACCTATCTAGCCAATGTAACACAGCATAAATTGCAAGAGACCTTCTGTATCTGAAGTTTGGTCAGAAAGAGCCAACATCTCTCTTAACCTCCCACGTATTTACCTTAGTAATCAGAAAAAGTCAAAATAAACCAAGTAAAGACGAGTTTTGTTTTAATTCTTCTGTAAGTCAAATACATTAAAGTAAGTAAACACAGAGGAACGAGCTCCCACAGGGATTGAGGAATAATAGCATAGTAAGTGACTTGCAACGGGAACACATTCAACACTTCATGAGCTCACTGGAATTCGTGACACCTGCTCCACCTATTGAGTCAGCCTTGTGGTGGGTGGGTGCTGGAAAGGGAAAAGTGGGTGACAAATGCAATTTCCATGGACCAAAATAGGTTCTGGCACATTTAGCTCCTAAGATTTTTTCTATTTAACTTTCTGAGGAAATTTTGGAAGAAAAAATGTTTACCATACAAAGTTTTCTTTCAATAAGAAATAACTTTTACAAAGATTGAGATATAATCCTAGTTTCTATTGCAACATAACTTGAAAATACAAACGTATTCCGATTTTCAATTAAGCCAGTACATCAGATTAACTTTTCCCCCAAGAAGAGCTTTCTACTTTTTAGTAAAAAATCATCATCCAGGTGACAAATCAGCTTTAAACAGGCCTTAAATCAGCCCAGAATTTGAAATAAGCTCTTTCCTGCCAAAAGTGCAAAGACATCTGTTATCTCTTCTCTAATTCTTCACATTAAAATTGCAACAGCAGAGCAAATTTTTAGCATCATATCTCACTCAATCATTGATCTATGGATGAAAATTATTAAAATTTAAAAAAAATCAGATATGCTTATTCCCAAAAGTTTCATTCTTTGAGGTTTTTGTTTAAGATAAAGTTGAACACATGCATTTCAATCATGGCACTTATTTTAAGGCTCACCTTGGCTATTATTTCTCTCACTTGCCAGGTTAACCACTCTCAATTTCCACTTTTTTGTTAATTTAAATGTATAATAAATATACAACTAAATCTCTCCTTAATAAATGCCACTTTTATTATACATATATAAAATAATTGACTTAAGTCATTCAAATATAATCAGGTTTAATTTATCTCTTCAAGTTTGTCACTGAAAATACTCTATTAGCTAAAAATCTCTAGATGGATTAACTAATGTCATTGTATGTATATGAAAATATTTTAAATTTTATGTTAATACAAAATCATTATTTTATTATTTGTTATGTAGTTGATAAATAGTCATTGTTGAAAACATGTAAAATAAAAACACGAAGGAATTTAATAATCTTTCATTCAACATCTAAATATCTCTTTCACTGGAATATATTGAAAATATATACAATATAATTTATATTTATATTTGCATAAAATGTTTCTGTAAAATTGAGGTGACTCCTTATATCATTTTATAACTTTTTCCAATTGTGTTTTCTTTTATTTCCCTAGTAATAATCTGTTAAATCTCCAAGTAGAGCACCTAATATTTAGGATACTCATCCTTATAGACGCCTCTCACTCCCTTTTTTTTAAACGTGAAATATTAGCATCTTATAATTTATTTTATAGAATGATCTGTTTTCAAGTTCAGGGATTTCTTTGAAAATTGCATTAATTCAAAGGCAGTTCTCCATTTAATTGGATTAATGTGCTTCACCTGCACAACTTATTTCTCATCGAGTTGTGATTTTTATACCTTTATTTACAGAAGATGTGAGTAATCACGGAATGTGCTTCTTTGGTCCTCAAACACAGATATAGAGTTCTGAGATCTGAGGAAACTCTTTGGATGTTAATCCAATATCTTTGATATGAGAAATCTGAAATCAGCATGATTATCTTTTACTTTTTATGTTAACCTATTTTTTAATCTGATCTAGACGGTTGAAAAACATTTTAAACCTATTTTTAAATGTAAAATAAAAATCTAGCACAGGTATAAATATGTTTCCTCAGGTAGATTTTCACTTATGTTCAGTAAACTTTTTCAATCTAAAGTTTTAAGTCTTCTGAAGTTTAGCATTGATCACTACTCCATCAGTTCTGTGTTTTCACTCAAAACTTTTTTAAACATATATTTAAATCATATATGTTGTGTCTGTCCTCCACATCACATATTTTCCCTTTCAGTTAGAAGAAAGTTTCTCCAGTTTTTCATCTTCTTCACGGATTTAATTTTTCAGCATTGTCATGGTTGTTACTCATTGTTCCATTTTTTATTTTTATTTTATTTTATTTTTTTGTGAGGCGGAGTCTCACTCTGTCGCCCAGGCTGGAGTGCAGTGGTGCGATCTCAGCTCACTGCAAGCTCTGCCTCCCGGGTTCACGCCATTCTCCTGCCTCAGCTTCCTGAGTAGCTGGGACTGCAGGCGCCCACCACTACACCCAGCTAATT
Source organism: Pan paniscus (assembly GCF_029289425.2). Classification (NCBI taxonomy): domain Eukaryota; kingdom Metazoa; phylum Chordata; class Mammalia; order Primates; family Hominidae; genus Pan; species Pan paniscus. The sequence continues at coordinate 28,189,695 of NC_073264.2, read as the reverse complement.
TTTTGTATATATATATTTTTTTATTTTAGTAGAGACAGGGTTTCACCGTGTTAGCCAGGATGGTCTCGATCTCCTGACCTCGTGATCCACCCACCTCGGCCTCCCAAAGTGCTAGGATTACAGGTGTGAGCCACTGCGCCCGGCCTCATTGCTCCACTGTTTTAATGTAATAACTTTGATTCTGTTTTATGCATTGTGCACTCTTATCTCATGTTGTTTCCTTCTTTTTTAACTCCTTACAAACACAAGTTTTTTTTAAAAAAAATGTAAATGTTTATTCTGTTTCTTGAGTAAGTTTATTTTGTAGAAAAAAAAATTGCCATGATTTTTTATTTGTTGGTTTGTTTGTTTGGAAAGGAGTCCCTTTGCCACCCAGGCTGGATGGAGTTCAGTGGCCCAATCCCCGCACACTGCAGCCTCCGCCTTCCAGGCTCAAGCAATTCTCCCACCTCAGATTCTGGAGTAGCTGGGACTACAGGAGTGTGCCACCACACCTGGCTAATTTTTGTATTTTTAGTAGAGACAGGGTTTCGCCATGGTGCCCAGGCTGGTCTCGAACTCCTGACCTTAAGTGACCCACCTCGGCCCGCCAAACTGCTGGGATTACAGGCATGAGCCACTGCTCCGGGTGATTGCCATGATTTTTAAGAGTTGTTCCCAGAGTATGCACACGTATGTTTATTGTGGCACTATTCACAATAGCAAAGACTTGGAACCAACCCAAATGTCAAACAATGATAGACTGGATTAAGAAAATGTGGCACATATACACCATGGAATACTATGCAGCCATAAAAAAGGATGAGTTCATGTCCTTTGTAGGGACATGGATGAAGCTGGAAACCATCATTCTCAGCAAACTATCGTCAGCAAGCTATCGCAAGGGCAAAAAACCAAACACCGCATGTTCTCACTCATAGGTGGGAATGGAACAATGAGAACACCTGGACAGAGGAAGGGGAACATCACACACCAGCGCCTGTTGTGGGGTGGGGAGAGGGGGGAGGGAAAGCATTAGGAGATATACCTAATGTAAATGTTAATGGGTGCAGCACACCAACATGGCACATGTATACATATGTAACAAACCTGCACGTTGTGCACATGTACCCTAGAACTTAAAGTATAATAATAAATAAATAAAATAAAATAAAATAAAGAGTTGTTCCCATTATAGTGATAAACTGAGAAAGCAGAAAGTAAAAATGCGTGTTCACGTGCCCACAGACCTCAAAGGCCCCAAAGAGGAAAGTGAATCATTAAGACTGACCACAGTATCAACCACTGTGCTATTACTCATCTCTTCCTGGGATGATTTTTTTCTATCACTTATCTACCTAATTTGTGATTATATAAACTCTGGTTTCACATACATAGATATAGCTGTGAAGATAGATTGACAGCTTGTTACATTAGAAGCACTTAATAAATATGAATGATTATGATGATGACGTGCTGCAGAAATCATGATTTCAGAACACTATTGTACAACTCTCAACCTCACATAGAAGCTTAAGAATACTAAATGATACTTAGCTTGCTTACTTTACTTGAAGGGAAAACCAACAATTTTCTTTTCAAATATCCAGTAAAAGAAAACAATTGAGTTCATCTGATAGCTGCTATCAAACACAAAATAATGAAAACTTACAATCTAGAATAGTAAATCTGAGCTTTCAGGAGATAAGAATCATTTGACCTATTTACAAATTAGAACATGCAGTCAGTATGTATTTATAAAATTAATTTATATAAGTGATTTCAAAACATGTGATCTTAGATCATAAGCCCTCTTTATTTAGCTGAAATAATCATAATAAAAAGTTGTTGGCAGCAAAACTTGTAATAAATATTTCTGAATGGAGATTTAATTAATTATAACAACAATGCTTGAACAATCATTGCCAAAATAAATAAATGCCACCAAGAACACAGGCCTTCCATGCAATTTGCATTGCATTAACAGATCTCATTTTTATCATCAGCAACTTTTTACTAAGAAACCATTGTGAACAAAATATTGGCAGTGCTCTCCTTGCTACAGATATGATCAACTGTATTTTCTCAGGTGAGTGGGAACAAGGAGGTGGACCATGGGGAAGAGGAAACAAGATATGAGTCTTTTGGCCTCTCTTTCCGCTTCATTTAGAACAATTGCAAATATTAGGATTCCAACAACAATTTTATTTGTTCGAGCTTACTGATTTGCCCATCCTTCAAACTTAGAAAAAAAACAACCACATTTTTTCCCAGTATTATGAGAATCTTAGAGAGTTCTACTATAGAAACATACATGTCCCTGTCAAGATACAGCTACTCAGTAGTCTCTTGTATTATTGCCTAACTAAATTATTGCCTAATAAAATAATATAAAGCCAGATATCCTAACTCTATTTATATATTCATTTAACTCATGTGTTATATTTTAAGCTTATCATCTTAACGGTTTTTCTCTTGTGCTTTACAAGAGCCTGGTATCACTTCATTTGTGACACTCCACACTGAGTATAGAAATCTTACAAGATACAAACACATGCTTCCCTACTGAGACTACCAACAAATTCCAGTCTGTTTCTGCTATACTTTTTGATATGTCTCACTATCATGCTTCATTTAGTAACTCCAGTTGTTATATTATACAATTCATATTAATCCTCAATATACTTTTGGCATCAAATGGCACATAGGTAAGTCATTAGTAAATATTTATAATTAAGCTTAAATAAAATAGTTCTGTAATAAAAGCCAAATAAGACACCACTAGGCTGTAAAAAGAGCATTTTTAACCCTAGCCCTTATTGTTTAAATGATAGCTTAAACTAGAAGGCAAGGAATCATGGATATACAATATAATGTATATCTGAATAAATGAGAACCTTTAGAGCTATACAACAACTAGAGGCTATTTTCTGCCATGAAAATTCAGGTAGAGACACTAAAGAAAGGTCCGTTGTGTCTGCAAAACTCATCTGGGAAGCTTCTTAGGAAGCACGAGGGGGACTTCATGTGAACGAGAAATAAACTTCCACTGTGTTTAAAAAAAAAAAAAATCAGGAAAGACTCTTAAAACTCCTACTTCAGACTACAACCACAAGCACTGAATATTTTTAGAAGAATGTTTTACAGTAAGCATTAGCCTATTTTCTGGTAAGGAGAGACAGTCCTCCATACTTCCAGCATTTCTTGCACTGTATGAATTTATGAAATAGCAAACGGCATTGGTAAACATTAAACTATATTAATAGAATTTATGAAACCTCTGTTGATAAGTAAATGCCTATACAGATGACACTTAAAGGTGTTAGGCTCTCTCTGATAGATAATTTAGCATCATATTGAGGAGTGACAAAAACAAGCTTAAAATAGTATGGGATGCTAAGAGACAATTTGTATCAGAGGCTAACCAAACATGGAACCAGGTTCCCATATACTAATGTCTCAGCTACACTTGGACAGGGACTTCAGCAATATTCTTGTAATGAAAGCCTAGTAATCAACATTAGCATCAACATGTAGACTATTTCATATAATGTGCTCAGCTATATCCACCCAATTTTTGGTTTTATTTATAAATATCATGTTTAATAGAACTTTTTCAAGTATTTATGGTTTAAATTTGATTCTGCTTCCTAACTACTGAGACTGAGTTCTTCAGAGGAATTCCTATTCTAAGTGAAATTAGTAATGGCTAGAGGTTCTGCCTCACCAACCCAACATACATTTTTGTCATATACCTCTGTGACTATGTCCTCGGCCTTAGCTGCACAAAGGCTATTCTTGCTGAATGATGTAGAGTTTACAAAAGTATGTAGAATGCCCACTGGGAATTAGTCCAAGACCTAGATCTAGAATACTAGATACTAAAATAAAATGAGTATTATTAGATTACAAAATGACCTAATTTTTTTTTCTATCTTCGTTTCTCAGTGGGATTTAATGGAATCATTGTAAGCCACCATAACAAAGCAGAAGAGCCCAGGGAACCACACATATCTGTTCATTTCTCTCTGAAATTTCCATTTCTTTTGAGTCCCATTGCTTTACTTAATTAATGTTCTATGATTCATCATTCTCAAATATCTGTCCATAGCAAATACAAAATTTGTTCTCATTTGCATCCATCCTATAACTCTGTCAGTAAAATAGCCTCCTTGTTATCTCTTCTCCCACAACAAAACCATTCCACAAATCATTTTGACTTTTTTTCTTTCTCATCATATTGACCTTCATATTCCCATTCCTGAGATTAACATTGTTACACACCAAAAGCTACAGAGACACTGAAGTTATAGGAATGCAATTTTACCAAAATCATTTATAACGGTCAATTATTTTTATTTTGTTCAACAGACAATAACTATAAATAATCTGAAAAGAATGAAGTAGAATAAATTAATGTTTTCCTATGAAGAATATGTGTGTATATTCTAGTACCTGACCCTCACAAATCCACGAAGCAACATTTAGCTAACATGCAAATCTCCATATATATTTAATGCACTAGTAACAAAATGAGATCAACAATAGTACCAAGAGTTTCTATAAAACAACAACTAATGAAAATGTCTACAGAGGAATATTTTCACTTTTTAAACATAAAATGATCAATCTAAAGAATATATTTTGGCAAATTAGGTAAGAGCACAATTGGTTCCATTATCTTTTGGTTAGAATACACTTCTCTAAATGTAGAAAGGATTTTGATTGAAAATATATCCTTGATTTTATGTAAAAAATTATTTCTATGTCATATATTGTAGTTAATTGTGTTAGTAAAATAATTGCACAAAAGTGGATGTTCTCGAGTCATTTATGTAAAATGTAAGAGACACAGTATTATATTCAATAGCAATAATCGAAGGTATATTATAGAATCTTTTAAAAATGAGCCATCAGCAAATTAGCAGGTATATTCTGGCAATAATACTCACACAGTGACAAAATTGCTGTATTTTCTACGGGAAGAACTGGGTAGTAAATTTAATATTATACCAAAGTTCATTTAACAAGGGGACTTTTCACAAGAATCTACCATTGTGAGAAAAATAAAAATAAAAGCAAATACAAGTAAAATACCTGAAACTACACAGAAGCCCTCCACTATGTTACCATGACACTAGTTACAGAAATCCAAGAGTGTTTAAATCCTGCCTCTGGCAATGTTATATATAACATGTGTAAATTGTATTCTCAAGCCTTAAATTGAAAAATTTGCTTCTCTTCAGCTCTTGTTGTGGGCTGAGAAAATAAAAGTCTGCAGGAAAAAAAAGTATGACATGAACAATAAACATAATAGATTTTTGGACTTTCCATCCCTACATTTTATACTCTGAGCTTCCTTTGTGTTGCCAAAGAGAACAGAATTTTCCCAAAGCAATACTGGTAGTTGAGGCAATATTCCACAAATAAAGTTTATTAGAATTAGGAAGGAGCTATTTCCAGTTGACAGTTCACTCAGCTCTATAGCTGTGTTTGCACCCAGTTTAGCCATCATCCGTCACATTTCTATTCCCTAGAGGTACAACACAGGGAGTTCTTTGTTTCTTAGCAGAGACTTTCCAGATAGCCAACAGAGGAGGTCTCTCAGGGCTTTTCCAAAAGAGACTGGGTAAGGAAGCACAGGTAATTGCAGACCAGAACAAGGAACAGCAAAAGAGAAAAAGTGCTCTTAGCATAGCACTGGGCTCTTAACAGATATTCAAAAAATATTTAATTAATTTTTTAAAATTCCATATCTCATACATTCTACAATCAGAATCACTGAATTAGGAGTTTTTCATCTCCCTTTGTCCTTAACAATCTGCAAGAAGACATTCAAATTTAGAAACTAGACATACCCACACCCATCTACATGCAAATCAGCATTTGTGTGCAACCCCGGGCATTTGGAAAATGTTAATATTTACAACTACCTGTTTCAATTTAATAGTATAAAGTATTATATTGCAAAGTGTTTTAAAATAAGGGAGCGTGCATATTCATAAATACTCTTTCTTGAATTTTGGACCTGATTTTTGAAAGTAGTATCGGGAGTCCCCTTTCCTTCACACTCCCACAATCTACTTCAAATTTTTCAGGGAAGTCCCTAGAAAACAACAAGGGCATAAAATATAACCATCTTAGAACACAATCCCACCACTAGGGCAATGAACTTTTTCATCAAAAGAGTGCAGAATCCTAGCACTGTGGGAGGCCGAGGCAGGCGATTCATGAGATCAGGAGATCGAGACCATCCTGGCCAGCATGGTAAAACCCCGTCTCTACTAAAAATACAAACATTAGCCGGGCGTGGTGGCACGTGCTTGTAATCCCAGCTACTTGGGAGGCTGAGGCAGGAGAATTGCTTGAACCCGGAAAGTGGAGGTTGCAGTGAGCTGAGATCACACCACAGCACTCTAGCCTGGTGAAAGTGTGAGACTCCGTCTCAAAAAAACAAACAAACAAACAAACAAACAAAAGTGCAGAAGATAAGATTTCCTGTAATGTCCCCACTAGTAACAGAAAAGAAGACAAACTCTGGAATTACATAGCCTTCCCCTTGAGATTTGTCTTGAGGCTAAAGAACCTAGGGGAATGAAAAGGAGATGACATTTACTGAGTGTACATTACAAACAAAACACACTTCATGGCTTATATATTATATATTTAATCTTTGCACTAGTCCTGTGAGGTAGGTGGTAGTTATCCCATCTTACCAATGATGAAACTGACACTCAGAAAGGTTAGGCAACATTTCAAGATTACACTGTTAGTAAAAAGAGGGCTCTGTGTGACTCAGTGGCAGCCTTCGCTGAACTGTGTACTGAAGTAGACTGGCTCTTGAGCAAGAGCCATCTGCTTGGGCTTATTCTGGTTTCTGGGACTTACAAAAAGAGAAACCGAGGTTCTTCTTCAGAACTCTGTCTTGAAAAATCATTTTTTAAATCCATTTCAAAACTATCAATTAAAAAGACAGAACAGAAGGAGGACTTTGAAAGAGAGAAGCCAGAGAAAGGGAAGGGAAAGGAGTCTTTAATTCTCAGGATGCCCGCCCTGGTAAATATAAAGAAAGAAAGAAAAAAAGAAAAAAGAAAAAGGAGCATGAAAACCCCCTTTCTCTGTGAAGCACTCCAGCAGTCAAAACAAAAATGTGGCCTAAAGCTCTAGGACTTCAACAAGGGAAAATTCAAGATGAGCCAGTTTTCTCACTATATTTCTCACTCTTATTCACCAGCTGATTGATAATTTAGTGATGATGATATCTAGATTGCTAGAATAAAATAGGACTTAAATGGCTTTAGAAATCAAAGCTATTAGGTTGAGCCATGTGAAAATGTCATCTTTGTCTATCAAAACTGGTTGAATAATGACAATTTAGTGTGGTTGAACCTAACATATTAGGTTGTTAACATCAATCCAAACATAGGAGGAGACCAAAATAATGAGAATTCAAACATAGCAACAACTCTGGATCATGTAAAATACAAGTTTTGACCCACACAATTTCTCTGACCAAAGTTGATAAGCCAGTTTGCAGGTAGAACATTCCCAAAAGACAGTAGTCCAGAGCTCTGAAATATTACTCAGGAAACACTCTTTTGCCGTAACAGCAGTTTCACATATGGCAAAGCAAAACACATGTGAACAAAAGTTCTACTTCTCCCATGCCAGGGGCAGTTTTTCAGACTAAAATAGCTGGTCTGTGCTTAACTATTCTCACAGCTATGGCGAAGCTTTAGTTAGGACCTCAGTGTAAATTATATTCAGCCAATAATTGTGTGGAAGTACCAATTTAATTTTTAAAGAACAAGCCTTGAGGTTTAGCATAACTAAGCTTGAATTAACATGTTTGCTACAAGGGCTAGGCAAGCTGCTGGGTACGCTGGCCAATTCCAGTGTACAACCAACCCCCTTAGGTTTTCTACCACATGTTTGAAAGGCCTGTTCTCTATGGCAAAGGCAGAATATATCCTGTAGGCTCCCTATGCAGCAAGAGGCTAAAATAGCATTTAAATTTGATCCTTGGAACCAAGGGGGAAATACAAAGCTGTCCAATTTCAGAAGAGCTGGAATGAAATTCAGCTGATATCACTGTCATGCTTAGGAGAAGGAAAAGGCAGACAAGCCCAAGAGGAGATAGTCACAACAAACAAGAACTCTGGATCTCTGAAATGAGAATCTACTGCCAAGTCCTCTCAGCTAGCAGTGCACAGTGTTGTGAACTCCTGGGGAAACTCAGACTCTCCACAGATGGGCACTTGTGGCATATGTTTTCCCTTCACAGTACACTGTAAACGGATACTTTCCTTTCTGCTTTGCTTCTTTGTCTAAAATTTAAAGAGCACACTTAATTGTGCTAGGCACTTTCCTAGACATTAGGTCTAGATTCCAGATATTGGTGGACTAAGAGGAGAAGACCCCTAAGAAATTGTTTTAGGAAGAACCCATCACTTTGGAAATGGTGAGTGAACAAGAAGTCCAATAGGGAACAATTCTAACAAGGGTAACACACCTCAAGTATACAGAAGTTAGGCAATTAAAGCACCGTTTAGTGAACTAACACGGGTTTAATTTATAAGCATGTAAGTGAATTTAGATGAATATACATTTGTAAGAATGTAAGATTTTTGCTTTCTCGTTAAAGAGGTATACTCTTTAGTGCTAGTCTTCACATTTCTGACTTGTTCATCCCTCCCCACCTAAACTCTTAGATTATTTCCCTTCGCCTTACTTAATTGAAATACTTCCCTTAAGGGAAAAGTATCTACGTATTACCTTAAATGTAACCTGCCATTTTTCACAAGCAGTTTCTTTAGAATGGCCCCATGATTTTTCTGTATGTTATTATGAATTAGAAAACTAAAGCAGAATGGAGAATTGGTTGATAAAGTTAGTGAGTGAAGAAACTTCAAGATTGTATCTGAGATTCCTAAAATAAATAACATCCCTTTTCCCCATTATGACTGAAATCATACACATTGTAATCTGATTTTTTCAGTATAAATGTTTTCAAAATAAAGGAAGTCACGTGGATAAAACAAAGGCGAAAGTATTCTGATGCCTTCTAGGTTCAGCTCTATCTGTGCCAAGTTGTTCTTTGATAATTCTATTACCAGATTCTCCTACTCAAAGAGGCTTAACTGGAACCTGTATGTGTTATACAATTAAATTATGTGTGACTAAAAAGAAATAAAATGTTTTCCTTTTCTAAAATATAGTTAATAAAAATTTATTTTCCCAATTTTGTCCATACTCACTTTGTAACCAAATGTACTTATTAAGACATGTCTTAGACGCTGCAGGGTACATATGAGGTTTTTTTATTTTCCAGTAACATACCTTTTTGTCCATCTTTTGTTAAAGCACACAGATTTCCCTTCAGGAAACTGGACTACATTATGTTTTTACTCCCAATCTTCCCCCTCTCTACATTTATATCTTTTGCAGTTCTTTCAACAGTAGCAGATTATACTTCCCTACCTCGTTGATTGGCTGTGTTATTTGCTTTGATCAATGAGAGTGTGAGCAGACATGACACGGAAGCTTCACATGTACTTGAACCAGTGCTTCCAGGGTTCTTTAGCCATTGCTATGAACAGAAGATACCCCTGGTGGCACACAGGCCCTAGAATAATGAGAGACACGTGGAGATGAGCTAAAACAACACCTCGCCTGTAGCCAAGCCAGAGTGAGTTCAGCTAAGATCAGCCAAACCCCAGCAAACCCACGGAAATATGAGCAAGCAATAATTGCTTATGGTTCTATGAGGATAATAGTTTGTAGTTCTAGTATTCAATATCATTGGCAGCATATCTGAGTGATAACAGACACAAATTCGTACCCTTATGAATTCTAGTGAGACTTTCAGTAAAGTTTATCTTCTTCCACTAAAAAGAGATGGGCATATGACCAAAGTTAGGTCAGTCTGACTCTCTCTCCTAAGAATTTCAATCAACCTGAGTAACAAAGACAGAAAACAGTTGAAGCTGTTTCATCCCGGAAATTCTGCAGAGATTATGCAATACTTCTTAAAATCCAAATTCCTAAAACAGCCAAGGATCTTGAATTTTCCAAGACTTCAGATTTTTCTTTATTCTGTTGAGCTAACACACATTAGTTAAATTCATTCATTTGTTCTTAAGTTAGTGACTAATTTTCTGTTGCTGGTAACTCAAAAACCTTAATGATATAAGGACTTCATTTTTCAATCTCTAAATAAATTCATTGAATAGCAAAATATCTTATCATTATTTGTTTTTTGTTGTTGTTGTTGTTGTTTTTGAGACGGAGTCTCGCTCTGTCACCCAGGCTGGAGTGCAGTGGCACAATCTCGGCTCACTGCAAGCTCCGCCTCCCAGGTTCACGCCATTCTCCTGCCTCAGCCTCCCGAGTAGCTGGGACCACAGGCGCCCGACACCACGCCCGGCTAATTTTTTGTATTTTTAATAGAGACGGGGTTTCACCGTGTTAGCCAGGATGATCTCGATCTCCTGACCTCGTGATCAGCCCGCCTCTGCCTCCCAAAGCGCTGGGATTACAGGCGTGAGCCACCGCGCCCGGCCGACATCATTTGTATTTTTCAGGACTGACCAAAATTCACAACGAGAAGGGGGTTGCCTACTACAATGGGAATTTCTCCAGACAAGTTAAAAAAACAAAGGCTTCAACATCAGGTAACTTACATGTACATTTAATTTGACATAAGAAAACGAATAGGGCCTGATGATGACTCTTTTTGTTTTAGAACATTAATAAAAATATTTCCACCAACAAACATTTCATAGGTGTTATTCTTATTTTATTACAGAAGCTATACAGTATAAAATCAAAGAACCCTCTTGAAATGGCATGTAACATGCCAAATATAAATTGAGTCAGAATTATTATAAATGTACTTTAAATAACTCATGAAAATGCAAATATTTATTTTAAATGATGATATAATTCCTGTTTCCAGCAATATGATGATCAAAATAATCTGAAAACTCAGCTGCTACCAAACAGCTACAAATGTGGAATAAAATTTTACTGCATATTTTAACTGCATAGCCAATATTTAAATTACACTTGTGAGATATCCTCAGAAACCAAAATTGGAAAAGGAACGAAAAGTAGGGGAGAACTACATGAGCTGATAATTTTGCTGGGGTGGAGTGGGCTACAGTTAATTCCTCTCCTTAACAAGGGATCTTGGATTTTAATGCCCAGATGTAGCTAATACTCTGTGTCTGAGAAAGGAACGGATTATTAGTGATAGTCTCCCACAAAGCTGAGACACTCGCCCTCAGGAAAAGGGTAGACACGCGTAGGTAAAGAGGGACTATAAGTAAGCTTATGCTTTTCCCTGAAATTTAGGTGAATAAAGAACTGATCTGAGAATCCAAAATAGTGGTGAACCTAACATGGATTTGAAATTCAAATCAAAATATCAAACTCTATGGTGCTTAAAGTACAAAATTAATATTAAAACAGCACCAGTTTGATTACAATACCTTTAGCACATGGCATTAGCCAATGCAGACACCTAAAATGAACAATACTAACAATAAATAGCAACAGTGATACAATTATAGCAGAGATTTAAAATGCTAAGAAAAAACTAATAACAAAGTTAGCCAATGAATATAAACTTTTAATTAAAAGGCTTACTAGAAGAGGACAACTTGCAAATATATTTCATAGAAGACCTATAACCATTAGAGAAATTGAATTGGTCTACACCAGTATTTCTCAGCTTTGTTACCATTGATGATTTGGACTAGTAATTGTTTGTTTTCAGAAGCTGCCCTATACATTGTGGGATATTGAGCAGTGTATCTGGTCCCTATTCACTAGATGCCTGTAGCAGCCTCACAGTTGTGATCATTTTGTCTCCAATTCTCACGGATGACTGAGGGGTTCAAGACTTCAGTGGAGGAAGTAACAGCAGATGTGGTGGAGATAGCAAGAGAACTGAATTACAAGTGAAGCCTGAAGATGGGACTGAATTGCTGCAATCTAATGGTCAAACATGAATGGATGAAGAGTTGCTTCTTTTGGATGAGCAGTGAAAGTTGCTCCTTGAGAAGGAATCTACTCTTGGTGAAGATGCTGTGAACATTGTTGAAATGACAAGGATTTAGAGTATTCCATAAACTTAGTTGGTAAATCACCAGCAGGGTTTGAGAGGATTGACTCCAGTTTTGAAAAAAGTTCACTGTGAGTAAAATGCTTTCAAACAGCATCACGTGCTACAGAGAAATCTTTTGTGAAAGGTAGAGTCCATTTACGTGGCAAAATTCATTGTTCTGTTATTTTAAGAAATGACCACAGCCACTCCATCCTTCAGCAATCACTACCCTGATTTGTCAGCAACCATCAACACTGATGTAGGATCCTCCACCAGCAAAAAGATTACAGCTTGCCTAAGGCTCAGATGATTATTAGCACTTTTTCGTATGTGCATTGTTTTTTCAGATATGTTATTTCACACTTAGACTATAGCATAGTGTAATCATAACTTTTATATGCACTGGGAATCCAAAAAACTCTTGTAACTCACTTTACTGTGATATTTGGTCTACTGTGGTGGTCTGGTACCAAACTTGCAGTATCTCTGAGGTGTGCCTGTACAGATTCTCCAAAACCACAAATTAACAAATAATCTCCTCCTTTAAAAATTTGTCCCTGAGACTCAAGAGAGAATTTATTTTATGCAGTGGGCCTTAGGTTAATGTGAAAATTACATAAGGGCAGAATGAGAAGTAGGTGTGATTTCTTAAAATGGAAGAAAAATTCTTAATATTAGAAAACTGATTATTTAAACACTTATACACTGCTAGTGGGAATGTAAATTAGTTCAGGCACTATAGAAAGTAGTATGGAGATTTCTCAAAGAACTTAGAACAAAAGTACCATTCAACCAGCAATCCCATTACTGGATATACACCAAAGGAATATAAGTCATTCTACCATAAAGACACATGCGCACATATGTTCACTGCAGCACATTCACAATAGCAGAGATATAGACTCAACCTAGAGGCCCATCAATGGTGGACTGGATAAAGAAAATATCGTACATATTCACTATGCCATACTATGTACTCTTTTGTAACATACTATTTTGTACACTGAAAGAATCAGGTATTTTTTCAAATGTTATTTTAGTTTTGGGGGTACAGGTTGTCAATTGCATGTCATGTAGATGCCATACTATGCAGCCATACAAAAAATGAAATCATGTCATTTGCAGCAACATAGATGCAGCTGGTGACATCATCCTAAGCAAATTAATGTGAGAACAGAAACCAGATCCCTCAAGTTCTCACTTATAAGTGGTAGCTAAACATTCAGTACATGTGAGACAAAGAAGGGAACAATAAACAATGGGGGCTACTTGAGGATGGAGGATGGGAGGAAGGCGAGGGTCAAAAAACTACCTATCGGGTACTATGCTCACTACCTGAGTGATGAAATCACCAGACCCCAGTGACATGTTATTTACACTAGTGACATGCAATTTGACAACCTGTACCCCCAAAACTAAAATAACATTTGAAAAAATACCTGATTCTTTCAGTGTACAAAAGAGTACATTACAACTGAACTGAGAGCATCCTAGGAATTCAAGAATTAGCATTAGAAAAGAATATGATTTTAATTTATCATATTGATACTGCTACAGATGCATTACAGAAGCATGGATGAATCTAATGAACATAATATTGAGCAAAGAAGTCATAAGCACATAAGTAAATATGGTATCCCATTTGCTATAAATTTCAAAAACAGACAAAACTAGCATATAATGTTAGAAGAGTAGTGATTCTTGGCAGATGCAGGTAGTGGATAGTGAAACAGAAAGGGCATGAGATATTTTATTGTCCTCTGCTCTTATGTTTATTAGGTCTTTCCTTACCTTTGAAGTGCTATTGCTTGCCTAGGTGTAAGGCTATCAATTTACCTCTGAGTTCTGTTTTATCTACATCTCATAAGTTTTATGATGCTATGTTATCATTCATATTCAGTTCAAAATACTTTACATTTCTGAATTTAAGTTCTCTTTGACTCATGAATTATTTACAAGTATATTGTATGATTTCCAGGGAGTTTTTCTAGTTGTCTTCTTGTTATTTATTCTAGTAATATGATCATGGTCATATAACATCATCTGTGTTATCTTAATCTTTTCAAATTCATTGAGGTTTTGTTTGTGGCAGCAAATGGACAATTTTGGTAAATGTTTCATGTGTGTTTGAAAAAAATGTGAATTCTGTCATTATTCATTGCAGCTTTCTATATATGTCTGTCAATCAGGATAAATTTGTTAATTGTGTTGCTCAGCATGTTATATGCTTAATATTTTTTGCCTTATTAGCCATTGAGAGAGGTATGTTAACATCTCCCAATATAATAGTAGATTTGCTAATTTATCCTCTTAGTTTTGTCGACTTTTGTTTTGTAAATTTTGAAAATATGTTTTTGGTAATGTACAGATTTAAGACTGTGATATTTTCTTGTTGGATTAGCCCCTATATTGTTATGAATATCTCTCCTCGGCTCTACCAACTCTTGCTTTTAAAGATTGTCTGATAGTATTGCTAGGCCTACTTAATTTTGTTTAGGATTTTTATGATACTTTTTTTTTGCATTTGGTTAACTTAACTTCTCTGTGTTCTTAAATTAAGGATGTTTATCTTAATGCAAATCAAAACCACAATGAGATACCATCTCATGCCGGTCAGAATGGTGACTATTAAAAAATCAAGAAATAACAGATGCTGGCAGAGTTGCAGAGAAAAACAAATGCTTTTACACTGTCAGTAGGAATGTAAAATAGTTTAACCATTATGGAAGACAGTGTGGTGACTCCTCAAAGATCAAAGTTCTAGAAACAGAAATACTATTTGACCTAGCAATCCCATTACTATGTATATAATCAAGGGAATGTAAATCATTCTATTATAAAGATACATGCACATGTTATATTCATTGCAGCACTATTTCCAACAGCAAAGACATGGAATCAACCCAAATACCCATCAATGGTAGACTGGATAAAGAAAATGTGGTACACATACAATAACGGAATACTACACAGTCATAAAACGTATGAGACCATGTCCTTTGCAAGGACATGGGTGGAGCTGGAAGCAGTTATCCTCAGCAAACTAATGCAGGAACTGAAAAGCAAACACCACATGTTCTCACTTATAAGTGGGAGCTGAACGATAAGAACACATGGACACATGTTGGGAAACAACACAAACTGGGGCCTGTCTGGGCAGAAAGTGGGGAGGAAGAGCATCAGGAAGAATAGCTAACTGAAGCTGGGCTTAATACCTAGGCAATGGGTGGATCTGTGCAACAAATCACCATGGCACACATTTACCTATGTAACAAACCTGCACATCCTGCACATGTACCCAGGAACTTAAAATAAAAGTTGATTAAAAAAAAAAGAATGTTTCTCTTATAAGAATACTACAGTCATTTTTTTTTAATCCAACCTGAACAGTCTTTATTTAGACTATGTCATCCATCTACATAAAATATAATTACATGTTGGTCTATATCTACACACTTAATTATTTGTTTTGTGTTTAGTTCAACTACTTTATGTTTCCTTTTGCTTTCTTAACTTCTTTTGGATAAGATCAAATATTTCTATTTGTTCTTTTGTTTCTTTCAAGTAGTGTGATTATTTGGGTTTTGTTTTTTACTATTCATACAGTGTATATGCTAGATACTACAACATAAATCATTGACTTATTATAATCTAATAAAATTTGTATTCCTACTACTTTCTTGATACTACCTGGAAACACAGTACTTGTAAATTATATTGACCTTTCTTACCTTTTATATTATTAGAATCATGCTTTTTAGTTCTACATATAATTTAACCCACAAGATATTACTATTATTTTTCAGTAGTCTGTAGAATTTAATATTTGCCTGTATGTTTCTCTTGCCTTGTGTTCTTTATTCTCTTATAAAGCACTTCCACATTTCCATCTAGATCATTTCTCCCTTGAAAAGTGTGTCTATTAGTGTTGGTCTGCTAATAATAAATTGCCTGTCTTATTTGTTTCAAAATTTATTTTACCATGTTTATTGAGGAACATATTTTGGGATAGAAACCTTAGCTGAGAGTTTTTTCTAGAAATATCATTTAAATTTTTTCTGATTTGAATAATTTATGTTAAGACATCAGCTATCAGTCTAGTGTTCCTTTGAAAGCCACGTGTCCTTTTTTGTTTGTTTTTCTGAATGTTTCTTTCTTCTGTGCCTTTGATTCTCGACAATTTTACTATGATGGCTCTTGGTATGGTTTTCTTTGTATTTGTCCTGCCTGGGATTTGCTAAGTTTTTGGAATAGGTTAACATATTTCACCAAATCTGGAAAATTCTTTATTGTTTGTTCTCTGAATATTGCCTC
This sequence comes from Pan paniscus, assembly GCF_029289425.2. Taxonomy (NCBI): domain Eukaryota; kingdom Metazoa; phylum Chordata; class Mammalia; order Primates; family Hominidae; genus Pan; species Pan paniscus. The sequence goes on along the minus strand of NC_073264.2, from coordinate 28,173,293 downwards.
TGACACAGAAAGAGACTAATCTCTCTTTCCGGAATTCCAATTATAATTATATTAAGGCTTTTAATATGCCCATGTGTCTCTTATGCTATTATTTTTTTTTATTTTGCTTTCTATTCTGTTTTCTCTGCATTCAGTATTTTCTATTGACTCATCTTTGAATTAATTCATCCTGCCTTTTGCTTTGTGCAATTGACTATTAAACTCATCTCTTGAGTTATTCAGTTCTATATAATATTTTTTAAATTATGAGTTATTTAATTTGTACATCTTATTGATTGCTATTTTTATTTATCTTTTACACTGATTTTTGTTCATATATGTCTCAATTTTTAATATTTCCATCACAATTAGCTTAAAAGTCTTTGGCAACTTTTATATCTAGATCATATGTAGGTCTGCTTCTGGCATCTGAATTTTATTTTTATTATTAATATAATGCAAATCTTTCTCCTATTTCTCCCATTTCTCAGGAAAGAAGCTCAACTCCACAGAGAATTACATAGCATTGGTCATTCACAGAAAAGTAATTTGAAAGCACTTACGGCCATTAATAAGCAAATTTTCATTCATCTCATCATAGCTAGATAAAATGTACTATTTTGTATCTTTAAAAGAGTGGTTAAGATATACGATGAAATCTATTAAATGCCTTTCAGACATACACAATAATCCCATTAACTTTGAACTTAGAAATTCTATTAGAGTTGTCAAATCATTGATACTTACTACCACAAGGATTCAAATGGAACCCCAGTGATGTTGCATCAATAGTATATTTTCCTACATGATTGAGAGCAAATTCTTGTCAATAAAGATGCTCTAGTTTAGGTATTGTTAGAGCTCCACGTGTACTGTAAAACCTACACACAATTTATCACTTTGAAAGGTATAGATTTTATATAGTTCATGGAATGCACAGGTGACAAAGATAACAGTAAATTTCACAAAATTTAAGTAAAATGACTGTGTATGACTCAGATATGTCTCCCTTTTGAGACAAATGGCATATTTGTAAAAGGGAAGAATTTCTAGTGCACAAATAGATGTTTAAGAATTTTGATCAGTATTGCCTAATTAATTGCTCCATTTGTTATTTAAAAAAAATAGTAGTAGGCTCCAACTTACCCAAAACAAGTACCTGGTTTACAAGGTGACACCAATTCACTTCAAAGCAATCCTGATCATATACAATTTGTCCATGTAGAATGATATTTTAAATATCCAATTCTACATATATTGTAGTAAAAGCCACAAACTTGGTGAACAAAACTATCTGTAAGAAGATCTTGGTGTATAGCCATTTAGAATCACAAAGTATTTTGTTTTAATGATATTCTAAATATCCAGTTCTACATATATTGTACTAAAAGCCACAAACTTGGTGAACAAAACTATCTGTAAGAAGATCTTGGTGTATAGCCATTTAGAATCACAAAGTATTTTGTTTTAATGATATTCTAAATATCCAGTTCTACATATATTGTAGTAAAAGCCACAAACTTGGTGAACGAAACTATCTGTAAGAAGATCTTGGTGTATAGCCATTTAGAATCACAAAGTACTTTGAGATAGATGGAGAAATTAAAATATAGACTAAAAATGGCAAATGATACAGAAAATATCTACATGCTAATAAAATGTCTACGTTTATTCAGACTCAAATAAAGCAAATACTGGTCACCTTATTTTCAAATATATAATCCACAATTGTGGGAGAACCTGGAGAAGTAAAGACTGGATATGGGAGACAGAGGTTCACAGAGAGTCACTAACAAAACAGTCTGCTAAGCCAAGTACTTCTAAGCATGAGTGGGTCCACCAAGGGGAAGGTTATGGGGAAATCTATGAGAACTTGTGTATTTTGTATAGTTATCACCTCCATGAGTCCACAGCTATACATGTGGTAGTAGCCATGGACCCACCCTGTTAGTTAATGGGGACAATAATTGAAAAGACCTGCTCAGTTAGCAGGAGAAAGAAAAGACAAGCTACAACTTAGCCGGCCCCCCTGTGTCTGTCTGCAAGGACATTTAACCACAGAATGACCTTTGGAGAGTTTCACACCCACGTTCAGAGCGTTTAACCTCCACCTTCCCAACTTTGCATAAGTTCCTTTTTTTGCCAATTCTTAACCAGACTCATAAGCAGAAGGGGATTCTGGAAATGTAGTTCCCAGATTAATCAAGAGGCAAAATATGCCAAAGTACCTAACAAAGTTAAGTGCCTCTGTCTTACATAAAATTATAAACATATTCTCATTTATAACTTATATTATTGCTTCAAATAAAATTAAGCAATAATTTCTTACAGTTTTATTTTTAAAAAAGAAACAAGGGATAGGATATAGCCTTTCCATTGACATAAATTTCAAAACTTATAAATTTTAGACCCTCTTCCAAAATAAAAATACTGCCACTTACCATATGATAGAAAAGCAAAATTTGTATCTATATTTATGTTACCCTGAGAAAATCAAAGTTAATTTTAGTTCGATTATTAGTTTTGTAACTTCTTTCTTACTCTAGAAATTAATTTGTTATATATCATTAATCAATAATATATAAGTAGGAAAGTATGTATTTCGTAATGTTTAGCACATAAGTATATTAACTTAGCCTCTTGGAGAAAATCTTGTTGAATTTTAGAACTACCTTATGACTTTGATTGACCTTAACTCTTTTTTACTTCTTCGACAAAACACATCTAACTGAATTGTTTGTATTGAAATTCACAGAAAGTAATAAGCTAAAATACTTCATTTTGAGTCCAGAAAATGTGTCAATTTAAAAGATCTCATCAGGCACATTTGACACATTGTTGCTGCACACACTTGCACCCTTTTTGTTCACATTTTGTTTGAGTTCAAGGAAAGGAAAAGAGAAAAACCCATATACCTTGTTGCTCTGTGAATTCTACAGCCTGCAAGTGTCTGAGAAGCTGCCAGAACCTTTTATTTGTTTTGTAATCTTTAAGCTCTTTAAAAGGACCTTGACATTCTGCTTACCTTCTTCATTTCAGCTACCTATTATACATCAGCGTTTAATGATTTTCTAACTATAACTGTAAAATTGCTTTGCTCATCTTTCTGATGTCACAGCCTTTATAACACAATTCTTCCCCTTCTTTATTTGCTCTAGGGTGACATTCAGAGTACGAACATCAAAATCCTTTTTTGTTTTCTATTCCATTCCCTGGACACATAGCACTCCTTCCAGAATCCTTATGTTCCCTCAGATTCACAAAACTGCCCCCTGACTGTAAGTCATTACCCACAAAAAAAAGTCATTTGGTGAGCTGATTTTCTCTCTCATGCACAGCGCATACAAAGCACCTCATTATATCTCGGTATGGCCTAGTAAACTGCAGAGACGTGGTGGCCACTGAGGAGCCTCTGCACTTCACAGTCCCTGATGAAGAAAGAGCCTCTGCACTTTCTTCATCCTTTCACGTGCACTTCCTTAAGGAAAATAATCTCTAAGATGAAGAAGTCTTGCAGGCAACTGAAATTGAACTCCCTTTCTCCCCATATTCTCACTCCTATAACCCGCCTTCTCAGTCCCTTTCTGCATTCATCCAACACCCCCTTCCTGAAATTATTCTCACACAGATTTCTTACTCATTCATTGAACCTCTAAAGGAAATTGTTAGTATTTAGTAAGCTCTTTTCATATATTTCTCATTCTCCCTGGGAAAAGATTTTATTGATCCATGAATGTCATGACATTTCCAAGATGATGACAGTTATAGAATTTTTAACATGAGCAAGGCTTGGTTTGGGAAGAGACAGAAGACAGATGGGGAACTGGTGTTGTCACATATTATGTACCACAGAATATGGGGGTATCAGAGAGCACATGTGAATATGTCAGCAAGGTTCAGTAATAGATTAACACCTGAAAATAAAACTGAGCTAAGAATGAAGCAGTGAGGAGACAGGGTATTTATTCTTAAGAGAAAACTAAAACAATCATTAAAATTGCAGGTGAAAGTTTGGATTTGGAACTGACATTTTATGTCAATAAGCAATAATTATGGTGGAATGTGTTTCCATATTGCATGTAAGTAATTTGTACATGGATAAATATTTCGTATTATTACTCAATGAGAGACCTATTATTATTTTTCCATGTAATAAGAAAAAATGGTATTTGTAAGTAAGGCCAGTGGAATTGTCTATTAAATTATGAGAAAGAGATATTCATTTAGGATAGTTTGGTGTCTATGATAAATGAGGAAAGAGAGAGGAAAGAAGAGTGAGGTTCTGGGAGATTGGAAGTTAACTCAAGATATTGGAAGGGGATTGAAAAATTGGGGACTATAAAACCAGTAAAACATAAGAAGGGAAACTTGCTTTTATAAAGAATGAGTATTTTTTTTTGTTTTGATTTCCATGAAGTACATGAAAATAAAATTTTTCTTGACTGTAGCTCACCCAAAGGTTTATTGACCTTAGCTTTACAGCATTTGGATAAAGAGCTTATAAAACGCCTATCATTCACAGGCCTGAGGAGCAAGAATTCTTCCTAGGATAATAACTCAGGTGTCTGCCATTGACAAAAGTTGGCTGCTAGATTTCTTTGCAATGCAGTTTAGTTAAGTGATTCTGCAAATTATCTGTTCCTGCTATGTCTATCAGTAAGGCATTCTCACACAAGTGTAATTTTCAGTGAATAAGCAGTCTTGGCAATCAAGTAAAAAAGAAAAAAGCAGGAGGAGAGGGGAGGGCAGAAGCAAAGAATGCCACTCTAATCAATTCTGCCTTGGAGCGGAGACTCCTACCTAAATAACATGAGAGTTAATCAGCATTTTGTATGTGGTATGTAGAAAAAAACTGTCAATTTTTCATTGCAGTATAGATATCAAAGTAATGTTTCCATTACTGATTGGCTTCAGACAGTGAATATGTTCCATCGCAATGTAGTCACCACAGCTATTTCATTTAATACTATTTTTTATTTTGAAGTAAAAGAACATACCTTATGAGGGGCCGGGCGCGGTGGCTCGCGCCTGTAATCCCAGCACTTTGGGAGGCCGAGGCGGGCGGATCACGAGGTCAGGAGATCCAGACCACCCTGGCTAACACGGTGAAACCCCCGTCTCTACTAAAAACACAAAAAATTAGCTGGGCGTGGTGTCGGGCGCCTGTAGTCCCAGCTACTCGGGAGGCTGACGCAGGAGAATGGCGTCAACCCAGGAGGCGGAGCTTGCAGTGAGCCGAGATCGCGCCACTGCACTCCAGCCTGGGCGACAGAGCGAGACTCCGTCTCAAAAAAAAAAAAAACTAACATACCTTATGAGATACCATAACAAAATATCATTTTAATATTCAGCCTTCTCAGTTTTTTTCCTTTCAAATTATAGGTCTAAGGAGAACTTCCTTGTGAAGCAACCAAGAATTGTCTTGAGACAATAACATTCTAGAATTAGGTTTTGGGAGAGAGTGTCAAAATCTCATTCTAATGGTAGGTAGTTATGAGAGAATTGTTTATGTCATCCTACAAATATACAGTGAGCCTAGATTATATTCTAGACAATATTATATTGTTTTGTCATATGCACAGATGACTAAGGCTGGCTTCTAGACTTCAAGAGATGATAATATAGTTGGCTTTGTCCTAGGACCATTAGAATTGCCCTGCCTTCTTTTTAGTCCATCGTTATATGTACAGATAATTTATCTGGCAAATTATGAGACACAGGAGCAGATATTTTCCATTGAATTTCCCTGATGTAAGTATCAAAGTATTAATATGAGCTTGAAAAAGTCATATTGCAAAATTGCAAGTGAATTATTTCTAGGAAATTCACACCTGCAAAAAGGATACTTACTGTCCAAGTGGTAGCTCTTTAGTAAACTCTACACATTTGATTTCTTAGAGTTATTTATTAATCCAAATCCACTTTCTTACCAACCCCCAGGCTGAACAATTTTATCTGGGAAGAGATGTGGCCAACTTTCTAGGGCTGACTTTGATCCAGTAGAACATGTCTTTTACAAGCATTTACTTTACCAACTGGGAGCTCAGTACCCTCCCCTGTGAAAAACACCCAGGCAAGTCCAAGGTAAAATTTCATCTCTCACCTGCTAGGACAAAAAAGGTAGAGATGGTCAACATAATCAGGCCAATCCAGCAATTTCTAGAGCAAGATATCCACTCTTTGAACTTCTATGTGTTTCAACATCCCCAGGACTCCCATTGTTCAGACTGCCTGTGTGTGGGGTGGCAGGGGTGGAGGGACTGCCTGGCTTATTTAAGCACATGTTGACCAGACATCTATACAGAGCAGAATTGTTCTTACATCAGAAACAAAAACTTTAGTAATTCTAGTTTAAACGCGATTGAGCCGAATCAGAGATGCAGTTTATTCTCTCCTAATTTTTGTCTATTTATAGCCTCACTTAGTGACAGGTCTGTTGCACACGAGTGGCCTCTTACTCAACACATCTGCTCCCCATGTGTTGCTGAGTCACACATACTTTTTTCATTACCAAAAGTAACAAATATTTATTTTCTCCTTGGCAGTCCCAAAGAGTTGTTGCAACAGAGGGAAAAACAAGTGGGATTCCATTCAGCTTGGCTCCTAAAAAGATCCTTATTGGTGCTTGTGCCTCTACTACTAAAAGAGTTGTGGAAACCTTGGAATGTGTCCAGAGTAGAGCAATGGAAATGATTGGGAAAGAGGATCTATGAGAAGAGGCTCAAAGAATTGATATGGGTGTAGAAATAAAATTGTGTAGAATTACAGATAAACTATTTCAGGCAAAAAAAAAAACAAAAGATTAGAGAATAGCCTACAGCTGAGTTTCCTCTAAAGCAAGTTTTATAAACCTGAGACAGGCTTCAAGGAACTTTTGAACCCCTCTTTCAAATATTGTATCTACATCAATCTTTAATTTTTGTATGAGCCTCAGATGTAATCATGCACTATTAAGGTAATGGCATAAATTATGTTTTCTCATGATGATGTCAGAGGGCAGAGGTGAAAAACTGGGATTTTCCACTTTTTGTGATTTTCTATTAGTAATTCTTTAAATTGCAAATTGCAGCTTTGGACTTACACATCAAACCATGTCTGACCTAGAGGACAAGGAGTGAAAATGAATAGGCTAGCCCACATCGTTTCTCTGAATCAGTTTTATAATTGAACTGCACTTTAAACCTTATCTTTAGTCTTCTCACAAGTCTTATAAATGAATGTCACCCTGATTTGATTGACTGATCTTCGTTTCACACCCTTCATAAAGTAGCCCAAAATAGCTGCTGGAAAACGTTACAAACCTGCTGAGTTTTAGCGGTCGTCAACTTTATATTGTCAGAATTTCTTGTGGGTGAGTTATAATTAGGTTTATTTATTAACTATAAAAGCTCCTGAAAGAAAATATCACAAATCATGCCATAGCCATCTCATCTTGTCACTGCTTCTCTCTTAGGAAAGACAACATCTTATCCACTGTCATTAAGGATCATTGCTTAGAAAGGAATTTTAGGAACTAAAAAGATTGACTTCATACTGTGACAGTGAATTTGCCTTTTCTTTAAACTGGCTTATTTGCTATCTTAATTGCATATGTGTGAAATCACAAACATTCACAGGATAGGCTCTACAAAGGCATATTTGCTAGTATAATGATCACTTTCCTTATATAATCTGGTAATGGACTTAGCATCATTACACACATTTTGAAAGAAAAAAAAATCCTTCTATCAAGGTGGCCTAAATCAAAAAGAATGTTAGCTGACTTGAACATCAGCTGCTGCTTCGTGACCTTGATTGCGTTTAGATCACCTACATTCCCCCTGCTTCAGAAGAACCCACATTATGCTAATGACCCTACTTCCCAAAATATCTAACCCTCTCACATCTAGTTAAGCTAGTGCTGTTCCAAAAACATAGATCACCCAAATGCTCAGGTGCTTACAGAAAATTCACCCTTTCTAATAAGTCATTTTGGCTTGCCACTGCAAGTGTTCATGCATAAAACATACAAGCTGAACTCAAGAATTTCTGTAAAAATATGTGCCCCAGAATATTTTTCATGACTTAAAAATCATGTATTTTAAATTGTACACCCAATGTAATGTGGGAGTATAGCATTTTTAAGATGTATTTAAATACTTTAAAGAATTATTTTTCTACCTGTGGCTTAGCTAATGCAATCCGTGTTACTTACCTTTCCAAAAGCTATTAAATAAAAACGTAAAATTTATTTCACTTTTACATGTAAAACTCAACTTTCTGCTCAAGTGTAAACTCTCTGTGGGGATAGGAAATACAATCCCAAAATCTAATCTGTTTTTTAGTCTTAAAAATCATCTGACAGCTCTCCAAATGCAAAGTACACACACATTTTGAAAGTTAACCTTCAGGAAGTATAAATAGAACAGAGAAGCACCTTCCTGTCTCATTGTGTGTTCAAATGGCATAAATTGATTCAAAATCTATTAAGATTAATCTTTCAAAACTAATACTCTGTGGTTCGAAGGTTACTGAGATAGTTTCCCTTCATACCTTGACATGTTTTATCATATCTCAAAAGTGTCTTAAGGGCTCACATATTATCTGATGTTTATCTAGGTTATTGGCCCATTCCATTCATAGGCAACCCAAGCCATTTCTTGTCAGACAGAAACTGATAAAACTTCAATAGTATTCAAGAACATTTTCCAGCAAAGTAAATATCCCATTGACATGCAGTAGCATTAAAAAAAGAAAGAAAAAAAAACTGGTAGTCCAATGTATCACGAATGCCTATTTTCATAAATGGGCTTTTAGGTGAATGTGTAAGCACATAGTACTACGTCTGAAAGCTAGCTACTAAGAAAGAAACATTTATCTGTCATAAGAGTGTCTTTAAGTATACATCAATTCAAGAAAAATGATATGGCAGAAAAGTAGTTGTGAAATGAATGTGAGCAATAAAGGCAACCAATAGGGATAACTCAGGTCCCAAATATTTGTCTCAAGAATAGGATTTTGGCAGAATTCCCAGATTATAATTTCAGCTCTCTATTCAATTTTGCAATCATAAAGAAATCCAAAAATGATAACATATTACCTTTTTTTCCCTAATGAAACAGCCATATATTTGAGACATATTTCTGTCTCAAATGAAATAAGATTCTGATAGACCTGGAAAAACATGTGGACAAAAAAATTTGACAATTTTAAACATTGTTATATTTCATGAAATTAAGTTGATGATAAACCCCGTGGGCTGTGCCTTTATGGAGGGGGTAGAGAGCATTTATTGGGAAGACAATTCTCACTAGGAAGTGGCTGTGCCACTAATATTTCTGAAATGCCTAGAAACTTAGAAACAAAAACATTATTAAAATCTCTTCTCCAGGAAGTTTTGTTTTCATTCATTAAAGTAATCCACTGTTAATCATGGTTCCATTATTCTTGTCCTTAAACATTATCCACTCCTTCTTCTGGAGAAAGTCAAATGCTGCTCAGACAGGAATTCTTGAAGCCTGGTGTTCACATGGATAGGGGAATGTGTCTAGCCAACCCTGTAAGTAAGGACCCTACAGTGAGCCACAGCATAGACTGATGAGATCAATTTCTTGTCTTCAAAAAACACATATTCTTGATGTTCACTGCAGGTGCCAGAAGCAAACTTCAGGGAGAGTGAGACTAAAACTATCTTCTAAGGAATAATAAGAAATATTTTGTTAACAGCCATTTGAGATCGGAAAGTAGCACTCCTAGAAAAAGAATTTCATGCTATCATATACCATCTGTTTAAAATAATGAAACAATATTAGAAAAAAGAAATGTCTTTTATTTGGCTATTGTAAGTATTCCAAAAATTGTTTATGTCCAATTAATAAGCAATATTGTATACATCTGGAGCCAAAGTATTATACACTATACCAGGTCTATAGGTAATGAATTTATATATTACATGCCTATCCAGTTAATGGTTTACAATTTCTTTTATGTAGTATTATTTTGAAATGTATTTAGGGATCGAAATGAAATGTGTTCAAAAGAAAGATCCAATAAGCAAAAGAGAAAACTCCTGTAGCAGGAGCTCCATTTGAGCTCCTTTCCTACTTGTCAGGGAAAACTAACAAAAAATATATAAGTAAATAAACATTTAGCAAAAATTAATAAAATCAACTGACCTGCTGGTAATCTCTTATTTAGGAGTATGAAGTTAAACAAACAAGAGAAGATGAAGGAGGAAAAGAAGAAGATGGAGGAGGACAAAGTTTTCAGAAGTGCTTATTAGAGCTATTACATGCCAAATATCTACTCTGTGGGAAAAGAAAATTTCACATTTTTATCAACTCTGTATTCACACATCTGATCAAGGTAACATCTTAAAATGGGTAGATGAAATAATGAGATGAAAAAAACAAAAAGAGAACCCAAAGATAAGTTGATATAAATGTCAATGTAATTCATCTGAAAAACTCATTCATGTTGAGACTCTAATTCAGCAAGAAGTGTTAACTTTAGTTGAAAGTAAATTAATCAAGTCTAGTATCATAGATTAGTAAGTCAAGGCCCACCCAAGGTCATATAGTTAATATGTGACAGAATTGCGATTTTATTATACAGTACTAGAATTAGAAATCAGTTAGAGTCCCCTGATGAAGATTGAGTCTTTGTAAGCATCTTCCAGTTTGGTATAGAAATGGGTTAAACATTAAATGTTGATTGAGAAAAATACCTAGACACCCCAGAAATACTACTTAAACTTCAAGGAAGATGAGTGTTGATTTATCCCACAATCTCTAACCAGGTATCTCCCTCTAATTCCTATAACCTAAGGTTTCATTTTTTCTTTCCATGAGACGCTGCTTCCAAGGGAGTTTAAAAAGAAGCAAAGCACCTTTCAGATTACTAGTTCTAAGCATGTAATATGCCCTCATGATAATTACACTTCTTTCTACTTTCTCCACTGCATTTCACCTGAATAGAGCTGGAACTAGATCTATAAGCATTCATAGTGTATCCAATGAGAGACTCTTTATTGTTATTTTAATTAATTTTGTCATCCAGGCTGGAGTGCAGAGGTGTGATCATAGCTTATTATAACCTCAGACTCCTGGGCTCAAGCCATCCTCCCACCTGGGCCTCCCAAAGAGAGACTCTATTTTTAAATCTAGGATAAGGCATATCTGCCCCCGGGTAGCTTTATGGTGAGTTGACCAGAAAAGTAAATTTCCTTTTTTTTTAAGGTTCTACCACTTTTGAAAGTAAATATATATAACATAACAATTGAAGGAACAGTGAGGTAGGGGAAAATATAGTGGCATTCTTTATTTTTATTTGTTAAATGAGACAATCTGATTCACAAGAGGAAAATGTAAGCTCTTTATGAAATGTAGCAGTAGTATTCAAGGTAATTTGGATTTTATATTAGATATCACAGATGTTAAGTGCATGCCCAATAGGTAATAATCTATTTAGGGAATAAACAACTTCAGTCTGTTTTAAAAGTATTTATATGTTTTATTTTATGACTAAATATTATCATTGAGCTAAAATAATTTATACAGCTACAAACATGAAAACATTAACTGTGGATGTAATTCAAGCAAGTGCAAGTATCACCTGTCAGTTGGCTGTTATGAAAACAAATTATAATTAAAACAAACTTAAATTAATTCAATTTCTCTAAAATTCTTTGCAAATACAGTACAGCTATTCGAGAAAGGAAAACTAATTTGACTTCCATTACTCATAATTAGCATTCTTTAATAAGGCAAGAACTTTTAAACAAGCTATAGCATCTCTGCCTCCAAGAGTAGAAGGATTGGCTTTTATTACATTTAAAACATAATTGGTAGCTTAGATAACTTACCTAAAGCAATCCAGCATTTTGAAATTTTGAAAAGAACTTAGCTGCTCTGGGCTGTAATTGTCCTGAAGAAAAACTGTCTACTTTCTGTTCCCAAATATCCCACCCAAGGACTATCAAAATCTACTAACTGAAATGTTGTGATAATTTGAAGGCTTTCTTTTCTTATTTTTGTGTAAAAATCAACATGTAATAGACAAGGAAAGTATAGTCGGCTCTTTCAATTTTGCAGGTACCTGAAACATTCTTGTATACCTTCAGAGAATGAGGCTAGATGAGAAAAGAGGGTCATTTTATGCCTAAGACGTGGTTAGAATTTAATTTCCTTTTAAAATTTATTTTGAGCAAAGGGAGCTTTACTTAAACACACTGCGTGATTCCACTGGATTGTCACAGACTTCCCTCATCTGTCCAATTGTTCTGCTCACAGCATTCAGGAAACTCTGCTCGCCATCTCTCTTGTTCAGTTATGTCATTCTTCCTCTCTCTTCTTGTTCAAAGGCTCCTGAAATCTCTTTTCTTAATACAGGTTTCTATGACTAAGAAATACAAAAGAAAGCAAGCTAATCTTTCTGCCCTTAATTTTTTTCTCACTAGCACATTTCTACTATGCAGCAAAACCACTCCTGGATTAGTGCTTGTACTTTAGCACTTTCCTATCAGTGCTTGCATAAAATGAGCTATAAATGCCTCATCCAAAATAGATGGTGACTTTTTCGGCTTTATATAACCACATTCTTTTATATGTTAATCCATAAAAGTTCTCTTCATTTGAGATACCTTGAGATCAAGGACATTATCATTTTGAAATAAGTCTGAGGATCCATAGAAAATGTTCATGTGACATAAAAAACAGCACGCTATAGAATTTGCACTAAATCTGCTCAGCACAATATCCAAAAGTTTGCAGAGACTTGGAGCTAAATTGGGTGTGCTGGTGATTATACTTGGTTTAAACCAACAGCAGAGATTCACAAGCCAAACGAAATGAATGTCTCATGTTGTTTATGCATAGTTTTAAAAAACAAAACTACAACAAATACACTTATCAAATTCTATGTCAGTAAATTATAAAACCTAGAAGTTTAGAAGGAAGTCAAATATATTGACTCTCACACTGACCAGAAAATAAAATATAGAATGAGAGGGTTTAAAAAAGAGGAAAAAAAAGGAAAGAAGAATGAATTTTAGGCCTATCAGGGGCCATCCCACAATATCCTGTTAGATTTCAAAAAGAGAATATAATTAATTGCCCAAAGACGTTCATTTCATCGGGTGTTTTTAATCAAATGTCTCCCTAGAATTTAAAGCTGATTGCTGTCCTAAAATGCTGTGACATGTACACAGGCTCTGAAAGATCCATCTGGTATATGTAAGTCAATATGCATTTTGGGAGGCTCAAGGCATCTTCAAAAGTCAAAACTAACAGTCTACTCTCTGCAATTTACAAACTAAATAGTACTAGTATTTTTGCATGCATTAGCCAATTTAACCTTCATGATAACACAAACTAATAACTAGAGCCAATCATTACTTATTTTCCATTTTACAAATATAAATTGGGTCCAGAAAGGATAAATAATTTGTCCAAAATTATATTTCCTAAGAATAGCAGGGCTGGGATAAGAATTCAGAACCTGAGTATTTAGTCATTTTGCCCATCTGAATCCCACAAAGCCTTTGAACAAAACCTTATCCAACATGATTGGCACTAGAAGTTGATCATTTACTCTAAGAAATCAGTTAAGGTAAGAAATTGTCTTAAACAATTTACAGGACAGACAGACATGGAGAAAGAAATGGATACATTAACAGATTTATCTGTAGATATTTTCATGTATGGCCAAACTTTTTCTTTGGTGGGTATCCTATTTTGTGCTCCCCACAAAGCACACACTGAAATAAGGATAAAGTACAAGTGGCTTATTTGAAAGTGCTCCAAGAAAGCACAATGAATAAAGTAGGGAAGATGATTTAGAGAAGGGGAGAAAAGTCATCAACGTGTAGGTTTAGCTGTGGAAACTGAAATTCAATCACATTTGAAATTCTCTGAGGAACTGTGTGGTATTTCAAAACTACCCTTAAAAAAAAAAAAGATAGAAAGCTGGCTATATATTTATTCATTGATGTCCATGCCTCATCGAATCAGAGTTTTACCTGGGAGCATTAAACCCCTAGCGCTTTAGGTGGCCTTGGCACTGGACTGAGCAAGCTTCTGTATCTCTAAGAGAAATCCTCATGCAGAGTCAAAGGAATGCATGTGTGTGGCATGGCAAGCTATAAAGCTGCTGGGCACTGTCTACTGAAAGTGCAGGTGATCACAGAAAAGCTGTGGATGGAGCATGAAGCATCAACAGTGTCTGCTACTACTATGGGCAGTAGAGGAGAGCTCCTGGTTGGAATTTCTCATCATTTTTCTGCTTAACCCACAACTCTTCCCTATTTTTGATAAATATAATTTTATGTTCCCTTAAAATGAAGTAAGAAATTAAAAATACTTGGAAAGAAAAGTGTAGAATCCTTTAGGTGATTTATTTTTTTCATACTTTTATATACTTTCCCAAACCTTTACAATCATTTTATCCTCAACAAATTCTACAGAATGCTTTTTGGAAATGTTCTATAATAAACCTTCCCAACAACTCAAACAACAACTTTATTTCATTCTGCAATATTTCAACTGTATACAAAATAATTTCTTAAAAATAGATATGACTCTTGGAAAATATACAATTTAGCTGGTTGGGTGGCTAAGGCAGATGAATCATCAAGCTTTCTGCTTGCCTTGGACATTAGGTGCTATGTTTACCAATGAAGTTAAGACCATGGGCTAACCTTGTGGGGTTTTTTTTAAGTGGAAATTGCCACTGTTGCTGGTATTTACTGCTGCTGGGAATCTTAGTCTCAGTCCCAGAAAAGGCTCATCATTATTTACATTTTACAAAATAAAATGCAAAGAAAAAATGATTCACTGTGTGGTCTAAAAAGGCCACACTATTGCCATGTGCACTTACACCCAGGTCACCAGAAGGCACACCCATGGCTAACTGATGAGGCAAATCACCCATTCATCTAAACAGTGAGGCAATGTGATTATAAAAAACATTAGCAAATTAAATAAATAATTAAATTAAATGTATTGATGTCACTAATCCATGTAATCACAGCCTTAAATAATGACTAAAATATATTACTTTTGTAAGAATCAATCACAAATCCTAGCCAAAAATATAAAGTGGGCAAGCCTGTCAGCCTTGCTGTCTTCTCCTTTCTTGAAACTTCACTCATGTTTAGGCACTTTTGGCCCTTTGTCTGTCCCTCCTCAAATACTCCTCCTTCCATCATATGGAATAATTGCTAGGAAGCAGGCACTCATTTCAGGACTTCATTTCTAGGTTCCATTTGCATCAAAATGGGGCTGTATGACTAGTTTTTAATGGGATAAAATGGCTGGAAGCAAAGTATATTATTTAATGGTCCAGATATTTGAAAAATGAGCATGCCTTCTCCTTTCTCTTTTACTATCTGTTGGCTGAATATCAAAGCCTAGGGTGTCCTGGAAGATAACATGGCTGCTGGCAGCCTGGTCTCTGAATGTCTGAATGAATTGATCATGACTCTTTTCTATCCCCAGTCTCTGAACTGGAACTACCTTAGACTGTTTAGCTACAAAGAAAAAGAAAAGGGATTTCTGGAGCCTAGGTTTGAAACAATGTTATGTGCTTCCCCAAACCATGCCATTTTCCTGGGCATACAAGAAGACTATAATGCCTAGCCTATCCTGTTTTCACATTTCATATCTCTGCATTCTGGCTAATAGAATTTGGGTATAATTGATGTATACTATTCCCAGACTCAGCCAGAAAGCTTCTTCCACAATCCTGCATTCTCACTACTACTCTCCTGCATTCTCCTGGAGCTACATGCTGAAGACGGGAGAAGGCTAGGTCTTGAATTGATTAGGTGGGGCAACTTACATTGACTGTGACATGACTCATGACAGGCATCAGAGTGTTCATTGAACACATTTGGTAAACTATCACCTATAGCCTGTGCCTGCTGAACTTGATCTAAGGGAAGAGGTTAGAAAACAAAGCCATCAATGTATAGGTTGGTTGCTTCTGTTGTGTTTGGTAATATGTTGTAAGAAAGAGATAGACTAAGAAAAAAGTGGCTAAATTTACAAGCATAAATAAATGAGGATGAGAATCTAGAATTTTTGAGCCTTGCTAACACCTTCTAGATCCCAAAGAGTAAGAAATAAAATTGAGGAAAGTCTCTGACCCAGTGAAACTTTTCAGTTGAACAAAGTGACTCAGCTTTGTGCCCAAATTCAGATCAGGGATCCATCCTTCCTAAAATTCCTGATAGCCTCAAAAGAGCTGGCATTAAGCATAGAGTCAGAGACGTGAATGAGGAATTAAAAGAAAGAGTATATTTGTGAACTATATCTGAGAAAGAACTTTAGGTATGGCTACTAGGCCATGTAAATGACAAGAAAGATAGATTAGAAGATACTGTTTGTGACAAAACTGTTTTTTTAAAAAAGGAAATCATAAGCTTAGTCTAAAACACTGGAGGATTTGGGGGAAATGTTAACCATTAGCAGACTAAGAGGCCGGCTGCAAAACCTGTGCAGTCCTCAGAGAAGGCAGAGCCAGGCACCTCCTAGGAGAGTTTCTTGCAGAGAGCGGAATTAGCATCTAATCAATAAACTTCTCCCTCTTCCAAAATACGTAGTGCTTAAAATGTTCACCAAGCAAGTTTTAGAATTTTTCCATACCAGTGTCTATTACATGGAGCCCATTCTTTACCTTTTCACATGACAATGTTGTCATGCTATTGGGTTTTGGGGATAGAACCAGATAAAACGACTTTTCAGGTTATAGGATGCTGACCCAATGAAAAAGACAACACATTGTCGGAAGATTCTAGACTTTGAGTTGGAGGCAGTGACTGAATGAATTTTTTCCACCTCATTGGAAAGGTCATTAGTGTTTTCTGTGTGTAGAAGTAAGAGTGAAGTAGATATTTCATATTGGAAGTACAGACTTTGGCAGAGAAAATGCTATGTGTTCACCAAAAGCACCTTTCTTGGCTTTCAAGAAGAGTACATTTTTTCATACATCAGTTTGATTAGTTTGAGTTTCTATGATTGAATCCTAGCCATCTGAGTATGCCTGTGAGTAAAAGTGATGTATGCCACTTTCACACATGATCAAAAAAAATCTGTATGATCATCTATTCTCTTTTTTCCCTTTTGCAGAGATGTTAGAAGCCAGTTCTTGAGAATGGCAGGACCACCTTGTGGACATAACCTGGGTCAGTGAATGACTGCACGGAGCAGAGTCCTACCTGTCAAGACGTCAGATTATGATGTGAATAAGCAATAAACATATATTTTGTTAACTCATTAGATTTGGGAATCTATTGGTACAACAGTGTATTAGTTTCCTAGGATTGACCTGATAAATGACCACAAACTCAGTGGCTTAAAAAAACAGAAATTTATCCTATCACAGATCTGAAGGCCAGAAATCTAAAACCAAGGGGCTTGGCAGGGTCATGGTCCCTCCAAAGAGGGACACTCTAGGGAAGTGTCCTTCCTTGTCTCTTTCAGTTTCTGGTGGCTGCTAGCAATTCTTGGCATTTGTTGGCTTGAGGATGCATCAGTCCAATCTCTTCCTCCTTTTTCACATTCACTTCTCCCCTGTTTCTGTGTGTGCATCTCAAATATTCCTCTGCTTTTCTAGATGACACTTGTCCTTGGACATTTTTTCCAATGACACTTGTCATTGGATTTAGCCCCCCCGCCCCAATTCAACTCACTAGGAGCATTTAGCTTATTCAGTCCATTGAGCTCTCAAGCTATTCTACGCAACTTTTTTTCTCGGAAAAATAACTCTCCAAAACAGAAGTCAATGTTTCACAAATGTAGTAACCAAAATGATTTTAGATGCTATACATGTGAATATTAATAATTACATTTGTCATTTTAAGGTTCATTCCTAATTATATAAAGTTTCACATTTAAATATAAGTATTATAAAAGACAAAATGTCAAATAATTGAAAGAAAAAAAACTTCTATCTATTGGTAAGCAGTAGAGAATCTTCCTGAAAGTAAGGTGGCTTTCCTGTATCCTTAAAATCATGATGTTGGGAGGCTGATGGCACTGAAGAAGATGAAACGTGGTCTCTGATACTAGGAACTAGATATTGAGGAACACAGTTGCCCAGGCAGCCTCCAAGTTTGGACAAATTATATCAAGTAGTGACTGGCTTTGTGAAAAGCTGCCAAATTTCCAAATACATGCTCATTTTGGAAAGATCAGTAGGTCACACTCTTCCTTCAGAGTGTGTCCATAAAGGATAACTTCTTCAGTCACTGAATATCAATGATCATAGAAATTAAAACACAGAAAAAAGTACATATCAGAAGTCACAATACTGACGAACAACACTGAGCCTGATGTTGGATCAAATGCAAAGCTTTGTGCGCACACACACACACACGCATTTAGAATAACATGACTCATGTCCCTTATACTGGCCCATCAAAATAAGAGAAAAAAAGACAACAACATAAATTAAGAAGTTATTTGACAGAGGATTCTTTGACTCAATAGTAATTAATTTAGTAATTAATTACTGAATTGTAATTAATTATATTTAATTAAACAATAAATTAAAAGCTATTTGAACACAGACATGACAACTAGTTTCATAAAAATCCTCTCCAAAAGAAAATGTTCAAGGACTTCATCATAGCCTCTATTATACTTAGCATTTTTGGCAGCATATTCACCATAGATATCTCACCAGACATGAATCCTATCAAAATTTATGTAAATTAATATCAATTTTAAATTGAATGTTATTTGAACAAATATATTTTTGGCTTATTGTAAAGATATGAAATGAAGGCATCAAATAGCAGCACTAAGTCTCATTCTTATAAATAGATTACGGTCCAAATCTTCCTAAAGTCAACAGAAAGGAAAGACAATTAGCACGTTATTGATATTAATGTTCATTCTGTTCTTATTTCCAAAGCTATTGTATTTGCTAATTACGCTTTGATTAAAGGTTCTAGTCTAAGTTTGTAATATTTCCCTTTTTAATGCATTAAATTCCAAAAATATGCTCATTTGAGAATAGGATAATCAACTGAAAAATAGTAGTGGGCTTGCTACATCTTCTCATCTATTTTGACCATTAAAAATAAATCTTTCTTCACACTGCTCTGGACATTAACTGCAAGTCAGATATATATTAAATGATAAAATAGCTGGTATCTGGGTTCCCTCTCATCTTATTTTACATTTTATTTTAGTAAATAATCTATTTCCTTATGACAGTATTTAAAAAAATCAACCTGGTTAATAATAAGATTGCAATTTGGTGGCTTCTAGACAATAACTTTACATTTTCTCTGTTATTCTCTCTCGTTAAAATTTAAAACCTTGTTAAAACAAATATTTTCATTCAGTCGGGCTTGGGTGGGGCCAGTCATTATACATTTCTAATAGTCTCCTTGTTGATGCCAATGCTGCTGGTCCGTGGACCACACTTTGAATAGCAAATTGCGGTCACATCAGGTAAATGTTCAATTTTTATTTTATTAAATTTTTACTGGCTTCAATGACTATAAAACCATACTATTAACCTAAAATGACAATATTCAAAAAGAAAAAAAGTCACACAAAGGGAAGCGCACACAGAAATAGGATAATTTTAGATGTGTTAAACCCCGTTTATACTCTTTGAATATGTTTTGCATATTGTAACTGTGCAACAAGCTAGTTCAATAGTCAACACTTCTCAACTATACTAGCACTTCACAAACTATGCTAACCCTCTCTCAACCACAAGGTTTCCTCGTATCTTGCTCATTTATTGATTTTTCATATTTTCAGTGTCCACACGTACTCCTGGCAGCCTAGCAAGATCCGATCTCTGATTTCACAGCCATATGCCACTTAAGTATTAGCAAAGCTTGCTTATACACATGGAAACATTAGCATTCTTAAAAGTATCTCTCTTGGGGTCTCACCAAAAGAAGCCAATTTTTTTGGTATCATTGTTCAAACCTAACTTGGATGAATACCCACCTGATCTTCTGTGGTGTATTCATTTACCTTTGCCACAATGTTGTCCATAAAGATCACCTATTGAAGAAACGACTTACCTAAAAAAGGAACTTATTGGAAAGTAGTCTAACAATTCACCTGAACAAATTATCTAATTAATTAATTTATTGAGACAAAGTCTTGCTCTTGTCGCCCAGGCTGGAGTGCAATGGTGCGATCTCAGCTCACTGCAACCTCCATCTCCTGGGTTCAAGCAATTCTCCTACCTCAGCCTCCCAAGTAGCTGGGATTACAAGCACCCACCACCACGCCCAGCTAATTTTTGTATTTTTAGTAGAGACAGGGTTTTGCCATGTTGATCAGGCTGGTCTCGAACTCCTGACCTCAGGTGACCCACCCACCTCGGCCTCCCAAAGTGCTGAGATTACAGACGTGAGCCATTGTGCCCGGCCGAAATTATGTTCTTTATAAAATTTCAAAATTTTATTCGTTGTTACTTGCATGTACATGTACAGACACACACATATAAAACAGGTTTATAGATAGAGAGCTTAAAGAGCACAGTGAGAAAATTAAACTATTAATAACAGAAATGTTGAAAAGAAGCACTGAACAACCCTGGCATTTTCTACATAATATGTTCTTGTACCTGATAATAATATTAATAATATGCTTACTTGGAGACAGCATGGCATAACAGTTAAAAACATGTGTATTGAAATCAGAGGGCCTTAGTTTGAGTCCCAGTTCTTTTGTTCTATAATCATGTGAAATAGGATGCTTTACTTAACCATTCTTGGTCTCAGTTTCTTTACAATAGCTTCTGCTTTAAAAAATTACATTAACTTTTGTTGCATAGCAGAATCACTAAATCACATAGGCATAGAAGAAGAAGCATTATTTTCTCACTCATCACTCTGTGAGTTTGCAGGTTAGCTGGGGGTATCTATCTTGTAGATTAAGTCCAGGTCAGTTCCATATGCAGCCTTCTGGGACCTGGGTTAGAAGGACAGTGATTACCTGGAGACACATTTTTCTCATAGTAGAGTTCTCAAGCTTCCAGGGGATTGAAGAGTGAAATGTACTGTTTTTTAATGACTCAAGTTCGATACAACAATGTCATTTCAGCTCACATTTTATTGGCCAAACCAAGTCATATACCAAGCCCAACATCAAGATGTGGAAGAAAACTCCCCCTCATGAGGTGGTAAGGGGAAAGACAGTAATCATTATCTAAACAATAATCTAACCTTTATCAATGTCTTGTGAGGGATTTAAACTGCACTTCAAATGCTTAGAGAGGGATATATAGTAAGTATTCAGTGAATGCTTGAAGAAGAGAGATATTTAGTGTAACTATGAGACAGAACCTGGTTGGTTGTTCACCAGCCATTTCCCTTTTGCTCCTGTGCACCTAGCTTGATTGCATTTCCCAGTTTCTCTTTTATTTAGATGCAGCCATTTATTTGCATTCTGGCCAATGGAGAGTGAACAGACGTGATATACTGGACTCAGCCTGGCTCAGAAAAATCCCCCTACCAATCTCCCATGCTCTCTCTTTCTCATCTGCAGGCTTGAAACAGAGGTCCTAGTGGAAGACCCAGAGGCTCTAGTTCAGAATGTCCAGCTAGATTTTTGTGAAGATGGAAATGTTTTACATCTTTACACACCAATAAAATAGTTAGTAGGCAAATGAGGCTACTGAACACTTCAAATGTGGCTTCTGCAGCTGAGGAGCTGAATTTTTCATTTCAATTAATATCTACGTATGGCTAATGGCTACCATGTTGAACTGTGCAGTTCTAGGGGAAGGCAAAGACACTAGATAGATGGAGCCTGAAATGTTGCATGCCGGTCATTTAATTGAACTGTGATATGAGCTAGAAATGAAATTTTACTTTGCTAAATAACTGAGATTTGGAGGTTGTTTCGTGGAACTCTTAGACTACTCCAACTAATAAGGGGCTGTAATTAACAGAGTTAGGCATTCAGGCTTTAGCATGAGACAGAAAAAGGTTTCAATCCTGGCTCCCCATTTACTAACTGCGTAACATGGGGCCAGTTACTTAGCTATCTCCTTTGCCTATTAAAAGAAAATATTACCAGAACCTACCTAATATGGTTATGTGAGGATTAAATAATACGCTTTTACAATAACATATGAAGCATAGTAAAAGCCTAAAAATGGCAATTACAATTGTTGCTGAATAGTTGAATAGCTGAAAATATACAATTCATAAGGGTCACCCCCAAATCTCTCCTTACCTTAATGAAATATTTATGATAATTTTGTATGTGAGAGCAAAGATTGAGGCAAGCCATGACTTTAGTCAAATAGATTTGGACAGGATGCATTATACCAGTATAAAACCACATTTTAGTATTATGCCTGGGACTTTAATATAAACTGCATGGAAATAAAGAAATAAAAAGAATCCAACCTATGTTATAAAAATGATTAAAGGGAGGGAATGCCTTAAAGAGGCATACTAATTAATAATAATAAAATTTAAAACCATAGTTGAAAACATACTCAAGAGGAAATAATGTAGCATGAAAATTCTAAAGAGATGTGTTTGGTTCAAGAATACTTTTCTACTAACCCCACCAACCTACCTTCACTATGATTTGTTTGGGACCCTCATGATTAGGGAAAACACAAGTATGTGTGTGAGAGAAGAAAGAGTGGGTATGGAGAGTGAATGGGGAGTTTATGACAGAACTCTTACCCTAAATAAAAAGCAAATTACTGTAGAAGTATAAAATTTTCATAATAATTTAACAAATTACCACCAGTGCAATGTCATATGCACTTTAAAGCAACATTTATCATCAATTTAGAAATGCCTTATTTCATCTAATTAAAAGAGAGCTTCATACATTTTATGATAGAAATTTATACCAGGAAACGATACAACTTAAAATCATATTTATTATGTTTTAAAGCAAGTGACATATTTTAGGATGGGATAGATCAACTCATTGCAAGTGATAACTTTCTCCAATTTCAGCTACCTTGTTAAAACTTGAAAAATTATCAGAAATTTCTCTCTCATGGTGATATTTAATCTGAGTAAGGCCTTCACATTTTGTCTGATTGGCATCTAAATCAAGAACAAATATTTCTTAAATGCTTATTTAAAGTACTCATTTGCCAGTTTCTGAAATATAACTCAAATGTTATGGAAACAAAAATTAATGTTCTTTTGCCCATATATTTCCTAGAACTTCTTAATTTAGGGCAATTTTTGTTTGCTGATTTGTTTTGTTTCTTTGAGCTCATTTGTCCACATTAAAAAAAAAAAACAATTTTAGATTATCATCTCCCTTAGATCATCTCATCTAGTCCAATGGCTTTAAACACAACCAATAAGCCAATGACTTTCAAACCTCCATCTGCCTCGTTGACAGTGTAAGTCCGCTTTTCTAGGATAACAAATAAATGGAACATAGTGGATTTCAGCAACATGGATTTCTTGTGCACAGCACTCCAGTGCTACAACTCCAGTGGCCTTAACTCAAACGGCTCAGTGTCATGTGTCTTCTCATCTCAGATGCCAGGCTTAAGGATCAGAGAATCACTGGGACATATCACTTTCTTGGTGAATGGGCAAGAAAAAGGGGCCAAACTAAAACATGCAAGCCAATTTAAAGCTTTTTATTACACACAGCAAATGTCAGGTTTGCTCATATTCTATTACCCAAAGCCATTCGTGTGGGATAGGAAATATGTTCTGCATATAAACATGGCAAGGGAAGGAAGGGGACGAATACTCATGAACAAATAATCCCAGCTACAGCACTACCCTTTTTCTGAACTCAAGGTTCATATGGACATTAGAGCTGCTTAATAACTCCACCTGGATGTTTAACAAACATTTTGCCCTTACCATGTCCAAAATTGAAATTTTGATTTCCAGTGTCCCCTCCAAGCTGCAATTCACTGACCTGTCTTTCCTAGCTCAGTAAATGGCACTATTATCCAGTCTATGTTCCCAAGCACTATTCCCCAGCAGTGTATCCTATCAGTAAAGGCTAGTATTTACAGAGTCAAATCTGGGCACTGGATTGCTTATTATACTGGAGGAAAGTTGTGTTTTTATATAATTTTAAACCTTTGTGTTATGAAAACTTTCAATTATATATAAAGTAGAGGGAATAGTATAATGAATTCTATGTGCCCAACTTTAATGACTATCCAATTCACAGCTAATCTTGTTTCACTAAACCTTATTCACTTTACTTTCCAACTGTTTTTTAAACGAATTCCAGATATCACAACACTTCATCATTGGTATTATGCTATAAAAATAATATTTTAAAATCATCAAACAAATCACCATATGCTCTTGGTACCCTACGATAGGCTCCCTTTGCTGCCGGAATAAAGTCTAATTTCTCTGATATCCATAGTATCAGCCCACAACTACCTCTCTAAATGCTTTTCTCTCATGCTGCTGTCACCTGCATCCAATAGGCCCTGAAACACTGAAATTTCTGGTCATCTAGTGTTCCCTTTGCCACCAAAGCTCTCCCACGCAATCTTCACATGGCTATATTCATCTTATTATTTAGGAATAAGCTTAAATGCTGACCTCTCAGAAGGACATTCATTGACCATCAGTCTTAATGATCAATATGATTTGTGGCTATTTTTTAGCTTATTATCTGCGGTCTGTTCATCTACTAGAATCTGAACATCTTGAGAGAGAGAGTTGGTGTTTTTTACTATCCCATCTTTACATCTAGAACAGTGCTCTTTTGATAGCATGTGTTTAATAGATATTTATTATATGAATATTTGTGGTTGTATAGGTTGGTGAACTTTCTACTACTTGGACCATAATCCTCAGTATTTTCATTTAAAGAGTTAAATCCATTTCACTAAGTTACGTGGTTTCCAAACCTTACTATATATCCTTGCCTAAGATTTGGAATTACAGAAGACAAGCACAGAAATAGGGGAATGCTGTCTTGCCATGTTAAGATTAAATGCATTGATATGCTTGCGTTTCATTCAAGTGAAGAATGAGGGATGTGAACTGGATTCGGGAATGCACAAGGCACTGAAGAGCAGTGAAAGGTAGATCCAAAATTCCTCTTGGGACATAATTTAAGACAGCTTGAAAGTAAAAATGAAAGATCAAAAAGGTTTAAATTCTTATTTCTGCTATTGTGGCTTCTAGATATAAACTCAGTTCTAACACATCCAAGAATTTTGTATGAATTTTTTTTGTTAGCCTATTACTCAACATAAAACCACTGAGAATCATCATCTCTGTCTAATTTTTGACCACATTTAAAGCAAATGGACAAGCAATAAAATAAAATATGCAAGCAATAAGCAGAAGGCAGCATACAAGGAGGGCTCGTCAGTAAAGATTGTATCACCGAGATCAGATCTGTGGGTGCTGTTGCGGGGATGATTAGTAAACCTTGTTAACTTTCCCATTATCTATCTCCAAATAATGCATAATGTGCCAGTGTGCCGCCTACAAATGCAGCCACCATCACCACTTCCAGCCGGATTACTGCCCCTAAGCTCCTTGTTGAGAGAAATTTAGGAGTTGCCAATAGTTAAAGGTATTTTAAACCAAAAATTTATTACCTAGGGAGATTTTATTTATAAATAAAGTTTCTTTCTACCACTTCAAGTGGATAAGAAGACAGAAAGAAAATAAATTGCTCTTGACATTAAAACTAGAGAAGCTAGAAAGAACCAGGACATCCCTTGCAGTTAACTTCAGCATAAGTCAAAGGAAAACATGGAGGAAACTTGTTAGGCTGATGGAATTTACCAGTTTCCTTATCTTTCTGTTTTGTGTTTTACATATTAACAGTGAGTTACTAAGGTGAATGCCATGTTAGGAAGAGAACACAATCATCATGATAGGAAGACCAGTGTATCTGCTACAATAATTTCAAACTTAATTATGAAAAATTGTAGTTTTTATTTTCTATAACTCAGTCTAATTTAACCCTAACTCCATTCTGCTCAGGAGAACAGAAACATAATTTGCCACTTCAAAGCAGTCTAGAGGATTCCTCTTCCTGTTCCCTTTCTTCTTGGTATTGTGTATAAACGCCAAGGTCACTGAGGTGAAATGTGACATGAGGTGAAAGGTGGCATCTCATCCTTCATCACTACCTGCCTATCGTGACATCCACTAAAATATATCCTCCATCTGCTTTCTGGAATTAATACCTTCATGATGATATCAATTGAGGTATACAGTTCTCATGCGGTCTCTTATCATATGATTCATGCCATGTATGCTACTGCAACTCTCCTCCAATTTGACTGGCAAAGCTATGCCAACCTTATCCAGAAAAACTATCTGTCTGTACTGTAAGTCTTGTTGGTGCATGGAGAACTGATTTAGCCATTTCATTGTATCCTCTACTGCCAAGAAGGAACATAGAACATTGGCAGCACAGATTTTATCTAATTGCAGATCCCTCAAATTATTAAGGGATTCCACTTTGTCCCCATCAGTTTAGAATTAACTCAAGTAAGAGAGGAGAGGGCAAGAAACACGTACCAGCCTCTGGATTGCTAAACTCCTTCCTTCAGATTTAATGATCTTTCTCTAGTCTCTGGTCTAGTATAGTTTGGGAAAGAACTCTTTGTGTGTGATCATGTTTGTTTGCTTGTTTTTCTCAAATCTTGTTGTCTTATACCTGAGAACCACTTCGAATCTAAAAGGTAAGAATTTTAGGTCTTTGCCTTTGTTCTGCTGTTTTCCTGAGACTGTCCTCCCTTAAAATAATGAATGCTTTCTTGTGTCGCTGCCTGGAATGAGGAAGGAAAGTACCTAGTGACACAAGGAGATGTAATGTTTAATACTTTAACACTTTGCAATACTAGTCATCAATAATAAGTTTTCCAAACTTAATCATTTAACTAATGACAGCTTAGTATTAGCCTTTATGTTACATGGCTATAAAACATCTTATAAAGATGTAGTTTGAATTTGCTTCATGTTAGATTCTCCTTTTGTTTATTTGGGAAAATAACATCTACTAATTTAAAATTTGTCACATCCAAAATTTGTGCTATAATAGTGGTAAATGATGGTGTATCAGAATTCTCTCTTAGTTATTACTGATGTGTTTAATTTACAGAATGGAAAGAGTTTAAGAGCTTAAAGAAGGAATCTTGTTATTTCTTTCAAGATATCAGTAATATTTATTCATGAATAGCCACTTGTTCTAATATTTTAAGCTAAACTGAGAATTATTCAGAATATTGTAGCTGAGGTAATTATCAAAGCTGTTTCATACCAATTACAATTTTATAGACAAGCTAACACAAGCCATTGTGCTCCTTGCCATACAGAATTCAAAAACTGAAGACAAAATTATTTTGCAAATTTATAATAAGAGTAATCCAGAACATAGTAATGAGTATTTAGAATTTTGTTGATTTATAATTTTTAAGGTAGCTTTCAGTCTCAAGCTCCTTATGTTCACTAGCAACTCCATGAAATGTGCACAATGATGTATTTTTATTTAAATGATAAGCAATTAGATTCAGAAGAGGTAAAATATTTACTTGAAGTCATGAGTCACAGATATTCAAAAGTAGAGCTAGAAATATATGATCTGAAAAATAACCCCATAGTTTTTCTACTTATTATCCCCCTTGAAATTATGTTTGAAAATCTGGATAATGTTTTAACTGTATTTATAGATGGGTTCTTTATATCAGCAGCACAATGTAATTAAGCATTCTTATGAAAGTTATGACAGGCCTCACAGATTGTAATTTGTAAGGCTTCGATAGATTGTCTTATTTTCTGAGTTATGTGTTATGCTGGAATAGTTTAAACAAAATATAGTTTGCTCTAATAATTCTTCCGCAGTCTTATTTACATTACTAAAATGCTTACTAATGCATTTTTTGATATTTTGCACAGATAAACATATACCTAGTTCCTTCCTGAAATACCAGAAATTGCAAGCTTGTCAAATTGTGATTAATGAGGATTTACTGGATATCAACATATGAGTCTTCGGTAAATAATGTTTATTCTTTTTAACTCAATTGCATTATTCAACAATGAAGAACAGAGCAATGATAAATAACATGCTAACATGATAGAGATTTGAGTGAATGTTTTGTCTTCACACATCTTCAATGATTTGAACAAATTCAGAATTCATTACTGCAGTTCTTCACATAAAACTAAAGAAAAAAAAGATCAGTTCAATTTCTAAGAGCCAGATATTGGAATTACTTGAAACAGGCTTGCGGTAGCTGTTCTCTGGGGAGAATAGTTGTTAACTCAATAGAATCAAGTCCTGAGATGGAGGGGGAGAAAAACAAACCAATCAAGGCTAATGGTTCCTGATGAACCCAGATTAAACACAGAGATTGGTCTGGTTTAAATATACTCAAGGGAACAGTCCTTCAGATAAGAGTATCAATTTTCAGTCTGGGTCAATAGGATGAAGAGTGTGTGGTTAAAAATCAGATATTGCAAATGTATACAGCTTGAGTCAGGATGCCTGTTGGGGGTAAAAAGAACACTTGGCAATCAGAAGAAAACCTGAAAGTACATGAAGAATTATAATGAATATAGTCAAATAAAAAAATATTAAATTTAACAAGATAATTTCTAAAATACTTAAAAATAAATATGCAGAAACCAGTAACTTGCATATATATATTCAATATCTTCAAAGATTAAAAAGAACTATATGAACAACATAAAAATACTTATGCATAATATTTAGGATTAAAGTGAAGAAAACCTCAGAAGTATTGAATAATATAAGCACTTGAATAGAGACATTACCATACATAAGTTTAAATGTTGTAAAGATTTAAGACATTTCTACAAATTAATTTTTAGATTTAAAGCAAATCTAATCAAAATCCCAATTTTTTACTTATAAAATAATACTAAAATTTAATTTATCAAAACATGTATTGAAAAAAGGCAAATAAATTAAGAGATTTTACTATAAGGATGTTCAATGCAGCACTGTTTAAAATAGAGAAAGATGCAATTGTTTAAATAAATAAATTACACTGCATCTGAACTTTATGATTTTGTAGGCAAGTTATTTTCTTACAATAATTTGTTAGATAAGTTACAAAATGGTATGTATGTTATAATAATGATTTTTATTTTGAAAACACTCTGGAAATATATATATATATATAATATATATATTTACATATAGGAAAAAAAAGTTTGAAACTCTCACTGCTCCTACCTAGGGGCAGATAAATCTCCCAAGACGGGAATGAAGAGGGCAATTTCATGATCTTATTTGAGGAACACTCCTTGAGCAACCTCCACCTTTCATAACTGGCCCCATCCATGCATTGCTATGTTTTCTCTTCAATCTGATTCTTGATAATTTTTTTCAAGGGAATAATTATAATTTTTCCCCACTGCTTTTACCAACATGTTTATGTATATGTATGCATTTATTCATTTTATAATATCTTCCATTGCTAAGTTTTTGAAGCTGGAAAGGAAAGCTACAGTATGCATTTATCCTGTAATCTTGACACAAAACTGGAGAAATTTTGGCAATGGCAGTCAAGACTGCCTTATCTCTGTGTTTGCAGTGTTCATGATTGGGTGGTGGAATTATGAATGCTTTTTATTTTCTTTGAGTAAATCCATGCTATCCAAATTATTCACTCTTGGCATATATTGTTTTACAATCATAAAATCTATACTATTTGTTTCTGTTTTTAATATCTCTAATAATATCTGGTAAAATGAAGAAAAATTAAAAGTATTTTTGAAATAAAAATGAAGAAAAATTAAAAGTAGTTTTGAAATACTTTCACTTTTATTGTCTTAGACCACTTATAGAAAGAAAGCGGACATTTTCTAGTAAGAAATACACTTAAACAAGTTTGAATTAAACTCAAGTATTTAAGACTAACTTACTGTTCACCTGAATTCCATTTTATCAACCCTCTTATGCATCCTAGTTTAATATAAGTAGAGGATACGTTTTCAACTCTCTAAAAAAAAAATTCCACAGAGATTGTGTTAACTGCACACAGTATTAGAGGATAATCTCTTTGAGGATAAACACTGTGTCAAATGCATTTTTATACCCTTCATTGCGGCTAGCATAGGGCCTTACACAAGCACACAATGAAACACACAAGTAGTTAAGACTGACTTAAGATCCACTTCAACCCCATTTTATCAATCACATCCTAGTTTGATATATTTAGAGGATATGTTTTCAATTCTCTAAAAATATTTTAAAAATGTCTGAAAATAATATATATCATTATGTTGAAAATAATAAATTCAGGATATATGTTGCTCTTATTTATTATAAGGTCTCTGGTTTATTATCTTAAAAAAAAACTCTGTGACAATATACACATGCTTCCATGAATCATTATATGCTTGAGATCTAACTGATTCCAGTATTCGACTTTTTACTTTTAGGAACATTCTCCTATCATTATTTCAGAAAGGAGAATGACCTTGACCTTATAAGCATAGAGAATCAAGTAGAACTGACTAGCATATAGTGCTATTGTCTTTTTATGTATTGAAAAGATACGCATTTTTTTTAGTCCCCAAAAGGGGTCAAAATAAATGTGGAAAGCTGGTTATTGGTCTCAGATTAGAGTCATGTCTTCCCAAAGGGCATTCAAACTAGACCATTAAGAAAAATGGGTTACTGGGACAAAAATTATCATAAGATGATATACACCTACATAGGATTCCAAGGGACTTCTGTGTTCTATCAGGGCTCTGAAAATATGCAATATGAATGAACTAGAACCTGTAACCTATCCTCTATTTATTTTGTTGAACTGGGTTTACTAAAAAAATTAAAAGTTTGTATCTGCTGAAAATATGTACATTCTACATAGGGTTCCAGCAAGTATGAGGAAAAAAAAATCTAATTTGACTGGACTGCTGATTGATTTCCTAAAGTCCCATTGCTTTCGATTTCTCAGTGATGACATACTTCCCTGCAGTCAATAGGCATCTCTTAATTTGTTTGCAGGAAAGTTGGCCTCTTTTGCCTTCTCAAATCACACTTTGTAATCAATGGCTATGTTCTAAATAGAATTCAGAAATGTCTTTAGAAATTGAGGGCAGTTTCAATAAATTATTTTTAGTCTGCTCTCCCTCTAGGAACTTATTATTACCATAGCATAGCAGTGAATTATGTTTTTTTCCTTACATCTGCAAACCAACACACATTCTACTACAATAGTCCAGGATTTATAGAGCAGCCACACGCTATGAATATATTTTGTTCAATAAAATCTATTCCCAATTCACTTCTTAGAAACATGCCATATTTACATGATTCTTGTAATATTTCAAAACAGAAATTAACACTTCAGTCACTTGGCCTATTAAATAAATTTCCAATATCTGCATGTGGAACAAAGTCTTAATTTTTAGGAAACTAAGAGACTTCTAATACTATTAAAACATCCAGGATGAGTAAGATACTCAGGCTTGGGGATTTGAAGTCAAAACTAAATTACAGTAATAAGTAATAATTACACCTTAGAGTAAGCTATTTCATTTATATTTGAGTGATTGCTGTTCCACAAGATAGGTTATCTTTCTCAGAGACTGGTTAGTTTATTACACTATCATTTATTTGAAGTACTATATATTCATACCATTTCAGTTACCACTGGTGAGATAAACCTCAGAAGCAGATGACCTACACAAGGTCATCTGAGTATAGATTTCTGAACTTGAATACTGCATCTTAAGAAGTCATCATTCTTGATTTGTCTATTCTACAAAAATTTCGACTCATAAACAACAACAAATGCCACAACCTTAAAATCCTACAATAACAGTGGAAGGAGATTCTACATTAATGTTTAGCAACAATACATTCAAATAGTTAATCCATTTGGACAAAAGACACAAGTAAAGAAACAATCAAAGCCAAAAGCAGAATAAAGATACTACCAGAACTGTTATTAAAGTTGTGGTTCAAGGCTTTCAATAAGGTCACTTAAGGTAGGTCATAGAGTTCACTAAGACTGAGGCTAAGCTATAGAGCCGGTGCTGATGACATACATTTATGGTTCATTCACTCACTGACAAACCCAATGCTATCTATGCACCATTGCTGACTGAGGGACTGTTCTTAAAGGTGGGATACAGTAGTGAAAAACATAGACAAAGTCCTTCTTCTCAGGCTGTCATGGCTTTTCCATTATAGATGAAGCCAAGGAGGAGGAGGAGCAACTGATAGATAGATGATAGATAGATAGATAGATAGATAGATAGATAGATAGATAGATAGATGATAGATAGATAGATAGATAGATAGATAGATAGATAAACTTAAGGTAGTGATAAGTGCTATGAGGAAAAAGCAATATATCACATTCTCAAACGACCATATTGTACCACATCTCTTGAAAATATACATTAAAACAGCTTCAGTACAACATTGTTAGAATTAAAAAACAAGAAAACAACTTTTCAGGGGATAATTCATATACATACTTATACAAGTAACTTCTCTGAACTTACTAGTAGCAGGATTAGTGTAAGACCTAGCATTTTCTTAATTCTAGGCTTGTGCTTAGATGTATGCCTTAGCTTTCAGCTTTCATTAGCCATAGGTTACATTTAACTTTAAGGATTATAGTATTACCTTAAGAAGAGTATTAGAATAAAATTCAGTAAATGAGGATTCTAGAGATTCAAGAGATCATGGGCAAATCTTAATTTCTTTGTGTTGGTTTCCTCCAACTAACAAATGTGGATAAGCTTTTTCAAATAAATATAGAGGAGTATTTGTGAATTTCTATCCGATTCAATTCCTAATATACCAGCTACTGTGACAAGCATGGGGGTTCATCAAGGAAGACAAACACTAAATAATTCATTATACATGTTAGAAAAGTGGAGACCTACCCATTTTTTGGAGAAGATAAGCTACAATAAAATTTGAGCTTATGCTCAAAGGGTGAGCAAACATTAGTGTGTATACTAAGTAGCATATTTGAATTCTTTGAGGTTCCCTGGAAGAAAGACAATCAGTATTTTTCTAACAGTAGTGAAAGTCACATTATTATAATTTCGTATCAGAAGATATAGAATAATCCCCAAATCTCAAATAAATATTATATATGAAAAGAAATGAAGTCTTGGTGGTTAATAGGCTCCTCACTAAATTCCTGAATAAAATGTGGCCCAACCTATTAAAACTTTAGGGCATGGCTAAATCTTACAGGTATTTTCAGAATGAGTTATTAACCTTCTCCCTGTTTCCTCCTTAGTTTCTCATTTTTTACGTTCTTCAGTCTCTCTTTTCATTTCATTACAAACAATCACACTAGTTACTAAACAGCATAGTCAAGATAAAGTGGCCCCTGAAATTATTCATCTTGCACTGAAGTCATTGAGAAGCCAGTGAATAAGCTGTAAGCAGTTTTCCCTCCAGAAGCCATCTGGTTATAAGGGAAAAGGTGAAACATTAATTTCTCTATGAACTTTGTTTTTAAAAACAAATCTTCATAAATTGTATAAGGTTGATCACTACAGTAAAAATGCCCTTTAATTTGACTTAAATATCAAGTTTTGGTGATGAATCCTTATACACATATTATAGTGATAGAACAAAGAAATAAGATTTCCAGAGCTCACAATAGCTACATCAATTTTCCATTAAAAGCTTCAGAATTTAGCTGATCTCATTTAGTAATAACCTAATTAGTGAAGGTAAGGAAATAATAACATGCATCAATCTATTATCTTTTTTATATAAATTATATAATGAAATTAATTTACAGCCATAAGAATACAGGTTATAAATGACTCTGATAATGTATTAACACACTAGAAACCCAATTGAACCTGTAAGTACATATTTCTTCACTGAAATTGCTCAAAATCCATTCATCAAATTGTTTCATCTAAATTCGTTTCCCACTGGTAAGGAGAAAAGGGGGCAGAAGAAGAAAGACGAGAGAGAGGTGGGAATGAAAGAATTCCTGATGTTATAGTCCTGTGCCAAATTTTAAGCTTTTCAAATACCTAACAGAAAAAAAAAAACCTTCTAGTATGTTGTCATACTAAACACAACGAATGATGGCTCTTGTCCCCAGTTTCAGTTAAATGCTAAGAAATACAATTCATGACCTTATTTTTGTGTGTTTGTTTTTCTACAAGAGCTCCAAAGAGCCAAAGCTTGGCGTTGTTCCTTTTATCACCCTTATTTGCATTTATGTTTTGGAATAAGAATTTTATGATACAAAATTCTCAATATGCACCTAATGGCCTTTTGAATTCTCCCAACTAAAAACTGACGTATCTCCGAAAAAAAAAAAAAATCCAGTTCATCAGGCCATATGCTGCAATTATTTTATCTTCTCAAAACTAATCTTTTTTTTGTCATAAAGTCACTGGACAGTTTCTATATATTCTGAAATAACATCTACTGCATGCCTCCTGAAATATTTCACTTTCTGTAGAAGTAGAGAGCAGAAAAGAAGGAATATTAGAAGCACTGTGAAACTCTAAGTCAAAGACGGGTGTTTTGTTGTTGTTGTTTTGGTTGGTATGACATTTAACAAGTCCAGAAAAACGAAAGATCTCTCCTTCAAGAGAACATCCTACGTAAGTAGCCACAGTGAACCTCTCCCTGATGACCCCTCAAGAAAGAACAATTGCCAAGTGTCTGTATGTAGGCCAAAAGGTCTATCTCAACATTCAAATTATTTGAAATATGCATTATTTTAATATTCATGTGAAATTTTCATTTTACTTCCTTAAATAAGTATCAACTTATTTTCATTTATTAAAAATTCCAGGCCAGGCACTGTGGCTCATGTCTGTAATCCCAGCACTTTGGAAGGCCGAGGCAGGTGGATCTCCTAAGGTCAGGAGTTTGAGACCAGCCTGGCTAACATGGTGAAACCCCATCTCTACTAAAAATACAAAAATTAGCCAGGCACGGTGGTGGATGCCTGTAATCCCAGGTACTTGGGAAGCTGAGGCAGGAGAATCACTTGAACCCAGGAGGTGGAGGTTGAAGTGAGCCAAGATCACGCCATTGCACCCCAGCCTGGGCGACAAGAGCAAAACTCCTTCTCAAAAAAAAAAAAAAAAAAAAAAAAAAAATCCCAGGTAATATTTCAGCCCCACACCACCACATGCTCCCAGGGGGATCTATAACCAAGTATGAGATGCATAAATAAAGCTGACCTTCTGGATGAGGTATACTAGCTTATAGAAAACTATTAAATGCATGCTCTAATTGACCTTAAGAGGTTATATAGTCAAACCACAGTTTCTAGGTAAGATCGTATTTGGTCTAAACGCAACAATCTACTTTCTATTTGAAAATCTCCAGAAGGGGAGGTAACATATCTTAGCATGTTTTAAATTATAGTACTCAAGAAAGTATTCAAATCTAAAAATTCCCTTTCTCAGTGATAAGTCATCTATTCATTTCCACCCTAGGTTGCAATGAAGGACAGCTATTAACTATTACTACCTCATCATTATTATCTTTTAATATTAGAAGCTCAAGAAAGTTACATTTTGTTAAGAAAAAGCTGATTTTTACTCAGAACTGTGCAAGACCTATGAAATGATAATAGCAGTAAAAATAGCAATAGATTTGAAACTCCATCTACAATACCTCTGCAAGCTCAGGGGGACAGAGAAACTAAGGCATTGTCCCATCCAAGGTCATGCAGAATTAAAAAAAAAAAAAAAAAGAGTCAATGGGAAGCCAATCCAGGACTTTCAGTCTCCTGTTCTTACTGCTTCAATAGCCTCACCATCATTAAGTTCTTTTTCATTCAGGTTAGACAGAGTCCTGTGGGATTCATTCCCCCTTGTGTGTGTTGCTTGGCTGAGCCATACATTTCTATTGGCCCTATTGATTAGGCATCTGCTTCCTCTGTGAGGATAGTTTGCTCTTGTGGAACTGTGTTTAGCAGCTGTTACAGTTCAGATGAGTGTTGACAGGATGAAAATTAAATTAACACCCAATAACATTTTAACACCTGGTCCAACAACTGCAATATCATTGAATTTCACCTTTTCAAAATTGCTTCGGGAGTTAATTCATCCTTACTTTGACTTTGACCTGAGGAGACATTCCTGTAATTTTGCCACAAAAGACTCTCTCCTGACTGTTCATTTATAATTTCCATGAACCTCTCTCTGATCCATGTTTAGTGACTGCATGGCCAGTTTTTGGAAAATACACAGGATAAATATCCTATTGGAAGATGCGCCACCCTCTTGATTACAGCTAAAGAATGAGCACAGACAAAAACGTTAACCGAAAAGAAGTTTTGTTTCACTGTAGCATAAGCCAGATTGGTGGGCAAGTAACCATCTTACCGGGGAAAATGAAGTCAGAAAGAATGCAGGTTTCACACACTTGTGACTCTCTCAGTCTTGATCAGCTTGTGAATAATGTTGGAAGGAGGATGTAAAGCACTGTTTTGAAGCCAGTGGACTCTGAAGTTGGTTGGCCTGGTTGAAAACTTCACCTTGGCTGCTCCCTAAGCACATGACATTGTGTAAAATACTTCAATGCTTAAGCCTCACTTTCTTCATAAAATGCAACTAACAATGGTGTCTATTATGCAGGATTATTTAGATGATTATACAATCCACGTAAAACTCTTAAAGTGCTAGTGCCCGACAAGGTCCTAAGTAAGCCTAAGGTACCATATTATTTCACAGTCCCTGAACTGAAAGGGAGCTTTGAGATCATTTAATCTTGCCCTCTCATTTTACATTAAGCAAGAACAAGGGGGTTCAGCAATTTCTCGAGGATGTTTATTTTTGTAGTTAGAGCTGAGAAACAACCCAGGTTTCCTCATCAGAACTTTTATTTTCTTTTTATAAGACTGCCAACTTCTATTTTAATAGGTTATTTGTTTAGAAAAGATTCTGTGTCCATGCTATGTGATTTATCCACTTAAGCTCCTTTTGTGTTTATCTTTCTCCTCTGGGAGGTGGAAATGGTGTTATTTGCTATTGGCCAGAGTTTTAAGAGGCAAAGATAATAAAAATATCATACTATCATTTGCTGTTTAGAATTTCTATCAGATGCTAGGTGCCCTGTCAAAGATAAATATAACAAGAAAGCAAGAAAAAAATGTACCTAACTTACAAGAAAGCAAGAAAAAAATGTTATCACACCACCACATAAAAAACACAGTGTATTAACAATTGTTAGAAAATGATAATCCATTTTGTAGATTTTCCAGGATCATTATGTCTTTTCTTATTTTTGTTGCCTTCAATTTTATTGCTAATTATATTGGTACAGAAGGAGGACTAGCAGAAGGGAGAATTGCATTTTTTAATTTGGGTAGTGTTGCACATATTAACAATTATTTTGGCAAATGTTTTGTATTTCTAGAGATTGATATTTTAAGCTGTAATGAGATTTTAGGATTAACTGTAACTTGTATTTATCTATTTTTCCCACCTGCCTTTTCCCCAATGAAAAGTAACACTGACTCAAGAGTTTTTCTTTTTGTTTTATGATAGATTATCCACCCCCAACTTTTTTCTTTTTGTCCTAAATGTATAGTAGTAATAAAATAGGCACAATTTGCAAAATACAATTTGGGGGTGATAATTACTTTCACACGTGATACTTTTAAAAAATAATTTTAATTATTTTAAATAAAACATTCCAATCCTTTATTATTAAACTTGCAGAATTCAATGTAAGCATTAGTTTTTCAGAAAAATGCATTTTGTAAAATGAGGTATAATTTCATGACAAAAAAAAATTACAGATGGGAGGGGCGGGTGTGAGGATTTTTACTATTCTAACCAGCTAGTATGAGAAAAGCAGTTCTCCAGAAGTACAAATCAAATGGTGGGAAGTATTGAATGTTTTCAAAATGTTATATAATTGCTTAATTGCCTCACTCTCCTAAATGGTTCCCTGTGTCCCCTCAGGCAAATAAAGCCTTCATTACCCTAACTGTAGAAGGGATCTAATCACCCTGGGGAGAATATGCATATAATTTGAAATATATAAGCATTAATGATATAATAATGTGCTCAGCAACAGGTATATCACTGATTCCATCTATATTTCCCAGATAAAGGAATATGTATCCAGAGAAAGGTGTATTTTTCACTAAAAATAATGAGACTGATAACAGTTTAAAATTATTTTTAGTTATCTAAGCATGCATTTAAAACAGGAAGACAAGTTATGATTCTCAAATTCTCATAGATATGATAGTGTCTTTTATCAATCTTTTGCAGAACTAATTACTAAGCATCTAAAAGTACTCATACTAAAACTAATATATTCACACTATGGTCAGGATTAATATTTTAGTGTTGTATGAAGAATGAGAAAAGATAATCTTTACAGACCTAAAATATGTTTGAGCATTTTTAAGAGCCTTGGCAGCCAGTGACGCTTTGCTTTTGAATATTTTAATTATTCTTTACTACAGTAAGATATGGTAATCTGGGGAAAAAATATTGTTTTTCTAGGAGAAAGAGAAGCAAAAAAAAAAAGTGGAATAGAAATCAGGAAAACTTCTCATCTATGTCATTGCCAATATATAGAGTTATCAAGTAATAATTCATAAAATCATAGAACTGGAAGAAGTCTTAGTGTTCCATTCAGTTCACACTCATGCCTCCTGGAAGTTAAGTAGAAAATAAGAAAAAAAGGAAAAACAACTATAGACTCTTGAATAAAAAACAGCAGCTCGGCCAGGCACAATGTCTCATGTCTGTAATCCTAGCACTTTGGGAGGCCAAGGTGGGCAGATCACCTGAGGTAGGGAGTTTGAGAGCAGCCTGGCCAACACAGTAAAATCTCGTCTCTACTAAAAATACAAAAATTAGCCCAGCGTGGTGGTGGGTGCCTGTAATCCCAGCTAC
This sequence comes from Pan paniscus, assembly GCF_029289425.2. Lineage (NCBI taxonomy): Eukaryota > Metazoa > Chordata > Mammalia > Primates > Hominidae > Pan > Pan paniscus. The sequence goes on along the minus strand of NC_073264.2, from coordinate 28,134,505 downwards.
TCGGGAGGCTGAGGCAGGAGAATCACTTGAACCCAGGAGGTGGAGGTTGCAGTGAGCCGAGATCATGCCACTGCACTCCAGCCTGGGCGACAGAGTGAGACTCTGTCTCATACAAAACAAAACAAAACAAAAAACAAAACAAAAAAACCCAGCCGCTCATCAACCTCTGATACTATTTAAAAATATTCATGATAATTTTGGCAACCAAAGCAGGTAGAGCTCCTTTTTTGCCACTTCATCAGACATAAAATTAACAGTAATAATAATAATAATAAATTAATTAAAATACCAGAGAAACACAACTCAGCATACTGGGGATCATCTGACGGGAACACTTTATTTTACAGATAAGATGACCATCCCCTGTAAATTGTGGCACGTGTTCTCCATGGCTACATAGATAGAAAAAACAAGATGCAAATGGAGGGACATTACCTGGCAGGCCAACATCCGTTTTAGGACACCAAGCTAGTAATCAAGCTTGCTCTATTATTAGCTATTAACACTTAAGTGGTAGCAGAAACTAACAGGAGTCTGAAAATTCTAGAACTTTTAGTTTATTTGACAAAGGGAATCATGATCTTGGCCTCTAGGGCATCTCAGATGTGGCACAGAAGTCATTTATTTTGATGTCTACCAGCCTCTCTTCCAGCACTCTGACCTCCTACAGATGACTGCTAATAACTATACCCAAATAAAAAAATGTTTGGAAGGGAAAGTTCAAATGTACAGATTTGGTACAAATATATATTAGCAGGAAAATTACATATGTATATATCTGGTGGAAAATTAATCAAAATATTATTTATTACAGATATATATATATATATAGCTAATGTACTATTTGACATAACCTATGGTCATTATTGAAATTCTTTAGATCTGTTCTTTGGGTATTCTATAAGAAGGTTAAGATTCGTAATGTTCGCCACCATCTCAATAGATTTTTTAGATATTTTTCTGATTTTACTTTTAATACAAACCACTATTAAGACAAGAAACAAGCCAACAAACAAATACATTTCCCATGGTAACTGGAACTCATTCTCTCTACCACAGATCACCAAGAAAGCAAAGTGTATTCCATCTGCATGACAGTTTAGGCTGTGAATACCAAGAATCTAATGTTATGACCTAAGAAATCTGAGGTGAGAATGTTCTTTAAAACAGTCTTGACAGATACACATAATCAAGATGTCATGTTGCTGTGGCATACCATACCCACATCCATGTGAAACACAACCTGTAGAAGAAAACAACAGGAAAAGACAGAGTCATTCTTTGGCCGATACCTTATACATTGCATCACCACCAAATGTTAAGTAAACAAGAAAGCAGATTTTAACCAGGGGGGTAAAAGTCCTTTATCTAGAGATCTTTATTTAAAGTTTTATTACAAACTGGGAAAAACAAATGTAATTATATTTGCTTTCAGAGAGGGATCAGGCTTAATACATTTATATAAATGTAGCCTTCCTAAGAAAATAGATATTTAAGCTTTGGTTCCTGGGAGTTCCTAAAACTGAGGATGAAGGGAAATTGCCTTTGGAATCAGTTACACAACCAGAATGAGCTTCAAGATGAACTAAGGGAATAGAAAGAAAAAACAAATATAACCTATCACTGAAACTATATTAAGTTTATATAACTATAACATTGTCATCTAATGAAAAATGTTATGAATTGAAATTTATTTGATTTATTGACTATACTTCATACAATTATTCAAAATATTTCCCATCTGAGCTATTAGTATTTTGTAGAAAGAATGTTTCCAAATATTTAAAAAACAATCACATTCTTAATAAGCTCACAAATTATACTACAATTATTGCAAAAAGTTAATAGATAAATGTGGGCTGGTAACTTACTTTTACAGAAATAACAAAAGTAAGCTCAGATAGTCTCCATATTACAATAAAGACTCTTCCATAATTGAAATGCAAATGCTTTTACTTACAAACACATGCAGTGAATGTTGATTAGGGACTTTGGGTGTATTTAACCTGTAATGAGGGCTGATGCAGTTAAGACTTGCCCTAGACAGGACACAAAAAGTTCAACAGCACAATTCCATGACTGGAACAAAGATGGAGTTTCATCATTCAAGGAGAATGCTCATAGATTTAGCCATTATTGATATGCACCTAGATGTTAACTCTTTCTTAAAGCTCTCTAAGTAGTCCATTTCTAACTTGTCTTCTGATATGATCTCATCTCAGAATCTACATGACTTTAAATTTAAAAATTCTTATTGAAATAACTTCACTTCTCTATATTTATTCAATTTCTCTCACTCCTATTCTCAGGTGAGGTGATAATCCCATATTCACCATCTTCAAAACAATTTATTTTTTTTTTGAGACAAAGTCTCACTCTATTGCCTAGGCTGGAGTGAAGTGGCGTGATCTTGGCTCACTGCAACCTCCACCTCCCAGGTTCAAGCGATTCTCCTGCCTCGGCCTCCCTAGTAGCTGGGGTTACAGGCACCCACCACCACGTCCAGCTAATTTTTGTATTTTTAGTAGAGACGGGGTTTCACCAATTATATTTTTAAAAGTATTTATTTAGGTCATCTGAAAAGCAGACAGCAAGATGGGAGTAGACTTACTTTTTTTTTTTTTTTTTTTTTTTGATGGAGTCTCGCTCTGTCACCCAGGCTGGAGTGCAGTGGCGTGATCTCGGCTCACTGCAAGCTCGGCCTCCCGGGTTCACGCCATTCTCCTGCCTCAGCCTCCCAGGTAGCTGGGACTACAGGTGCCCGCCACCACACCCGGCTAATTTTTTTTTTTGTATTTTTTTTTTAGTAGAGACGGGGATTCACCGTGTTAGCCAGGATCGTCTCTATCTCCTGACCTCGTGATCTGCCTGCCTCGGCCTCCCACAGTGCTAGGATTACAGGCATGAGCCACCACGCCCGGCCAGATGGGAGTAGACTTTCAAGAGATTCTGCAGTTAGAAACAACTGCAAAGAATAAAGAGGAGAAAGCAGGATCAGGCAGAGAAATCCTTCAGACTGCAATGCAGATCTGATGTTGTTGACAAGAAAGGGAAAGAAAGAGAGTGGGGCAGGTAGAGTCTCAGACTGCAGTGCAGCTCTAAGAAAATCTGAGCCAGAAAGACAGGAGTCCCCAAACCAAACTTTTCTACTAGGGAAGTCCAATGTCTCATCAGAATGGGCCACCATCAGATGCTTTCAACAGCAGAGCTCAATGGTGCATTTCTGTCTGCCTTGGTAGTTTTGGACTCTTCCTGCATCTCTATGAGGATTGTAACCTGGAATATGAAGACACTTTTACTTTGTAAATGCCCAAAAGTGAGGCAAGAATCTATCAACTTACCTTCCAATTGGAGATAGGAATTCTATCAGTGTCACCGCGACTAAGGACTCAAACCAACACAATTGCCTTATGACAAACACTATATTTAGAATAACACAGCTCTTCATTCACATGGGGAATTAGAAAAAAACCCTGAGGACTTTATTCTCCATTCATAAGGATGTCTCTTTATTTTTCTCATGATTGATTAAACATATCTTGGAATAAGTTTTTCAGTAAGGGTAACATCCTTCTTCAGAATATGCATATGTAAGAACTCCTTTCCATCGCCTTTGCAGATACACACCAACTTGACTGAGAGGAAATAAAAGAAATAAATAGTCAACGATACTGTTCCATAGGCGAGGCACATTTTCCCCCCATTCCCCCACCACCACCCGCATAATTCTTAACAGACCAAGGTAGAACTGCAGCTATTGCCAAGTGTGAAGGGATGTGGGGTTTGAGGATGAGACACTCCAAAGTCACTGAGGAACAACCAGAGAAATGAACTCAACTACATATAAACTGGTAGTTACTTGAACTTGTTTTATCATACATCATTTTACTCTCTTATTTGGAGAGGTTAGGAGGATAAAAATCATACAACATAGACTCCTTTGGAAACCGGGTTTCTAGATGTGAATTAGCTACATTCACATGGCATTTAGGGGCAGTGGTGGCTGGCAAGCAAGTTTTGACAGGAAGGTTTTTGCTTCAGACAGGCTGAATGTTCTGCTCCCTTGTCATCAACCATCAGCATATATGATGGCAGTGGAAGTAGCCCTGGGAATAGCAGGGATTTGCGATCTTATAGCAAAAAGTCTAATGATAATCTGCTTGCAATGCTTTTCTAAAAAAGTAATTCCCTGTAGAAAGCTGCTTTCTGCATGGTTTTGTTTTTTCTGAACAGAAACCTTAACTAACACAATGATCATGCTATAGAACTGTGTGTGTGATAGGGAGGTAAACGGATGGAGATCATAAGGTGGAAAGCTATGGAATAACTGTACTTGCATCAGGATGGAAGAGCATCATGGAAAAGTCATGATGCTGCTTATTGAAGACTAAGAATCTTCCAAAGAAAGGAAACCTAGTTAGTAAATTCTGGGGTAAGAACATCCTGGAATGAAATACAGAGATGATGGGCATGTAAAATGGTGAATTTTCTATGAAGTCAGGTAGTTCCTGAATGGATTAAACAGAATTCAGATATTATCTAGAAATTTCACTCCTAGGATATATCCAATAGAAATGAAAACATATGTTCATACACAGACTTGTACACAAATGTTTATAGCAGTTATTTATAATAGCCAAAAGATAGAAACAACCCAAATGTTCATCAATGTACAAATAGATAAATAAATGTGGTATTTCTATACAATGGCATATTACTTGGCCATAAAAAATGAAGTGTTGATACATGCTACAAGATTGATATGACTGAAAACATTATGCTAAGTGAAATAAGCCAGTTTTAAAAGTCCATATATGATATGAATCTATTCATAGAAAGTCCACAACAGAAAGATCTATGGAGAGAGTGGTTGTTTTCAGCCAAGGAAGGAAAAAGGGGTAAGGGTTTGATAGTTAAAGGGTTATGGGATTTCTTTTTGAGGTGGTGGAATAGTGGAAAAGTCTTTCCAGACACAAGAAACAGAGTAAGTCCACAAAAAGGAGTTGGTAATTTTATTTGTTCTTGCCTTGCTTTATTGCTGCTACTTTTTATAGGGTGTTGTTTTTAAAACATAGTGTATGTAAAACAATGCTACCCCTTCACAAACTGACATTTTTGCTTTCTTGTACCAGTAAGGCATAACCAAACTTGAAAACAACATGAAATCCTCTCTTACATCTTTCTTTTCATGTTGAAATTGCACTTACTCTTTTATTGTTTGCGTATTTTGATTTAGAGTTGTGTTCTGGTATATTAATTCTCTATTACTGTGTACCAAATTACCACAAATTTATTAGTTGAAGGTGACATCTCTTTATTATCCCACAGTTCATTAGTTCAAAAGTCTGGGCGCAAATGCCTGGATTCTCTGCTCAGGGTCTCACAAGTCCAAAATCAAAGTATCAGCCAATCTGTAGGCTGTAGGGAAGAATCTACTGTTAAACTCACTCAGGTTGTTGGTAGAATTCAGTTCCTTGCTGGCTATTGGATGGCAGTTACCCTAGGCTCCTAAAGGCAATTGTTTGGTCCTTGCATGTGGCCCCTTCCATTTTTAAAGCCATGAACACAACAGCATGCAACATCTTTCTTACACTTTGAATCTCTCTGATTTTCTTTCTGCCACCAACTAGAGAAAACTAACTCTGCTATCAAAAGGCTCATGTGATCAGGTTAGGCCCACCAGAATAGTCTCCCTTTTGATTAGCTGAAAGTCAACTGTTCAGTGACTTTAGTTACATCCGAAAAATCACTTTTTCAATGTAAGGTAACACAACCAGGGCATACTCTTTTGTTACATTCACAAATCAAAAGGTTAAGGCAGGAAATCTTGTGGGGAGTCCATCTTAGAATTTGATCTGCTAAACCTGGTTTAGATGAAAAGATTTCTATGAACAAGTAAACTTTAGAAGTGCTGTCTAAGAAATGATAAGTAGGGTTTTCTTTTCTCTGCAGGACATCTCCACATTTTTAAATGGTTTCTGTACATTACGATTTTCCAAGAAGATAACAATCTGTGTTAATTTTTTAAAATTGTATATCATGAGTCATTATATCAATGTAGTACATATGACCATCACTGTTCATAGGAAAATTAAACTGAGTAAAAAAATATTAGAATCAACCACAATAGGTTAAAGGTATTTTTGTGAATGATTTTATACTCATCATCCATATATGTATGGTTTATAATGTATCAGGTAATGTCCTAAGAATTTTACCAAAAGCAACATATTTTAATTTAGTAATAATCTTTAGTGATAAAGAAACAGAGGCAGAGAACTTTGCCAAATGTGACACAGGTAGCAAATGTTAGAGCTAAGATATGAAATAAGGTTCCACCTGGGTTTGCAGAATCTAACTACTATAGGGCAATGTTCTTAAGCACCACTCTAGTGCTAAAAGCTTTGTTCTTTTTTCACAGCTTTTATGTCAAATATATTTAATAAGTAACCTCCTATGTTTCCTAAACATAGATTACAGTAAAATCCTTTGTTGATTCCATCCTGTAGTTCATTGTGTATCTTGAGAAACATCATTTAGAGATGCTTTTGTTTATATGTATAATATAAAAACAAGGTGAATGGAATACTGCATGGCCATAAAAATTAACAAAATCTTGTCCTTTGCAGTAACATGGATGCAGCTGGAGGCTACTATCCTAAGTGAATTAATGCAGGAACAGAAAACCAAATACCACATGTTCTCACTTAAAAGTGGGCACTAAACATTGATTACACTTGGACACAAAGAAAGCAGCAAGAGACACACCAGCACCTACTTGAGGGTTGAGAATGGGAGGAGGCTGAGGATCAGAAAACTACCTATCATGTACTATGCTCATAACCTGGGTAATGAAATAAACTGTACACCAAACCTCTGGAACACACATTTGTCTATGTAACAAACCTGCACATGTATCCCCTAAATCTAAAATAAAAGTTGGAAAAAAGACCAACAAGATAGATCTTATGCAGATGGTTCTAAATCAATTTCAGTAAATTAAAAACTTGGTTTGTAACTTCAAGGATTGCAAAATATTTTAAAACTCTATCTAAATAGTCCCTATTTTAAAATGCTTCTTGACTTATGATGGGGTTACATCCTGAGAAACCCATCATAAATTGAAAATATCATGAGTAGAAAATGCATTTAATATACCTAACCTACTGAACATCATAGCTTAGCTTAGCCTACATTACGATGCTTAGAACACTACATTAGCCCACAGATGGGCAAAATCATCTGGCAACACAGTCCACCATAGGGTACTGGCATTTACCCTCATGATTGCCTGGCTGACTGGGAACTGTGGCTTACTGTCTCTGCCCAACATCAAGAGACAGTATCATACCACACATTCATAGCCCAATAATCAAAATTCAAAATTCAAAGTCCAATTTCTACAGAATATGTATAGCTTTCACACCATTGTAAAGTAAAAGAATTGTAAGCCGAACCATCATAAGTCAGGGACTGCCTGTATTTCAATATTTTTTAGTAGAATTAAGAGTAATACAATTTTCAATTATTATTTAGGTTTATAAGACAGTCCAGGAATTCACTGAAGTAAAAAAAACAAAACAAAACAAAACAAAACAAAAAACACCTCACTTTCCAGAGCTTGATTATACCATGGAGGCAAGAGTAAATGGCATTAAATCAATATCCTAATACATCAAGCAGCTTGTAGAAGCAATGAACTGGATTGCTGAGAACACTATGGAAGAATCTTAAAAACATACTGTTGAGTTAAAAAAAATGGAAATGGAAAAATACCTAACTAAAGCACAATATCATTTAGGTAAAGAGAAGGGGATCATCACACATACAGACAAATAAAGATGTCACTGTATTTTTTCAAAAACACATGCATATCTGCAACATAATGGGTACATGTAAGATTTAAAAATATCTACAATATTAAAGGCACCACCAGCAGTGATTTGTGAATGGTCTCATGCCATCTGCCCACAAGCTTCTTCCATGAAGCCTTGCCAAGTCCTGGCTCCATCTTGGAAACTGTCTGGCCTTCACTCCCAGGGGAACTTTGGCTGTTTTCTCTTGTCCCCACCTTCTGTCCTTGACCTGCATATTCACTTCTATTGATCATTTCATTCATTAATTAGACGTAAGATTAGCTATTGCACCACTCTGTTTAGCTGACGTGTATATCTTTGGAAAGTCTTCCAAGTAAAAGACAGTTCATGTTACTTTTAATTTGTTATCTATGATACCAGTAATCATTTCTTCTAGAAGTTAGGCATCATGTCTTTGGTCAGGAAAGTGACTTTCTATGGTAACATGGTTTCTATAGGAACATCAATTTAAACTATACCTTTCAAAGCATCTTTTCCTGAATACAAATTCTCATAAAAACAATGCATATCCATAGATTTTTGATGGCTAAAAAATAAAGTTTATGTATATGTTATGTAAAGTTTATGTATTTGTTAATCTTTCTCTGCTTATTTTATCAGGATACAGACTGAGGATATTTATGAGGTTTCACATCATATGTCTATATTTTGCAAAGCATTTTTTATTAATAATGACTTAAGAATTCCCTGAATGTATTTTAGGAGTCAGTTGTATAAACAATTACATGCAAATAGTTTAACTAACATAACCTAATTATAAAAGAAAATTTTCCTATCTCAAAAGCAAAGAAATAACAGTCATGACAACATATATTATTTCTGTCATTCATTTATTATAATAGTCAAAAAATAACAACACTTCAAATTCTTGCTATGCCAAGTTCTGATGAGATTACTCTATTTTTCTTGACAGAAGATGTATGAAAAATTCTTATTGAACTTATAGCTAAGTGAAAATCCAGAAAAAAAAGCTGGATATGTCAGCCAAAGAGAGTGACATTGCTCATTGTGAATGTTCAAGTTTAGTAATAAATCCTCCCTTCAGCGCACAAAATATTACTTACTGCAATGGGACTCAGTTCCTCAGCTTACAGTTTAGGTCATACATGTGTAAGCTTCTTGCTAACATTTTAATTTAACATTAAGAAATGTCTTCCAGATGTTATTAAGAAAATGTAATGGTACAGAAAAATGAAAGTTTGAACAATATTTGCTTTGATGAACAAATGGAAAACATAAATTTAAGAATACTTAAAATCTACAAAAAGATTGACTTCTCTGTGCAGACAGATGCACAATAGGTTACCTTGCAAAACTGAGTTGCTTACTGGTAACCCCAGCCTCTATCATGCTACGATAACACACTGTAAGTCTATATCATTGCCTAGATATCAGTATAGTCTCTCACATAACAAAAAAGTTCGTGGATGATATCATCAAGACAGTTACATTTATCAAGTTCAAGTAAAGTCTTATGAATAATATTTCAAAAATAAATATAATTTGTTTCCCCAGGAAATAGATGTGTCAAGTCTGCTATTGTGCAGGACCTTGGATTAATATCCATTTCAGTTGATAAGCTTCAGAAACAAATTATGCTTTCATCAATACTTTCCTTAATTAACTCTCATACATATTGTCTGTGTATTCAGATGGACTCTGCAGTGCTATCCTGTAAATTGACCAAAGAGGACAATTGATTGAGACTCTCAAAAACAAGCTTCCTTGAGACAAAAGAACTTACAGACCAAAAAGTCAAAAAGGCCTAAAGTATTCCAGGTATTTTAGCACAGATTCAAATCAAAAGTTGGTAATCATTCCAAAAGAATTACTGGGATTCATCAAGGAGTGTATTTTTGTACATACCTCCAGCGTTATTTACAGCTGTTACAGCTAAATTTCAGTAAAGATTCATTTACCCCAGCTTTCTCTCTCTCTCTTTTTTTTTTTTCTTATTTGCTCTTTGTTCCTTTGTAATTCCTGCCACAAAATTTAACCTGTTCTCTTAAAGTGTAACAATAACATAGTCGGCCGGGCGCGGTGGCTCACGCTTGTAATCCCAGCACTTTGGGAGGCCGAGGCGGGCGGATCACGAGATCAGGAGATCGAGACCATCCTGGCTAACATGGTGAAACTCCGTCTCTACTAAAAATACAAAAAAAATTAGCCAGGCGTCGTGGCGGGCACCTGTAGACCCAGCTACTCGGAGAGGCTGAGGCAGGAGAATGGCGTAAACCCGGGAGGCGGAGGTTGCCGTGAGCCGAGATCGCGCCACTGAACTCCAGCCTGGGCGACAGAGCGAGACTCCGTCTCAAAACAAACAAACAAACAATAACATAGTCATCAACTCAAATACATATATCTTTTTAAATTTTATATATAATTATATAAAAAATATATATTATAATTATATATAAATATATTATTCTATATTCTATATTCTATATTATACATAATTTTATATACTTTTTATATACTTTTAAAATATACTTTTGTATACTTTTTTATATACTTCAAAAAATTTTTTTAAATTTTTCTCCTCTATGACCTGAGAGCTACTATGGAAGATTCTCCTTCCAATTATGATTGCCTGACCCTGTCCCTTTCTGTTCTCCTCTGACTTCTACAGCCATTTCTTCTCTATCTTTTCTCTTGGCTTCTTTTCCTCAATATATGCATCTTCACCCCATTCCCTTATCTCCTCCTTTTTTGTTATTGTTGTTCTTCTCCAGCTCTCTCTCACTAAATATTAAATATTTAGTGGCTTTAAATATTATTTATCACCAGGTACGGTGGCTCACACCTGTGATCCCAGCACTTTGGGAGACTGAGGCAGGCGGATCACCTGAGTTCAGGAGTTCAAGACCAGCCTGGCCAACATGGCGAAACCCCATCTCTACTAAAAATACAAAAAATTAGCCGGGCATGGTGGCAGGTGCCTGTAATCCCAGCTACTCGGGAGGCTGAGGCAGGAGAATCTCTTTAACCCAGGAAGTGGAGGTTGCAGTGAGCTGAGACAGCAACACTGCACTCCAGCCTGGGCAACAAGAGTGAAACTCCATCTCCAAAAAAAAAAAAAGTGATTTCTCTATGGCCCACCAGCAAGCCTACATCCACCATCACTTTACTCCTTCATTCTCATTTCTAATTACCTATTTGTTTAATCTATTTTGAGACCATAACAGAATCTCAAAGGCCATATTCATAAAGTTGAATTTCCCAAATTCCTAGTTAAAATGAATTATCCTGTTTAATTCCCTACTTCAGTTAATGGCTTGGGCGTTTTCTCTACTCATCCAAGCTTTCAACTTAAGAGTTTTTAGAGTTTGATTTTCTTTTCTTTTTTTTTGTCTCACTGTTACCCAGGCTGGAGTGTGATGGTGCAATTATAGCTCACTGCAGCCTCAAACTCCTGGGCTCAAGGGATACTACTGCCTCAGCCTCCCAAATAGCTGGGACCACAGGTGCACACCACAGTGTTTGGCTAAGTTTTTTATTTTGGGTAGAGATGGGGTTTCACTATGGTGCCCAGCTGGTCTCGAACTCCTGGGTTCAAGTTATCCTCCCATCTAAGTCTCCCAAAGTGTTGGGATTACAGGCTTGAGCCACCATATCCAGCCTTTTCTTCTTCTTCTTTTCTTTTTTTCAAACTTCATAGACCTTGCCTCCATCAATATAGTCAGTTGGGAGGCCATGTTGATTTTCCCACTGCAGTATTTAACATCTACACCATGTACCCCATTTCACTGTTACTGCCATCATTGTCTCCTTCCCATTATACTATATTAGGTTTTGTCAACATTGGTATTAATAGTTCACTGTATTAGAGCATTCTCTATAAAACCTTTTCAAGTCTCTTCTTGATCCTGGCTTTTTCCTTTTGAACACATAACTTAAACAGGTTAATCTTCTCTTAATTTACAATATCTTAAAGATGATACAAAAACATTTAAATGGGCTGGGCATGGTGACTCACACTTGTAATCCCAGCAACTGTGGAGGCTGAGGTTGGAGGATCAGGAGTTGAAGGCTGCAGTGAGCTACATACACACCACTGTACTCCAGCCTGGGCAAAAGGATGAGACCCTCATCTCTAAAAAGAAAAAGAAAAAAAGAACTTTAAAATGGAACTATGATTGTCATCTCTAGGAGCAATACTTAATCATACAAAACTGGAAGTAGTTTAGGGTTAAAAATAGCTTCATAGTATAAAAGCTTTCAACATGCTGCATTTAACTTGAAAGCCTTATCCCCCCACATTCAGTCTTTCATTCAGCCATTTAATCATCAAATATTTGTTGAGTACTTCCTATGTGTCAGGCACTGTTTTAGGCACTGGGAATATACTACTAAGCAAAACAGACAACCTGCTTAAACGAATTATCCTTATACTCTAGGGGTACTGAGGGAGTAAACAAAAAATAAGTAACGTAAAGATTACCTACAACACTCTGTGTGCCACCATAGTCCAATATAGATAGGAGAGAGATAGGGTCCAAAGTGACAAATGCCACAGGGCCTAGAGAGAAACTGATTTCCTGTTAACAGCAGGAATCATATAGGCCACACACTGAATGAGAAAAACACTTTTTCAGTTTCAGCATTACATAGCATAACACAGTAGAACACAAGTTAAAGCAATAGCTACAGCTATAGAACAGAGCCTGTACTTCAGGTGCAAGCTAGTGCAATTACAAAGTGAAAGACTGGTAGTCTTCACCTGCTAGTATGAAAGTTACCATCCTAGCACTGGCATTAAGAAATTATCACCTAGTACAAGGCCACACTCTACTAGAATAACTTTTCCTTTGATCACACCTATTTGATAATTTCTCCAATTTTTTAGTGAGTATACTAGTCAGGTTTCTCCAGAGAGACAGAACCAATAGAAAATATATAGATGTATAGATGTATAGATATACGACTTAATTATAAGAAATTTGCTGATGCAGTTATGAAGGTTGACAAGTCCCAAGATCTGCAATCAGCAAGCTGGAGACCCAGGAGAGCCAATGGTGTAGTCCCAGGTTCAAGACCTAAACAAAACTGAGGTCCCAGCTCAAAGGCTGTTAGAAGGAGTTCCCCCTTACTCATAGAGGGCCAACATTTTGTTCTAGTCACACCTTCAACTGATTAGATAATGCTGACTGACATTAGGGAGTGCAATCTGCTTTACTCAGTCCACCTATTCCAATGTTAATCGCATCCAGAAACATCCTCACAGACACACCCAGAATAATGTTTGACCAAATATATGAGCACCCAGTGGCCTCCTTCTCTCTTTCTCTTTCTTCTTTCTCTATGTATACATGTATGTATGTATCTATCTATCTAATATCTATGATTCTGACCAAAACCGTGGATTCAGACATTATCAATTAATGCTGTCTTTGTAAACCATGTATTAATAGAACACCTTATCCTACTATTAATATTCAATAATGAGGCAAAGTAGACCACAGCTGCAATTGTCCAGGATGAGTAGCAGAGGTAAACTGTGCCTCCTGTATTGACTTTCAAGGCTGCTTTTCTTGCTAATTGATACATTTTCTTATATATCATTTTGTTAGCATTGGCAGAGATCAGAGTTACCCCGAGTTACCGGCAGCATATCCATGCAGGTCCACAGCAACTTCAATTCTTGCCTCCTCAGAAGAAAGAATTCGACTGAGTGGCATAAAGCAGAAAAAAAGACTGAGGCAAGTTTCAGAGCAGGAGTGAAAGTTTGTTAAAAAGTTTTAGAATAGTAAGGAAAGGAAAGAAAAGAAGGAAAGTACAACTTGGAAGAGGGCCAAGCGGGCAACTTGAGAAACCAAGTGACTTGGGGTTTTATACGTTGGCCTGCTTCTGGGATCTTGCCTTACTTCTCCCGACTCCTGAGACCTTATTGGGAAGCTGCTGATCAGTTTCAGGTGTTTTCTGTCTATCAGGACACTGCCTTTCCCTGGTGCTGGCTACAATCAATTATTACTTCAGAGAAACGGTTAACAACTGCCTGACCATCATGTGATGGTCAACACTCCTGGTGTGTGTTGGTGGGGAGCCCTCTCCTGCCCTGCTCATACCTGACTAGCTACCTACTCTAACAATTTTATTTATTCTTTAAGCCACTTTTTGTAAACAAAACTCAACCCCTTTTAAACTAACCCATACCATGCTGCTTGCTAGATTAGTCTTTCTAAAGCACCATCCCACCTTATCATTCTGTGTGCAAAGGCCTTTCATTTTTCTCAACTGGTTTCAGCATAGTCTACTTTATATAAATTATATTATATAACCTACTGCAAAACCTTGATGTATACTATTAACTAGTCAGGGTGACATACTTGTTGTCCTCATTCATATATGGCTCATTCTATTCCTTTTTTCTATGACATAACTCTCAATCCCCAAATTTTACTCACTCAAAATCCTTCCTACTCTTAGGACTTAATTAAAATGTTATTTCTTCCATGAAATAACATGAACTGTTCCCTATTCAAAACAATCTTACTTTACATAAAACAATTTCTCTATACTCTGCACATGCAGCATTCTGTCTTTGAATCAACCTCCTAATGTTGGAAACCCTAGTGTTGAATCCCTGATAAATCCTCTTCTTTATCTGCACTCACTTCTTTGGTGAGTTCATCCAACCTAATGGCCTTAAACATCTATTTGCAATGTCTCATAAAGTTGATTTATGCTACCCAGTCTTCTCTTCTTTGTTCCAGACCTATGGTACCAACTGCATACTTGATATCTCCTCCAGAATGTTTAATAAGCCTTTCAAACATAACCTGTCCAAAACTGAACTCCTGATCTTCCATCCACAAATACTCTTTCCTCTCTCAAGTGATAATATCATCCTTGCAGTTACTCAGGCCAAAAACTTGCAGTAACATTTTATCTGCCTTTCTTTCCCTCACAAACCCTGTCCAATCCCCCAGGAAATCTTTTTGACTCTATCTTCAAACTTTATCCAGAATCAAACTGCTTCTCAGAAATTCCCCTACTATCACTTGGTTTTATCCACCATTATCCACTTGTGTGGGTTTTTGCAACATCCTTCTAGCTACTTGCCAAGATTCTATTCTTACCATTCGTCATACAGCAGCCAATAGTCTGCAAAGGCCTACGTGATCTGTCATTCCCATTGCCTCTTTCACCTTGTGGTTTTCCCTTTCTGTCTGATTCACTCTACTCAAGCTGCACTTGTCTCCTTGATATTCCTCCCATACACCAAGCTAACTTCCATTATGGGCATTTCCAGTGACTAGTTTATCTGCCTGGAATGTCCTTCAAAATATCCTCATAGCTAATTTCCTCACCTCAAGTATTTTCATAAATGCCACCTTCTCTGTGAGGTCTATTCTGACCATCTATTTAAAAATGTATCTTTTTCTATCCTATACTCTTGATCAGCTGTATCTGTTTTATTCATTAATCATGGTATTAATGGCCTTCTAATAATGCTATATAATTTACTTTTGTGTATTTTTTGCATCTCTCTCTACTACAATATAAGATCTACAAGAGCAGGTATTTTGATGCATTTTGATCACAAATGTATTTCAAATTCCAACCTTGGTGTTAACTGAATTTTCCTTTTTTTAAGTGATTTTATGCAATACACACTGCAGTACTGTTATTTGTGTACAGCTTATTTCCTTTCTCAGTTTTTGGACTCCATGAGGAGACTATCAGTGTCTGATTCATTTTTGTTAACCACATCTGCATTCACAGTATTCTGTATCTTGCTTTGCACATGAGAGGTAAGTCATAGTACAATTTTGGTAAAAAAAAAAAAAATTACAAATCCAAACAAATTAACCGTTTTTAAATGGTGTAAATTAATTTTGGGTACATAACTATTTCACTGAAATGAAATAAAATTTTTCTATATACTTTCCATATTTAATAAGCAACTAAAACCAGGAAACTGGAATGATGTTGGGAAGTGAGACGGGGTCTCCTTCTACGTCTTTGTAGAGCCAGATATTTCATCTCTGGTTGTCTGCACATTTTTTTTTTCATTTATGTCTGTCTCTCCACCCCTTCCCTTTGATCTCTAATCCATCTCCATATAGTATTTTACTGCTTCTTCATATTTATATAACAAAAGATGGCTATCCATAGCTTCCTAGTTTAACTCTCCCTCAAATAACACTTGACCCATTTCAGTTTTAGGGGCTTGGGCCTAGCTATAATGACAGCCATAAAAATTTAACCCGCCAAATTTTATTCAAGTCTTTTCCTAACCATTTAAATGGCCCTCACTATAGGCCTAAATCTCCTACTTTGAAAAAACCTGCCTAGTTCAGCAGACTGCCAATGGACATCCAAACTCATTGAAGCAATAAAAGGAATCTTGACTAGGTTGAAGGATTCATTCTAATTAAATCAATTCCTTTGTCCCATTCATCACTCATTCTCTTTAAATAGCTATGCCAATTTATTTTGCCTTACTATAAGATTTATAAACTTGTGTTTATAGTGGAAAAGAAATGGAAAGGCAAGGTGAAAAGAAAGTTTCAAGCTCAACAAAGAAAAAGTATTTTGCCCAGTTTTCACTTACAGCAATGTAAAATCTTTAGGCAAGATATCCTGAGTTATAATTGTTTTAATCACTATGATCTAAATATTCTCCTTTTTTTCTGCCCGAAATGTTCATCTTCTTGTTATTACCGCTGGTTGTCAAGAAGACACTAGATCCTGGCTTTCTACAAAAAAAAGCTGGGGAAAAAATACCCCACGACATTATTTAACAAAAATGACAACAGAATTTATGAAACAGATTTTGTCTTTTTGATATTCTTTTTCCTTTTCACTTACTTCTAAATGAGAAATAACAACCAGAGATACTAGCTGAGAAAGCATACGATGAATGTCACTGCTCATCGGGGTTTCACCTAGACCACTGTTGTCTTTCTCCAGTCCATCCCACACTGATAGAGTTTAAAAACACAAATTCTTTGACACTCTTCCCATTGTGATATGAGGTCCACAGCACCTCTCCTTTAATCTGGGCAAGTTTATAACTGCTTTTACCACTAGAATATACTATGTGGCTTCCACAACTAGGTCATAAAAATATCTATCCAGGCTTTCACCTTCCTTACTGGTACACTTGCTCTTGGAGCCCTAAACAACAGTGTAAAACTGCTGACTTGGGGTGGAGTCATGTAGATTCCCCCATCAACATTCCTAACTATGTCCATTCTTTTGCCATCCACTCTACCTGCTAGAGATGTGAATAAAGAGATCATTTTTAAAGGGTGTCCTCCAGCCCAAACTGTTTCAGCCTTCACCCCTTCAAATTGCCTCCAGTAATTGAGTCATACCATGAGCATAATAAAATGATTATAGCTTTGGAGACCTGACTTGTGCAGTAGTTTGTTACACAGAAATAGATAACTGGCCCACATTTCAAAGCTTTAGTTGTTGCTTTTGATTCCTGAACAACGTCTTCATTAACAAAACATTGACAGCCAGTTATCATGTGTAAAGGATGTGATAAACTTTACAGTAAGGTGTTAATAGGTGATAACCCAATATAAGCCTCTGAGCCTCCAGCTTCCTCATTATTAAATCAGGAGTATGTGCTATATAGTCTCCTGGATTCTTTTCACTTTGGATCTTTGCAGGACTCATGAGATGTGCCTTAATTTAGAGAATAAAGCACCAGTGGTAGCACTCATGGATGCATAATTTAATTTTCAAATATTTAGCTTAGAATCTCTCAAATATATCATTAGGTTGTCATTCTCATCAGTTTGCTCTGACATTAACTCTAGTCAAGAGACTGTCAATTCAACATTTTCTTAACGGGAGCAGTATACCTCTACATCTCTTCCCTAATTATTCCTTAAATAAGATGTGTGATTTTTGATGAACCATCCAGGTACTTTCCTTCTTCACAATAATTCAGAGAAGCAGTTCTCTCAGGACCATACTAATGCCATTAGTGTCTGTAATATTGGGCCAGGAGTATTTCTAGTTATTTCCTCTGGAAGGCAAATAAAAATGCTTGGGAAGTTTCCTAAGGATCAGATTTACTCAAGCAGTATTTTGTCCCAATGCATTCATTTGTTCATCACTAGAAATGGCATTATATCGTCATTAATTCCTATATTAATTTTTATATTAAAGAAGATGCATTTCTGAATACTTCTAAAAATTTTACTTTAAAATAGATTTTGCTTTAAATAAAGGTGCTTCTTTTCCCCTCTTAAAAGTTAGTGCTGTGAAGAAATTACTCTAGTTTGCTAGGATATTTTTTTCTTTCTTAAACAGGTATTCCTAGTTATTTGTTCATTTAATTATTGTTATTACACAGCTAAAGATTTCTTTTTTTTTTTTCTTCAGATTTTAAAATCTCTTTTTCCTAGTGGTAGACCACTGACCCTTAGTGAAAGGAAGGAAACCAGTGAATTTAGGTCATTAGCATCTGAATGGAAACAGATTGTGACAGTTAACCAAGTTATACTACCCATTAAAGCTTAAAATCTGCTTTTCTGAAAATCCTGAGGTAACATTCACACCACAGATTGCATGTGTTGTTCTTTTAAAAGTGGAGAATGACATTAAAATAACTATGAAATTATTTTTGAATGAGAACATATTGAAACTTATCATTATCCAACTCTGGTGCTTTGACTAAAATATAAAACACTTTTGCTGAAGCATTGAAGTTCTCATTAAGTAGCCCTAGCTTAGTCAAAGCGCAATTGTTGACCTTCTGTGCTTAAGGCATGTGCTGTTCCATACAGATAGAGGCTTTTCTACCACACTCTTCTTGATGGTTCATAATGGAGTGGCATGTGCATATCAGGAAAAGAACAGACCTTAATTTGAAACATTAAGTAGTATACGCACATAAAAAGCCTTCATTAAAATATTAAAAGTTTGTTAAACCCATAAGAGCTAAGAGATGTGTTCCTATGAGAGGAAAATTCCAACCTCAAGCTCTCTCCATATCTTAATTTCTGACATTTGTTAATAAGAAAGTACATTAACTTAGAAAGTCATTTTATCCAGTAGCTGCTAAAGTGCTACTAGACTACCAGAGGATTAGTTCACACTTTACTTTTTGCAGAACACAACAGAGGAGTACAATATACAGTCATTGTATCCCTGAAAGTGCCAAACTACAAACTTAAGGCTCATTTTGTCATCATGAGCTAAATGGAGGATTGGTGGGGGAGTGTCCTCACTATAACAATTTTCACCAAGGCATTGATAGCCTCATCAAGATTTTGATATTATAACGATGTCAATGGACAGTTAGATGCTCATATTTTCAACCTAAATTTGGGAAGCACTTACCATCAGAAAGTGCCTAAAACAGAGCGCTTTGAGTCTCCAGTTTTGACTTTTTTTTTTTTTTTTTTTTGAGATGGAGTCTCACTCTGTCACCCAGGCTGGAGTGCAGTGGTGCGATCTCGGTTCACCGCAACCTCCACCTCCTGGGTTCCAGTGATTCTCCTGACTCAGTCTCCTGAGTAGCTGGGACAACAGGTATGCGCCACCCCGTCTGCCTAATTCTTCAGTAGAGATGGGGTTTCACCATATTGGCCAGGCTGGTCTTGAACTCCTGACCTTGTGATTTGCCCACCTCGGCCTCCCAAAGTCCTGGGATTACAGGTGTGAGCCACCGCAACTGGCTGACTTTTTAAAATATAAAACAACATATCTAAAGACTAATTTTTATATTAGTCATTAAATGAACTTAGTAATTTCTATATTTAAAAAGATGCATTTCTGAATACTTATAAAATTTTAACTTTAAAGTAAATATAGCTTTAAACACAGGGTTTTTCCCCCTCTTAAAAGTTAGCATCATGAAGAAATTACTCTCATTTGTTAAGTAACAGGTATCAAAAAAGTGGTAATATTTATATATACCTAATCTTTAGATATTGTTATCTTAACAATTTAAAAATCATATTACATCCTGAAATCCACCATAGTGCTTGAAAGGCACCTGAGACATAATTCAAGGGCTATTTGTTTAATATATAAATTTGTAAAATGCTTTACTTCTGCTGAGTACACTTTAATAGTATCATGAGGATAAACATTGAGGGAATAGCAAGGATTGCTCCAGTAACAACTAGGCTAGGGAGGACTTCGTGGATTTACAAAAAGGAAGAAAAAGTTCACAAATTGGTAACAAAGTAATATGTGAAAATTAATGTGTTCGATTTGCTAGAGCTGTCACAAAAAATACCACAGATGGGTGGCTTAAGGAACAGAAATTTATTTGGTTACAGTTCTGGAGAAGTGTAAGATCAAGGTATTATTCTGATGCCCCTCTCCTTGGCTTCCTGATGGACACTCTCTCCCTGTGTCCTCACACATTCTTTCCTCTGTTCCTGCACAGGGTTTTGGTGTTTCCCTGAGTGTCTAATTTTCTTCTTTTTGTGAAGACAACAGTCAGATTGGATTAGGTCCCCCCTAAAGATCTCATTTTAATGCAATCACATCTCTAAAAACCTTATCTCCAATACAATCACATCCTGAGATACTGGGAGTTAGAATTTCAACGTATAAACTGGGGAGACACATTTCAGCCCATAGCAACTAGTTTCTCAACTTCAAGGCCGCAGAAACCCACAATGTTAAAAATGGAATTTTGAAAAAACTGAGGTTTTATTTCTTTGGAAATATATTAGGAAGAGACATTGAGGTCTTTAGATATTCAGAAACTATAATAAATTTGCAAACAGTACAAGAAAATTGTGTAATCAATAAAAGTAGGCCTTGTATCAACTGCAAAAGCAACAAATTAATGTCATTGTATTATACTATAAAAATAAAGGATCACTCTGCTGGAACAAAAAGTTGTTTCACAACCTACTTGAGAGAAGAGAAGGGGAAGGTATGAACTGAGCAATAATCAATTGCTATATATGGCTACATATGAAATCTCACTTCCAGAAGATAGATGTGGGAGCTTGGGAGGAAAGGCAAAGTCAAATGCTAATTACTAGCCTAAGGCTTACCAACCCTTACAAACCAACAGGGCTTTCTTGCTGGACCCTAGTTTCTACTCCCTAGAATGACCATATGTTCCAATTTGCCAAGGACTATTCCAAGTTATATCTGTTGTTTCTCAGTCTTATGACTGGTTAGCATCCCCTCTGACAATCAAAATTATCCTAGTTTGTATGATGTGATCATCTATCACTATGGCCCCTTCTCCCACAACATGCTTATAAACCCACACAAATAGCAAGTATTTGAGGTTCGGAAGACCTGGTCTCCCATCCTCAATGGATACCACCCCCTCCCCATACTTGCTTATCCAACCTCTTTCCCTTTTGACAGTGAAGAGAAGCTGAAAGATCTCAAGTTCTGTTTTATCTATCTTTGATGTATTAGTCTGTTCTCTCAGACTGGGTAATTTATAAGAAAAGAGATTTAATTGGTTCATGGTTCTATAAGCTGTACAGAAAGCATAACACTGGCATCTGCTTCTGGGGAGGCCTCTGGAAGCTTACAATCATGGCGGAATGCAAAGAGGGAGCAGGCACATCACATGGCAAAAGCAGAAGCAAAAGAGAGAGAGATGGGAGAGGCACCACACACTTTTAAAGGACAAGATCCCTCCTCACTCACTATTTCCAGGACAGCACCAAGGGGATGGTACTAAACCATTCATGAGAAATCCACCCTCATGATCCAATTGCCTCTCACCAGGATCCCAACTCCAACATTGGGGATTACCTTTCACCATGAAATTTGGGTGCGGACACAGATCCTAGTCATAGCACTTGATAATACAACCTAGGTTCTGAAGAGAAAGAAGAAGAGTTCCTGTAATATTTTGCAAATTCTCAGATTTAATCTCAACAGTCATCAAGGTATAATAGAAAGAGGTCTGGACCAGAAATAATATCAGAATTCTGGTCCCTACTTTTTTAGTTGTTAGTCCTGAGACTTTTTACGCATCATTTAAACTGTTTAAGCCTTACTTTCCTCATTCATATCAAAGGAATAGGGTGGATAGGGGAGCATGATATCCATCCTGCCTATTTCAGTGTCCTAAAGAATCAAATGAAATACTGGCTAAACACTTTAAAAATCCTTTAAGCATCATATGAATGGTAGTTGTTATTATTCTTATAATCAGAGAGAGAAATAGACAGCATAATAATTAGATGTGTTTATTTAAAGGCCTTATCCACGACATTAGAAGTGCCCTCTAGGAGCCATATCTTCTCACTTCCAGACCACCATTTTCTCATTACTGTACTTTCACCGTGAGGATTCATATGAGTAAGGTGAAAGGAGAGAAGCTGAATTAAGGATTGTGTGTCTGAATATACTGCAGAATTAAGGACGAATGATTGAAAAACCTACAAGTTCAGAGAGGAGGAAAGGTGAAGTGAGATAAAACTGTAAAAGTACTTGATAAGCTTCCCAGTCAGGTCTTCAAGGGCATTGGGACATTTAAGTGGTGATATGTTAGTATCCTATGCTTTTTATACTTTGATTCCGGGGAAAGGGAAGTTGGAGAATGAGAAGAGGGAGAATAATGAAAGAGAAAGGAGACTGTAAAAACAGCAATGAGAAGACATTTAGCCTTTGCTTCGCCCGTTTTGACTTTTTTTAAAAGAGGACACAGAGAGCACAGCAAAATGAGAATCAAGATGTGGGCCTATATTCATCAACATAGGCCTGGATGTATGAGAGATTACCTTGACTTATTTGTTTTTAATGTGTTTATATGTTTCTTCAAGAAAAAAAATACATAAAAGTATACAGTTTTGTCCCTAGAAAGACTGTTGCCTAATACTCAATCGGGTGAAAAAATAAAATAATACATGGTGAATCTGGAAAAAAAAAAGGACTTACCAACATATATTCTAGCACAATATTCCCCACTTTTCACTAGCCATCCCATTGGCTTCTTCTTTTTTATCTGTCGTAAAATTCTCACCATTCCTATATCCACAATTTAGTTTAATCTGGAGATATATCTAACTATGGATATAATGTATGTGCTCCAGTTTCCAAAAAGTAATTCTATGCTCAGAGAGACCAAGGTCAAAGTGGTTGAAAGACACGTGGTGTCAATCCTTGCAATCATTGCAAATCAGTTCAAAATGTTTCTTAAAAAAATACCCAAATCATAATTGCCCTTAAGTTTGAATATATACTGTGACATAGTCTACACTCTTCTGACAGAAGGTTTTGTTTTGTTTTGTTTTAACAAAACTACCACATAGTCTGTATTGAATTGGTTTGCTACTTGATGTATTCAAAAACATTAAAATTTGGCAATGACTCTTCTCTTGATGATGACTCTTAGCTATGACTATGGCTAGTTGAGGGAAGAAGAGTACAGAATTAAGAGTGTTTGCAGAATGTGTGACCCCCATAAGCCCCTAATGAAGCAATTTCATCTTTTTTCTCATTGTGTCAGTTTTCTGTTGCCATAATAATGCTATAAAACAACAGAAAGCCTCAATGGCCTACAGCAGTAAACATTTATTTAGCTCACAAGTCCACAAGCTGATGATTGAGGCTGAGTTCAGCCACATAGTTCTTCTAGTCTCAGGTGAGATCACCTGCATATCTGGGGCTCTGCAGTCCCAGCTTGGGGCCTCATACATCTGGACTGGCTGGGCGTTGGCTAGAGTAAATCCACTCTGCTTCACTCAACTCTCTCCAGCAATCTATACTCATATTCTCATGGCAAAAGCAGAGGAATGAAAGTTGAAAAAAAAAAAAGAATAAATAAGTAAATGGTTTCAAGAAAAAAAGGAGAAAGCAGAACTGTCACTGTATATTTCTCCCTATCCACACCGAACTGTATTTCAGCTGCCTAAATGTTTCTCAGGTTTCTCGACTCAACATTTTTATCACTGATTTCCTCATTCTTCACCACATCATTACCGATATATTATTCTCCTGTATTCTTTACTCTCTATACTCTATAACTGATTCTCTATATCCTGTAACTGATGTTTTCAAACCTTCTCATGCATTATACCTGCTAACTTCCCATTGACCAAACCAAATTACATGGTTAAGGTAGAATCCAGGGAGCAGAGAAATAAACCCCACCTTTTAATGAGAGTAACTGCAAAGCCACATGGCAAAGAGATCCCTTTGTAAGGAGGGATGAAGAATTTGGGCTATCTCTGCAGTTTATGGTAGATATACCATCAACTATTCTTAGAAAAAAAACTTCTCAGGGCTTTAGGGACATCTCTACATGGTTTCACTGGAATATCTATATATATGCAGTTCCCAGTCATCTTCCCTGGGCCACCTCCCCACCCACCCTGAACTCTATTTCAGCTGCCTATGTGTTTCTCAGGTTTCTTAACATTTTCATGACCCTTTATCACATTGTCACCAATATATATTTCCTTCTGTGTTCTTTATTCTCTCTATTCTATAACTGATTCCATCATGTGCCAGGTCAAATGAACCAGAAAAATAGGAAGCTATCTTCCTGCCTACCCTCTCTTTACATTTTCCAATGGTATGATGTCCCATGACTGCTACCTCTGTAATATTTGCTTATTTATTTTTCTTTTCTATTCCCACTGTCACAATATTGATTCTTGCTTTACCTTTTATAACTACTGAAATATTTTACTTCTCTTTCTATTCTATCCTGATCCAGAATAACCTTTCTAAAATGAATATTGTCATGGGATATCCTAGCTTACCATCTTCAATGGTGCCCTATTGCCAGTAGGACATAGGATGTGAGGACCTTCATGATTTAGCTCCTTCTTACAGTACCCCTAATTTATGGTAATACTAATCTGGAATAATTTAGTGTTGTTTTGACAAGCTTGGCTGATTCTACTTATATCTTATTTGATCCGAATGTCTCATATATATATATATATATATATATATATATATATATATATATTACACACACACCCACACCCACACATAAACACATATACATGCAGAGACACACACACAACTGCACAACTCGGGTAGGGAAATCAATAAAAACATAGACTTTGGAATAAGGAGGATCCGAGTTTGAATCCTGGCTACATCACTAACTAGCTATTTAAATTTGGGCAAGTGAACTAAACTCTTTTAGCATAGTGCTTTGGTCTAAATGTTGATTTATGTATTCACGTAAAAATGCACAATTGTAAAAATACACAAATACATAGGGTATGTATCTGTCGGGTCTCAGTTCAAAGACCATCATCTATCTGAAACCCTTTCTAAATGACCTAGAGTACCTTTTTCACTCTGTATTTTATGCCTCCACTACATTCTGTGTAGACCTTTATGATAACATCTGTAGTGCATTAATGCACTTATTGCTTTACATCTGGCTTTGCTTTATATAGACTATTCTCATCTTATTAAGATGACTTCTTATTCATCTTTCTAACCCCAGAATCTAGCATGCAACAGATTTGATGTCTGAATAAACTCAGAGACAGGTGGTAGGAACAGTTTCCAGGTGAAAAGGAAACATTACACATGTACCCAGGATACATGTCATATATTCTCTAGATATTTAATAAAACAGACTGAAGAAAATAGACTAAGCTTGAATCTTCCTGTACTCTCTTAAAAAATATCCCAGGCAATTTGCCACTTACTGCTTTTCAATCAGTGATTACTTCCTAGAGCTCTCTCCAGATGTATGAAATGACTGGTAAGCCAGTCTTATAGAGCCTGCCAGAGTCAGCTCTCCAGATGGTACTAAATGTGTCAATAATGAAAATATGCAAGTGTTAATGCTGTCCTTCATTTTCATATACCTGATGAGCCAAAAGAATGAGAGAATGTCAACTTTTACAATAGATGGGCCAAGTGCTGGAACAAGAAGATTTTTGCCTTGAGGAGTACCAATCAATCATTAAAAATTTTATTGTACATCAAGAGATAACTCCTCAATGATATTCTTAACGATGAGGAATTACACATAAGAGAAGCTAAGAAATTTAAAATAAGACACAATATACGTATTAAATGTATGTTAATTTCAAAAACCTGTGTACATTCATTTAAATGGTACACATGTAGATACCATTCAGGGCCTCCAGGTAAGAGAAGCCAGACTCTAACCAAAGGAGAAGAAGGAAGATCTTGTGGCATCAGAATTTCACCTCTTTGAAGGTTCTTTTTCCCTCCTACTATGAAATAATGAACATATATTCAGTTATCATTTTTACAGTCATAATATACCACCTGAGAATGCCTAACAATTAATTGCATAGTGGAGAGTTGACCATAACCCTGAGTTTCGTCCATACCCATTGTCTCCTGCTGGCCAGAAGTTGCCAGCTGGCCAGCAGAGTAAATGGTGTCTTCACTTGTGTATTCTGAACTTAAAAGGTCATGTTAAAATTGACAGTGACTATCCAAACCAATTAGAGAAGGATTAGATAGTGGAAGGATTTAAAAGATTTGCAGAAATAAATAAATAAGAGCCACGAGAAAGTGCATATCATGAATAAGAAGAAGCCAGGAGGTAAAAATAGAAAAGCAAAAAGTAGCCACAAGTAAAAGCAGAGAAACAAGTGGAACAATAGAGTGATTAGTAAAGGGAGCAATGGGCATTTGCCTACAATGGGACAACTAAAAATCTATGGGGAGACACAAAGAACTCCTTGAGGGCTTGGGATTTGATTACTGAAGCAGATTCTTGTACTTTCCCTCTTCTCCTGTAAACCTACAATGAACTCCCACCATAAGGGGAAATCTAAGCATGTTTATTTCTTATCACTTGGAAGTAACATAATAACGCAATGGGAAAGTGTAAAGAAAATGCATGTGTTTGTGCTGGGCAGCATTTACAAGTCAATTTTTCTTTAGAATTTAACCAGGATAACAACTCAGAACTTTTAACCTTCAGAACCATATTAATCTGTTCCAAGTCTTTCATCTTACTGTTAATACACTGTTAAGTATAACTTTTCCCCCATCATGAGTCAATATTTTAAAACAGTACTTAGCTTAAGAGAAAAATGTCACTTAATAAGATAATATCATCTCTCTCAGGTACGTTAAAGTGCCCTCTTAGTTCATTAATGTAAATCAAAATAAGTACATTAAGCTACTAGTCATAAAAAAGTTCAAACCAAAACACAAATGAAATAAGATAATTCTCTAACATACTTTTCCCAACCAGTATTTGATCTATAACTCTCAAGACTTCAACTGATTAATATTGTCTGCCATAAAAACACACATGATGGAAGCCAAACGGTTTTAAGAAATTCTTATTTCACTTCTCCTAGATTAACTCTTATACAGGGTTGAAAAGATATCCCTTGAGCACTAGCTATGTTCAGAACCACTTCTGCCATATATGGTTGGTCAAAGTAGTCACAAAGCCTGCTCAGAGTCAAGGAATAGAGAAATAAACTCTACGTCTTGGTGAGAGAGTGGCAACATCACATTGCAGAAGAGCACACAGGATGGGAGGTCTCTCTGGTCATCTTTGGATAATACAATCTGTCAGCCTCCAAAGTTAAAATGTGAGCACAGATATATTTTACAAAATATCTTCTGCATTTTTTGTATTTTTATAGTATTTTCACAATACTTGGCATGCAACAGATATTTTTGCAACAAGTTTTATTTTTCAAGCAAGCTTTGAAATATTTCTAGTATGGCCACACAGTATACAAAAAGTAGAGGTGCTATTTTTGGGGGGGGGGGGTTAGATATAGACAAGAGGATGTTATCTATAAAATGTGGTTTAAATTTTCAACTGCAGTAAGGTTATTGTTTGCCTTATGTTTTCCTTGATGAAAGTGGCCAGGAAGACTTCCATTCTGAAAACTTCACCTTCTAAAAGCCTCATGTGGTGAATACTATTTCCACGATTACATAAATAGATTTGATCTCTGGGTGTGGACCATGCATGTTCTTAACCTGAGGTTGATTTTTCTCTCCTCTAAGGATGCATAAAAATTAGTTTCTAAAGGTTCCTATAAACTTTCATCAGCCAAGTAGTATTAAAGGAAAAAAGCAAAAAACAAACAAAAACAGCCTTCAATATTCCAGATGAAGAACCTCCTCTCGATTGTTACCAAGGAGACCTCATCTGAAGCCTGCCTCTGTGCTTGACATGCATTGGCTCATATTCATCACTCTTGACAGTCTCATATGTGTCACTGTCCAGTAAAAATCCTATCTGTTACTATTAATAAGCTACCCTTTGCCATATTGATTAGGTGCTTATCTGAGGTTTACAGACAACAACCTCTCTGCTTGTCTCAGAAGCCTCATATTAGTCAGAATGGTACCCCTAACTCTTTACTCCCTATCTTCACGACTTTAGGTACACACAGCTTTGACCTTAGATATTTTCTTTGTACCTCTGTCTTAGCACTCAAATCAAGACATTTTCTTGAACCTTGTTACAGTGTTAACTCTCAGACAACCACACTCTGCTCCATGCATTCCATATCCGGCACTTTCCAGAAGTCGTTTGGGTATGGCTACTCTGCCTAAACTACAGATGGTAGAAATGTCCGAGCCAACACGTGGGGCTTCTAAATAACACGCACACAATCAATTTTAAAAAGATGCACACAAATATCCCATTTTTGACATGACCTAACTCCATTTCTTGATAACAATAACAATAGTTAAGTGAAACTGGCACAAAACTATTAGATCTAGTCCAGTAAATCAGTGGTATGACACACAAAGTAGATATTAGGAGGGAAAGGAGAAGCTTGTTCCCAGCTTAGCTGTAAACTGTGCTCAAAGATTCAGATGCTGCAGTAACTCCCTAGAGAGCCGATGGGTTGAGCCCGCTAGGAATTTATTTCATTGACATGTCCACCTCTAAAGCAGTTTATCCAAAAGAATGAGGCATGCAAGCTCAATTTGAGAACGACATCAATTTAGAAAGAGGAGGCAGTTATCAATAGGTGCTTTATGTGAGTTTCATGGCCTCACATTTGTATTCTAGGAAAATTGACTTCCAGAGAAAATAAAAGCTGTTTTCACCAAAATCTCCATGAGATATTGGGACCATGAAGTCCAACATGAAGTGGCTACTCTGGTTGCTTATATCTGGGACATATGTATCCAAGCATACCACAAAGGTGGGAGAAAGGGCTTCTCTTCCCCTAAGCATAGAGCAGAATGGCCACACGGTGATTCCTCAGCTTCAACAATAACTTCAGTTTTGGCGCAGCAAAGCAGCTTCAGTTCAATAGAATATTGACATTGCTCAGTTCCAGGGATTTTTATCCAGAGACTATGACAATATCAGCAGCCTTAGAGTTCCTTTGAAGGATTGTGTGGACTTTGATTATTTTAGCAGCATACAATGCCTTAGAAGTATGGACCAACAATGAGGGCAAAAATGAAAATTTTAAAAGTTACACAGAGGTCCCAAAATAATTGGTGGAACTTTGAGACGGGCTACAGTTTCCACAGTAGAAATTAAGGAAGATACGGAAAACTATTGTTTGTCATTTTTAAGCTTAGTCCATATTGGTTTCTTCATATAAATATTTTTTAAAAAACAAGATATGATTTAAGATGTAGAATTGAGAAAAGCCCCAGCAGAACATGGCGATGAATGTTAAACATTGGCTTCTCTAACCCTATAACTTTGCAATCTCTTCCTTGCCTACCTTTTCATCTTTCCTTATTTTGTTTATACACATGAAGGATATTGGATGATGGAGCCACTGACCTATGCCTCTGCACAAAATAGATCCATTATATGCATATAAAAAAGGGAATGCATAAAAACAAACACCATGCGTAAAATTAGAAGAAAACATTTCAGTAGTACATTCAGTTAAAGTTGCTGTTCTTATTTAGGATGCCATTATAGCTTCTTTGCTAGAATGTTGATTTCTAGAATTGTTCGCTGCTAGCAACTCACCATAAAATTCAAGAAGTGTGTCATATAAGATCTCATCAAATACAACAATTAATCAGATTCTTTTAATTCTCTGCATACATTTTCTCAAAATAACACGTAGTATCCTTAAGAAAATGAGTTCTAAAATATGATCAAAGCAAAAATAACCTGTTTCTGATGGAAGCATAAAGTCTCTAGCAAGTACCTTTCTAACTCATATAAACAGAGACAAATCGGTTAATTTTGTTTATTGTTTTATTTTTAACAGCTCTCAGCAGGATCTCATTTACACATTTTTTTTTTTTTTTTACTATAACTCTCTTTTAAAAGGGTATTTCCTCAAGACAAAGAAACTTCCTGGCATAATTGGCATGAGCATGTTATGTGAAATTGAATTATGTTAGCCAGCATTTCTCTAATTACCATTTTTTCATGGGCATCCATTTTTCAACAATAATATTAGAAAAATAATTAATACCTTCAGGACAAGGACCTGAACTTTATGCAAATATAGATTAGAAAAGTCCAAATTATTTTTTAATGAGCTATATGTATTATGTCTCCCTATCTAGAGTTCATCTGGACCATGGCATTAAATAAGCTTAGAGTTAATTAAGCGTATTATAACTATTCCTGGCTTCTGCCATTATTAGTATGAATCTGCCGGCTCAGAGGCACGCAGCAAACATGAAAATACTTTATCAACACCCCTCTCCAAAACACCTTGAAATATTTCAGTGCTGTCTATACTCTTGGGATAATTCTAGAAGCTCAAACCTATTGGACCCATTTTGAAATCCATTACTTTTCTATTTATATAAATATGAATTTCAGGAATAGAGGAGGCTTTCTTTGTAGATGTTGATTTATATTAATAAGAGCTATTGCCAAACAATTGCTCTCAAGCACATGCACACACGAAGGTAGGATATCTCTTGCTGCAGAGATATTGGCTCAGGCAGCAGATTAAATGAATAGATTTGCTTCATATTTGAGTGTGCTAAATTGAATACAAGTCATAATAGAAAATCTCAACATGCAAATGAAATCAGAAGAGCTTTTCTAATTTTCAGGAAGTGAATGACAGAATCACCCTTTCAGTTTAAAAAAAAAAAAATCTTCAGACCACTCATTAATAGCTGATCACATTTTGGCACTAGCCAAACTAATTGAATTTAAACCTACTCAGAGGTTGTGTTAGTTAGAAGAGTGAACCCTGTTGGAGCAAGTCATTTTAAAATCCACCCAAAATTTGAAAGAACTATTACTTACATAAGATAATCCTATGGATGGAGAGGAGCAGTGCCATGAATATCAAGAGAAAAGCAATAGACATCCATCTTCTATTAGGAGCTCAGCAGGGAAAGGAAAAAAAGCAGAGTCAAGATGCATTTTCCATGGGACTGGTTCAAATTCTGTCATAAACCCTAAGGCCATATTTCAACAGCTGTGGCAAAATTTTTTAGAGGGGAATGATTTGACATTTGAAGAGTTATCTTTCCAGTCTCTTCCGTGTAATTCTGTGATGAAACAACAAACTCAGGCACCCTGGAGAGGGCCTGGAATATCAAAAAACCAATAGATTGTGGATTCAGACAAACCAGACTTTAAGTACAAGCATAGCCATTCACTACATGAGTTACCTTGGAAAATCAGTTAACTTTTCTCAGCCTTAGTTCTTTCTACAGAAAGAGAATTCACTAAACAGAGGCATCAAAGGTCATGTACCCAGAAAATATTTTGAAACATAATAGGCATTCAATAATTATCTGTTCACTCATCTCCTTTTCTTCAGATATTATCTTCACCCTAATTTTTATGCTATTAGCTACTGTTCAAAAACTTCAGTTGCTTCATGCGATTTTGCCTTCAGTCTCGTATATTCTACTTTTATCTCAAGGTGTTCATCAGTTTGACCATATAATATATCTTTCGAAATACCTCAAGACCTTCTCTCCCCACAACCTCACTCCATTCTTCCTCTAGGGCTGGGGGAAGAACAGAACAATAGACAAATGGAATTAATAAGAATAGGCTATTGTACCAGAAGGTGGAATTTCTGTTGGGAAGAATAAAGGAATCATAATGGCAGCTAGACCCATGCAAACACACTCCTGTCTCTCATTAAATACTCTCCCCCTTAGAATTCCATGTGGCTGATAGGTTTCTTTTCTTATTGGAAGAGAAACACCCACAACTCTGGAGGAAGAGTTCAGGAAAAAGGAACTAAGAGACAGGATAGTGAGGCCCACACATTATTTAGGGCAAGGTAGTCCTCATGATACATATGAAGTACCGGTTTGTTCTCTGGAGGGCTGGATACATAAGCATTTCAGAGCCAAATCAGTAATTATTCTTTTTCTTTTTGTGAAATGATATCTGTGCACATGGGACTCAAGTTGAGATGGTCAAGGGGGGCTGCAACTGCTGTATGAGACAGGTAGAAATCTCAAAGTTTTGATCCTGTCCACATGCTACCACTGCCCTTCTAATAGTTACGTGAATGTAGCCTAGCTTTCTTGAGTTACATACAAAAGTTTACAATATTATAAAATATGATTTTATACCTTTACTAAACCATAAAGGTTTAGTACCTTATAAAGAAATTTTGAACTTCTTTTCCAAAAATGAGTATAAAATATTTGTTCATATCATTTACAAGAACTCTCTTAGGTTACACATTCAGGTAACTATTTATAGACACTAATTTTCGATGGACCAGTATGGTCAGCTACACAATAGCCCCTCAAAATATTTATACCCTAATCTCTGGAATGTTTGGATGTTTTCTTACATGGCTAAAGGAATGCTGCAGATGTGATTTAATTAAGGATCTTGAGGAGGGGCAATTATCTTACCTTATATCATGGACCCTAAATGTAACCATCAGTGACCTTATATGGAGGAGACAGAGAGAGTTTGTTACAGGAGATGATGTGAGGGTGCTGCTGATTTTGCAGATGAAAGAAGGGGTCCGGGGTCGAGGAATGCATCTCTAGAAATGAAAAAGGTAAGGGATCACATTTTCCCAGAGAACCTCCCTAAGGAATATGGCTTTGGCGATACCTTCGTTTTGTCCCAAAGAAACCCACTTTGAGATTCAGGCCTCCAAATCTATAAAAGAATACATTTCTGTTTCAAGTTGACTAAATCTGTGGTAATCTGTTACAGCTACAATGGGAAGCCAATAAAGTCAGAAATGTTCTAACCAAATAGCAACTGAAGATTAAATAATTTATAATTTGAGTATGTGAACAGAAACTAAAGCTTTTCCCAAAACCTCCAAACTTGATTAGCTGCTTTCACAGCATAGCATAATCCTCTTTCACTGCATCTCTCACATACAGTGAAACTTAATTATTTAGTTGTCTCTCTTCTCCAAAAACCAGAAAGTCCATGAGAGCCTGGTTTCATACCTGCCTTGCTCATCTCTGTATCCCTAAAGTCGAGCACAGGAGCTGACACATAGCAGCATCAATAAACATTTGTTGAAACAATGAATATGTGAATGAGAAAATGAATGAATAAATAAATTGCTTAAGAATGGTGCCAAGCAAGGAGAAGCAAAATGAGGCAACACAGGCAAAAGAGAATTACCTTACACAAGTAAACTGTTGTCAGTATAGGGAAGAAAGCCAATGGATTCAGGGGATTTTTTCATGCTCCTCTTGATCATCTTTTGCTAAGTTTCAAGAAGCAAAGCACAAAAAGACAGCCAAATGAAATCAAAGTTTTGTATTATTTATAAACTTTTAAACAGACCTTAAATTATAAAATGTAAGCATTTATAGATGAGCGTAGGATCAAACATTTAAATATTTGAAAGCAATCTAATTCAAATTGTATTTTAAATACATTTCATTGTAGTATATAATAGAAATACTATTATTATACTGTTATATTGTGTTATTATATGGTCTAAACGATGATTCTTAGTAACAAATTACAAATACAATACTTTTACCATTTTACACAAGCCAATAATCAATAGCCGAATTCAACATGGAATTTGTATCTTTATACTCCGAATGTTTTATGTACCCCAAATGGTTGTGTTTCCCGTCTCCTCACAGGAAAGACAAACAACATTCACTAAAGTTTTATTCTCCTTGACAATCAGCACTTCTCTAAAACACACTCAAAGACACAGAAATGGGTGATTCTGCTTTGACAGCACCTAAACCATCTGCGTGGTAGGGTTGTTTGTCCAGTGACTTGCTCCTTGCAATTACTAATATTGCTCAGTAAAGAGGGCTAAGTTTTTCACTCTTTCTAATATATGTAAAAACCTTGTTTGTAAAATATTTTACTATCAATAAATGCATTTCAATCATAGCCAGTCTATGTATCCCAAGCTAAATTCTTTCTTCAAACAGAAGTTCATATCCTGGAATATTTTGCACCTGTTAATTTGAAAGCAAAATTTGGATCTGAAACTTTTTTAAAATTTTTATCTAAGCACTTCTTTGCAGCTGTTCAAACTAGTATGATAACATGAAAATCACCTATCATTTATTCAGGAGGGAAATTAACTTTTATAATAACATACATTTCAGAAATTTTCCATGTAGATAAACATTGTTTTTGTCCTCAAATTTAGATTCTCTTTACAAAGATTTGTTCTGTCACTGAATTCTTCTTTCTGTAGTTTGAGAGCTATATATGAATACACAAATAAACTGGAGCAGTAGTCATTCATTGGAAAGCAATACTAATACTAATATTAATGCCATTTGTATCTTACAAATAACTTCTCAGAGTTAATATATAATATATAGTATTATATGCAAGTAATTATCACTTG
The DNA here is from genome assembly GCF_029289425.2 of Pan paniscus. Classification (NCBI taxonomy): domain Eukaryota; kingdom Metazoa; phylum Chordata; class Mammalia; order Primates; family Hominidae; genus Pan; species Pan paniscus. The sequence continues at coordinate 28,100,001 of NC_073264.2, read as the reverse complement.
CATATAATATAGAAAAGTATGCCTGCTTCAGTATAACCAAAGCTGAATTTGAAAATATTTCCAGCACAAAATCCATTTTTAAGTATTGGTGATCATTAAAAAGTCAGGAAACAACAGATGCTGAAGAGGATGTGGACAAATAGGAATGCTTTTACACAGTTGGTGAGACTGTAAACTAGTTCAACCATTGTGGAAGACAGTGTGGCGATTCCTCAAGGATCTTGAACCAGAAAAACCATTTGACCCAGCAATCCCATAACTGGGTATATACCCAAAGGATTATAAATCATTCTACTATAAAGATACATCCACATGTATGTTTATTGCAGCACTGTTCACAATAGCAAAGACTTCGAACCAACCCAAATGCCCATCAATGATAGACTGGATAAAGAAAATGTGGCATATATACACCATGGAATACTGTGTAGCCACAAAAAAGGATGAGTTCATGTCCTTTGAAGGGATATGGATGAAGCTGGAAACCATCATTCTCAGCAAACTAACACAGGAACAGAAAACTAAACACTGCATGTTCTCACTCATAAGTGGGAGTTGAACAATGAGAACACATGCACACAGTGAGGGGAACATCACACACTGGGGCCTGTTGAGGGGTGGGGGGTTATTGGAGGAATAGCATTAGGATAAATACCTAATGTAGATGATGGGTTGATGGGTGCAGCAAACCACCATGGCACATGTATACCTATGTAACAAACCTGCACGTTCTGCACATGTATCTCAGAACTTAAAGTATAATTAAAAATAATAGAATAAAATAAAATAAATAAAGATTGTTAGCCATTAACAAATGACTCTTTAAGAAACAACACACATTTTGATTAGGAGCAAGGAAATGTGGTGAAGATTGTAAAAATTCCCATCAGATTTTAACATTAATACATTGGTCAGGCTAAGAGTTAAATCAATGAAGGCTGAGTGAAGAGAAAACTTTAAGTATACCAAGAGATTCTGGGCTAAAGTACAGAACCATCACAAAGAAGATCTGCCAAAGAAAAGGAAAGAAAAAAAATCACAGAATGGTACCCTCAATTTCACTGGTCATCTGCTAGAATATTTGTTTTAAGATCTTGATTTCTGGGTTTAAAAGATCACCAAGGCTGGGCATGGTGGCTCACACCTGTAATCCCAGAACACTGAGAGTCCAAGGTGAGCAGGTCACTTGAGCTCAGGAGTTCAAGACCAGCTTGGGAAATAGGGCAAAACCCCATCTCTACAACAAATACAAAAATTAGCGAGGTGTGGTGGTGCGTGCCTGCAGTCCCAGCTACTTGAGAGGCTGAGGCAGGAGAATTGCTGGAGCCCAGGAGGTCGAGGTTACAGTGAGCCATGTTCATGCCACTGCACTCCAGCCTGGGCAACAGAGTGAGACCTCCATGTCTAAGGAAAAAAAAAAAATCATCAATTTTCTTCTCACTCTAATACATCATGGTAATAATGACCTGAATTATGTTTCTGTTAAGGCCATCTTTTAACAGGAAGATAAACGAGAAAAGAATAACTTCACGTTAACACAACGGTACTTATAAAATTCAAAAAGTGATTATTATCAAGCCTCCTATTTCCTTTATAGATACAAGAAGAAATACAATTCAATTTGGAGTTGATAAGAAATTGTAAAAAAGCAATCGCTTATTTTGAATATGGACTCTGTAAAGTACACATATTTGAGCTGCTGAATACTTCACATGTATAGCTCTGCCAGATTTTAGTGGTCTTTAGTCTCAGTTTGGCACCTCTAAAGTTCACACAAACTGTTTCAAAAGGAAATTTGCAAAACAAAGAAAGATCAAAGTACATTTAAATATGTGGATGAGGCAGAAGTATCTGTCAGTGGAAAAGATCTCCAAGATAGAAACTGTGATCTTTAAAAGACAGTTTCTGTTCATCAGCAGAACCCCCAAAAAAAACATCATTTTGTTCCAGAAGATGAAACCAAGGCATTTTACAATTAGATTTGGACGATGGGCTTCCTAATTAATTCATGACTTCTAGCTCTGTATGGTAACATTTCTAATCCATTTCTTGAAGAAGAATAACACCACACAATGAAAAGTTGAATTTATTAAAAGGCCAACATTAGGAATGGGCAGAGACTTAGAATTCATGTAATAAAACTATCTCATGTTACAGGCATGGAAAGGAAGGCGTAGGGAGGGAAAGTGACTTGCCAAAAAGATGACACAACCTTTCCTCTAAAAGGAGGAAAGAGACTCCTCATCTCCATACCCCCTGCCAAGTCCCCCTTCCCCTAATATTAAAGCACAACAAAGAGCAACTGAATGTGAGTGAATGATTTACCATACGTCATACTTGAGTTTTGGCAGCATTTCACTACTTTTTGAAACCAAAGTGATCTGAGTTACTAAAGATTGACACTACTATTTCGGTGAAGTTTATTGTTCACATGAAACCATTACAAAGTATAGTAAGAGACAGAACAAATTTGATTTTGAAGTTGACTTTTTGTGCTTAGAGCATGTGATGAGGGAAAATGTTCTGACAGTTCAAGCTTACTCAAGCTTAATGACAGATCTAAATTGGAGCTTGGAGATAAAAGAAATTCTTTAGTGATGCCTCAGTTGTCATTGATTGCTATGAGCAATTTTAAAGCTATTCAAGATGAGAATTGCCAGCTTGGTTCTGAAAGGGGAGAAAGTGGTACATAAGATTAGAGGCTGGTACAAATGCTATCTTGGTTTAAAAAGAGAGAGGACAGTTTAGTATCACACCCATAGGTGACAATTGTGACTACATATAGACATTTATCAGCAGGAAATGACTCAATGAATGTTTAGGGTAGTGTAAGCACCAGCTGTGCTGAGGAAGATGAAAATGAAAAGCAGCTTCACTTATAAGGATCACCAGCAGCAACATGGCTGGGGAGGGAGGGGGAAGAAAGTGGTTGCTAAAGCTGAGAGCCAATAAAAAATAATAATAAACTATCTTCATAAATTACAGGATATCGTCCTTCTGCTTGCTGAAAATCATGGAATTAAAAAGATATAGAGTCCATTCTGAGAAATTCAATTTCATCAAATGGAAAGTGAAAGCATCTCCAATTCTATATATACACTGAAGCCTTCATGCCCCATTTACACTACTTGTATCGAATCCTGTAATAGGTTTCTGCCTATTGAGTCCAAATAAATGGTGGTTATCAAAATGTTCTATTTTTAACTGATCTTTCAAGTTGCTTTCTCTTTAGTATTTTTCCTGATAAAATATTCTAATTCCTTAAGGCTGTTAATTAATTGATGTGCTTTCCCCTAAATAATAGTATCATTCATTTAAAGGTAGGAACCAGAAACAGAAAAATTCAGCAATCTTTAAGATGTTTTTTTTTTTATTTTTGACCAAAAGAGTTCTATCTACAGGTAAGATAGAGGGCCCCGGAAAATAATATAGGCCCAGTGGAGATTTTTCCACTGGAGCACACATCTCTTACCTGTTTGTTATCCTCTAAATATACTGTGCATATTCACACTTAGTGCCTTTTTAAAAAATGAAGCTGTTCGTCTACATAAAAATGGCTTTTCCAAGACTATTCACCTAGTGTATATAACTCATTCTCTAATTCTTAACTCCAACGTCACTTTAGTGACCGGAAATCACATGTCAGAGAGAAATAAATATTCTGCCTTTGTATTTCCACAGCACACACCTCCAACATAGCAGTATCACATACAATTAATTTGTATGTCCATTTCCTTCACTACAAGAAGTGCCCTATAGAACATTATTTGTCCTGTATCTGTCACAGGAGTTAATGTATTTTCTAGGACATAGCAAGTACTACAGAATGTTTGTTGAATAAATGAATAAAAGTGGACTTTATCAATAGGATTGTATATTTCTTTGCTTTCAATGGGAATTACAATAAAAAGTAAAATCCATCTACAGACAACCTTGCTGGTGAATTTTTATTTCACATATATCACAGGAATGTATATTTTACCTTAATACGTCCTATGCAAATATTTCATTATATCTATTTTCCGCCTATTTATTGTTAACAAAGAAATTGCACAGGAATTTATGAGTGTGTATTATGAGATAAATAACATTTCTTCCTTTGTTTTGCAGCAAAATAGAAGAACTCACCAAAAATGGTATTTTCTGTTGACCTAGACTAGGATTGATAAACATAGAAATGGAAAAATGATTTTATGGAAATGACAGAATCCACCTCCTTTCAGAATCATACGTGGGTTAGGGAGGAGAGGAAGTGAATCACAGGAATTCCTGTGTTGTCTCTTGCTGACGTTTCACCTGCAATATCATAGCTTTCAGTTACTGTGGTGAGATTCAGCCACGTTACCTGTACTACACCATACTGTCTGCCAAAGTATTTCCTTACACAATTTTTTTATAGGAAACAAAAACTACTCTTATCTATTTATTTTTATCATATGGGTGGACCTGGGCAGAAAAATGCAAATGGATTTGGTAAAGTGAGCCGGCAAAACCCAGTGTAAATTTCCTAATAATCAAAAGCAAGTATTTTACAGTGCAAATTGTGCCACATCAGGGAAATCTCAGAGTCCACAGATGCTGCAAATTACTAATAAGATATCCAATCCCAGCAGTCTAGGTATATCCAGTTGTTACTTGTTTGTTTGTTTTTCACTAGAAATGATCCCACCAGCAAAATGCTGCTGTTTTCTAAATTCTTGTTCATTTTGGCAACGTGCTCTAATAAGAGAGGAAAAAAACATTCATTGAAATAAGCTGCCATGAGGGTGTTTGTTATCTGTGAAGGTATATATAATGTCATTGTCTTTATCAGAGCAGAAATAGCTCTGACCTTCTCAAGAATGTATACAATCGCTGGGCACAGTGGCTCACGCCTGTAATCCCAGCACTTTGGGAGACCGAGGCAGGTGGATCACGAGGTCAGAGTTCAAGACCAGCCTGGCCAACATGGTGAAACGCCGTCTCTACTAAAAATACAAAAAATTAGCCAGGCGTGGTGGCGTGTGCCTGTGGTCCCAGCTACTCGGGAGGCTGAGGCAGGAGAGTTGCTTGAACCCAGAAGGCAGAGGTTGCGATGAGCTGAGATCGCACCACTGCACAGAGACAGAGGGAGACTCCATCTCATTAAAAAAAAAAAAGAATGTATACAATGTATATCAATCTAAAAATGAGATGGTTAAACTTACTTAACATGCCTTATTTTTATCCAAATAAAAGTGAAAGGATCTAACATAATATTTGAAATTCTACCATAGGATATTTTATTAGAAAAAAATAGTTTTTTAAATAATGTTTATTCTCATCACAAAATTACTGAGAAGTAAAGCATTTCTAAAGTTACATTAGAACATTGTAATTAATGTTTGTGTTAGAATGATGGTTACCAGAATCTGGGAAGGGTAACGGAGGAGTAAAAGCAGGGATGGTCATTGGGTACAAAAATATAGTTAGATAGAATGAAAAAACCTAGTATTTGATAGCACATCAGGGTGACTACGGCCAGCAATAATTTATTGTACATTTTTAAATAACTATATGACTATAATTAGATTGTAACACAAAGAAAGGATAAGTGCTTGAGGTGATGGATACACCATTTATTCTGATGTGATTATTGCGCATTATATGCTTGTATCAAAATATCTCATGTGGCCGGGTGCAGTGGCTCACACCTGTAATCCCGGCACTTTGGGAGGCCAAGGTGGGTGGATCACGAGGTCAGGAGTTCAAGACCAGCCTGGCCAACAGGTGAAACCCTGTCTCTACTAAAAATACAAAAATTAGCCTGGCACGGTGGCAGATGCATGTAATCCCAGCTACTCAGGAGGCTGATGAGGCAGAGAATTGCTTGAACCCGGGAGGCAGAGGTTGCAGTGAGCAGAAATCACACCACTGCACTCCAGCCTGGGCAACAGAGTAAGACTCTGTCTCAAAAAAAAAAAATGTGCCCCACAAATATATACCCCTACTATGTACTCATAAAAAAATAAAAATTATAAAAATTATAAAAAATAAAAAACAAATGCTTCTCTTTTCTAGTAGTCCTCTAAAATTATTTCCAGAATGATATTTATGCTGTAACAAAATTAGGCAAAAATTGATAAAGTAGAACTGCAATTTGGGTCTTGTAATAATAAATTTGCCCTGTGGTTTTTCTTATATAATGAAGTGGAATCTTCTAGTACCCAAGCCACTCCAGAAGAGCAAGTTACCTAGCTTTTGGCAAAAACAAAACAATAAACCTTACAAACCACAGGTAACTTAGTAAATTAAAAGAGAAATTATGAATATTATTGAGAAGCATGAAAGAGACAATGCAATCATTAATTTATGTTCAGAAACAAATACCAGCTCTATACATAACTAATTATTGATAATAATAATAATTTTTCAAAATTTTCCTTTTCTGATAAATTTCTGGCCATTAATTACCATTCCAGTTTGTGTCCTTGCCTACCTTACCATACAACAGACTCTTAATTTTGTATTGATTGAACAATTTAATTATTGATTTAGTCTGTTTTCCTTCCATTGGTCTGAACATTCTGGAACTGATGCTGTATTTTCACTTACCCTGAAATTAACTAATAAGAAAGTCTGAATTATAACATTTTAATGCATCAAAATTGTTCTTTTAACAAATATTCTCTTAACTTTGAAGAAATAGCAATTATATTCTCAAAGTCTTTGTTTCATTAATGCTGTGGAAATGAGGCTTTATTTGTTTTTAACAGGAATATATTGTTGATTTATGGGGGCATATTTTTGGTTCTTTTTTTTTTTGCCCTTGTTAATTAAAAAATAGGAAAAAGGATGGGCACGGTGGTTCACAACTGTAATCTCAGCACTTTGGGAGGCTGAGGCAGGCGGATCACCTGAAGTCAAGAATTCGAGACCAGCCTAGCTAACATGGTGAAATCCCATCTGTACTGGAAAAAAAAAAAAAAAAAAAAAAAAAAATTAGCCAGGCGTGGTGGTTCACACCTGTAATCCAAGCTACTCAGGAGGCTGAGGCAGGAGAATTGTTTGAACCAGGGAGGTGGAGGTTGCAAGTGAGTCGAGATCACGCCACTGCACTCCAGTCTGGGCAACACAGTGAGACTCCATCTCAAAAAAAAAAAAAGAAAAAAATGAGGAAACATGTATATATTGAAGTAGTGTATTTGCTCTTGCAATAGGTATATTACTTGTTTTTTAAAATCTGATTCATCATTCAGGCAAATTATTATGTAATCTTACGTTTGCCTCTAAATTATATTAATACGTGCATTCTAATATATATAAAAAAAGAAAATCTGATTATTATACTTTCAATGGCCAGGCCTATACACCCCTCAACTTTTTCAACAGTAATGTTTGTTTGTTTAATCTAAAACAATGAAATAGCTAAGGTTTCTAAACAGAGAAAGCCCTTATCAAACCTAGAAAAATTGGATTGATAACTGTAACCAAATGAAAATTTGATATGAAATTGAATTTTTAATTTCGATAACATTTAATCTTTAGTTTACATAACAAGTAGTATTCAAGATTCAAGAATATATGAAGGTATGGTGGAAGAGATTGTTCTGGGTGGAAGAAGGCACTGTAAATAACAATTACCAAGATACTGCTGTGAATGCCTTTTTACTGTTCATTATAGCAAACTGCTGTAGAATTTTCACTATATTCTGGGGAGCATCATGAAAGAGATTCTGGAGTCTGTGATCTTTTGCTGGGTCACTAGTGATCCATCAGATATGTACCCCTGGGGAGACACATATTCCTTGATGTGAAAGTTAGAAAATACTTCAACTGTATTACTTTCTGTATTTTTTTTTACATTTTAAAAATGGAGCTTGACTTTTCATTCCTAGCACACTACAGGACATGCCTGAAACTAATGGACTTCAGACTCATCTAGCCGAAATAATGCAGTCATTTATTTTAATCTGTAGTGTTTGTGGGGTCATGTCCTTCTTCACATTCCTAATATTTTTATTTATAATATCTCTTTTTTCCCCTTTGATCAGTTTTTCAAATGTTTACCTATTTTATTAGTATTTTTAGCAGATGTATTTTAATTGTACTAACAACTTTCTTTGTTTGCTTGCTTCTTTGTATATTTTTATTTCCTCAATGTCTAACATTATATTTGCTCTTCATTTCTTTTATATTATTTGGATTTATTCTGTGTTTCTTTCCCTTAATTTTGGGGTTGAAGGCCCAGCTCATTTATCTCAGTCCCTCTGGTGTAATGACATCACATCAGGTAACTTTTAAGCCAATATCTTTCTTTCTATGTAACACTTGGTTATATGTTGTAAATATTGAGGTGTGGTAAATTCAATTCCAAATATTTAGCAATTTTTATTATTATCTTTTTAATTCATCTTTTCTTTTTAAAAATAATTTTAATATTTATTGTAGATTCAAAGGTTATGTATGCAGGTTTGTTACCTCAGTATTTGCATGATGCTGAGGGTTGGGGTGTGATCGATCCTGTCACCCAGGTAGTGAGCATAGCACCCAATAGTTAGTTTTTCAACCATGCCCTCCTCCTTCCCTTCCCACTCTGGTAGTCTCCAGTGTCTATTGTTGCCTTCTGTACGTTCATGATTACTCAATTTTTAGCTCCTACTTATAAGTGAAAACACACGGTATTTGGTTTTCTGCTCCTACATTAATTTGTTTAGGATAATGGCCTCCAGCTGTAACCATAGTTGTTCAGATGTATAGTTTGTGAATATTTTCTCCCATTCTGTATGTTGTTCATTTACTCTGTTGATAGTTTCATTTGCTGTGCAGTAGCTCTTTAGTTTAATTAGATTTCCATTTGTCAATTTTTGTTTTTGTTGCAATTGCTTTTGAGGACTTTGTCATGAATTTTTTTCCTAAGGCCCACATCCAGAGGTGTTTCCTAGGTTTTCCTCTAGGATTCTTATAGTTTGAGGTCTTATATTTAAATCTTTAATTCATCTTGAGTTAGTTTTTGTATGTAGTGAAAAATAGGTGTCCAGTTTTATTTTTCTCCATATGGCCAGCCAGTTATCCCAGTACCTTTTATTGAATAGGGAGTCCTTTCCCCATTTGACTTTGTCAAAGATCAGATGTCTGTAGGTATGCAGCTTTATATTGGGGGTTCTCTATTGTTTTCCATTGTCTATGTGTCTGTTTTTGTACCAGTACCATGCTGTTTTGGTTGTGGTAGCCTTTTAATACAGTTTGAAGTCAGGTAGATGATAATCTAGCAATTATCCCATCCTGTACTCACCCTTCAACCCACATAAGATGCTGACAGATATATGTTTCTGGTCCCACAGTTACTTACTCATTTTCTTGTCCAAGCCAGTTATGTATTTTCCACATTTCTGAGCACAGGCCTCTTGAGTTGTGCTTTGTCTTAGCTATGTCTACATCTTTCTTGGACACAGGAAACATTTGAAATTCTGGCTTCCTCAGACACGCCCCTCTAGTTATACCAAGTGTCCATCTCTATTATCTCCTCATCAAAGGAAAAATGAGAAGACCACATCTATTGTGGCAATTTGCTGGTGTATAGGAGAGGATCAAGGCAAAACCGTGTTGGTGCACACGTGCACGCACATACACACACACACACACACATACACACACACCTCAATATATAAGTAAGTCCCTCCTTATTAAGTCTCCTTACCATATCTACTCCCACTCTGTTTTTCTCAGAGCAATGGAAGTCTTATTTAATCTGGAAAGAAAGGAGGCAGGAAGGAAACTTTTTCTGCCTTATTTTGTATTTTTTTAAAAAAGGTATTGTTTATGAGGGTGGGTGTGGTGGCTCAAACGCATAATCCCAACACTTTGGCAGGGCAAGGCGGGTGAATCCCTTGAGCCCAGAAGTTCGAGACCAGCCTGGGCAAAATGGTGAAACCCCATCTCTACTAAAAATACAAAAAATTAGCTGGGTGTGGTGGTGTGTAACTATAGTCCCAGCTACTCAGGAGGCTGAAGTGGGAGGATCACCTGAGTCCAGGAGGTGGAGGCGGAGGTTGCAGTGAGCGGTGACTGCACCACAGCACTCCTGCTTGGGCAACAGTGAGACCCTGTCTTCCCCAAATATATACATTTCATGGGATGAACTTTATGCCCAGCGTTCTTCAGGGCTTAAGCTTTTGAAAGTAAGTATCATTTTCTTTTTTTTTTTTTTGAGACGGAGTTTCACCCTTGTTGCCCAGACTGGAGTGCAATGGTGCAATCTCGGCTCACCGCAACCTCCGCCTCACAGGTTCAAGTGATTCTCCTGCCTAAGCCTCCCGAGTAGCTGGGATTACAGCCATGTGCCAGGACACCCAGCTAATTTTGTATTTTTACTAGAGACGGGGTTTCTCTATGTTGGCCAGGCTGGTCTCAAACTCCCGACCTCAGGTGATCCGCCTGCCTTGGCCTCCCAAAGTGCTGGGATTACAGGCGTGAGCCATCATGCCCGGCCATTTTCTTTTTTCTTAAAAGAGGCTTCAGGTGTCCAAAATCTGTAGACTCTCCTTGAGGAAGTAATTGTCTCATCAACCTCAAGGTATGAGAGGGAGAGTAGTTCTGAGTAATAGAAAATCCTAGAAGTAATGTAGAAGCTAATATATTAAAAATATGGTTCTGACAGCATACAGTAAGAGAGCAGCACTAATGCTTTTTATTTGTGTTAAAGAAAATTTGTAAGAATTAAGACATACTTTATCCCAATTCTAGTCTCCATTTCAGGATATCTCTGAAGAGTGAATGATTTTCAGAACTAGATAAGCTTTAAGGAGGTTATATACTGTTATGTAAAGGGCCTTCAAAGCTCTGAAGGTTGTAAATATTTTTTTTTAATTCAATAAGAATAAAAATAAATTTTCATTCCCAAACACAAAATTTTGCTTTTACAAGGGAAACATACAAGATCCATATGTTAGAGATTGTATGTTATACTTTCCAGACAACCAAGTAGAAAATAAAAACAATCATTTATTTGTGGCTCTTCTTTGATAAGAATTTTTCCAGGATTTTAAGTAGAAATCAATCAAGTTTGGCAATATTAGGCCTCCACATCCACAAGACTGACATAATCAATGTTACCCTAAAACTCTGTAAAATACAATCCATTTTAAGCATATTAGCATATCTTCTGGAAGGCATATGAGACTGAGAAAGAGACAATATTTTTAGTAAATAGTGGCAATCCAACATTAAGAATAATTGCAAAACAAAGCGAAAGAATATCTACCTCTAGGGTGAAATGAAAACTTGAACATAAGTTGTTTTTTCCTTCTGTGTAGGAAAAAAAAACTATAAGTAATTTTTAAAATTTGCATTAAATGTATTAGAACCTAGTTTTAAAACTGGGACTGTTTAAAAATATGTGCCACAAAGAAACAACATCGATTTAAAAATCAAAGATTCAGAACCATTTAAAAGTACCTTGTATTTCGAGGCTCTTAAAACTGTTTGATTTTAAATTTTGTTATAAAATATAAGCTCTATGAGGACATGGGCCTTTTCTAAGCTTTTCCCCACTGAATTTTCACTGCTCAGAACATTAAATAAAATACAAAAATCACTGCATAAATCCCCATAGAATGAATTAAAATATACAATTTTACCCTGACCGCATGTTTGTGACAATGAAGGTATTTTGTTCTTACTATTTCATAAGCAGAGATGCTAAGTGATATTTTTGAAATAGCACACAGTTATTTAGCATCAGACAAAAATGTTATTAAGTTTTACATCAGTGCAACATTCTTTCTCAAGAGCAGAACAAGATTTATGAGGCTACTAAAGGGTTACATATGTACAACATTGAATGAGTCAAAACTGCTATTTTAATTCCATACAGAACCTGAAATTTTGTCAGATTCAGAGAAAAAGTTTTGGTTTGTTTTCCTTTAAATCTGTATCTATTGAAGTATAACTAACATTTGTTCCTGAGCAGTCTGTCCATCAATTCACTCATCCATCCATTCGTTCATCCTTTTTATCTTAATGATATCACTCAGCACTAAAATAAAGGAACCATACAAATAAAATAAAGTTGATGGAGTCTGAACTATCACAATAAATAACCTAACTTACTTTGTGCTTAAGAGTACTATGACTTTGTTATGCCTTTGAGCTTTTTACAGCAAGAAATTATTTTGTCACATTCGCTTAGTTGTAAGGAGGGCCAATAAAATCTCAACAATTTGATGATTCCCTAAATTTTCACCATTCTCTATCATGTTTCAAGCAACTCCCTTTTACTTTACCAGGACAGTTTGATTAGGTCATTCCCTCCATTTACACTGCAGGATTTCATTCATTCCTGGGATAAGAGGAGAATGAACACTTTAAGAAGAATCAAGCCAAGCCATATGGGTTTCTCTATGAGCTCAGGATTGTGAAGGAAATTAAAGGCATATTGAACGAGAAAAAGTTGAAGGAAACTGGAGGTATTTAGCAGTGAGAAAACTCTAAGACCAGGCAAGGTCATGGTCTTCAAATATTTGAAAGTTTGTAAGGTTCCAAAAAGGAATATTTGTACTGGGGATAGAAGTAGTACTGGTGGCAGGAAGGTTAAGAGTACAGATTGCAGTTCAATATAAGGAAGTAAGAGCTATTCAAATACAGAACGGGTTATGCAATTCAGGCCATGTGGAAATCTTCACTATTTATTCGTCGCTGGACTTATCCAAGTGTAGGTTAGAAAACCTCTTGATGGGGTTGATGTAAGCCAATTCAATCATTACATTAAGGTTTAGCTTTCATGACCTTTAAAGTCCATTCCAACACTGAGATTCACCAAGCCTCAGAAACCCACTCCACTGGGAGTGCTGCCTGCCAAATTAGTCTTTGCATGAAAGGCACAAAATGATGTCAATTGTTGCAGCTGCAGTGAGTCAGCTGGAAACTGCCTGACAAAGGCAAAGTTCAACCTAGTTACTAAACCCCAACTAATTTTAAATGATTTTAGCTTTCTTAGATGGTTCCAGAATTACACACTCAATTAATGCTGTTGATTTCAGCCAAGCCCTCCACAAAAATAAGTGAAAGCAAGGCAATTATTTGGATAAGTCAAACCAAAGAAACTAAATCTTTCTATTTTTAACTCTATTTTCAATGGTCCTGAAAACTCAGACCAGAAGTATATCATGATTCATGATATAGAGGAATTGAATTGGAAAGTAGAAGCTCTCAGGCCAAGTTCCTGCCATATTTCACTGTATTTATAAGAGAGGAAGCTTCAGAGTGAGGCTGATCTAAGTTTGAATACTGGTTTAACCATCATTAGTTATGAGACCTTGCAGGAGCTATGATATCTCTGAATCAGTAATGTCATCTACACTAACAACTGCAACTACCATTATTGGAAGCCTGCTATGTGCGTGTCACTGGACTAGAGTTTCAAATACACACTTATTATCTTTACAGTATTTCTATGAGATAAGCATGTTAATTACATTTTAGAAATGAAGAAAATGACTTGCAAGGAGATAAAGTCACTTCCCCAAGCCATACATTTAGTAGGAATCTTACGAGGGTGAACAGCACTTTTTAACATTTCGTTGTCAATTTTAGCCAGTGAAATGTAAAAATGTCCTGTAAATCTTACAGGAGGATTTATTTGAGAGAGGGGACATGTTCATCTTATGCCCTGCCTCTGTCCTGCTGTCCAGAAGTTGTCTGTGATGGCTAGAGCTCAAGTCACTGGCTAGCTCTGGTAACACACCTAGGGATGAGGAAGAAGCACACTGAAAATAATCTGGGTCCCTATGATTTTGAGCAACCACCATGTGTGTCTACACCAGCTCATAATAAAGTTCAACACGATAGGGAAATGCACTTCTTTCATTTTAAGCATTGTAAAACATTATTCATATGAGTTTTAGTATAAGGATGCTGACCTTAGTTATCCTAAGTGATAAACCACATATCCAAATAAATAATGTTTCTGGAGCAGAGGCTCATGCTGGGGCATAATATGAGAGATGTTTGATTAAACAATATGCAGATAACAACTACAGAAATCAAAACGCTATCTAGCAGCCTAAAATTGCTGTAAGTTATTAAGTAGCCAACCGTGGTAAGTTTTGGGGCAGATATAACTAAGCAGCAGCATATATACAAAATAAGTTGGAGTTGAGGACAAAAGCTTGTCTTAATAAGCTGTAACATTGGCAAATCAATTCTTCCCATGATATTCCTCTAGAATCTGGTAATAATAAAAACCAGTCACCAATTAATACTAGAAGCCAATAATCTCATCCTTTGATTCATTTACTTAGATAATTGTGCCATATTCTCCAACGCGCCATGCCTGCTATATATGCTCAAGTCCTCAGGACTGATTTAGAGACACAGAAATTGAAAAGCATAATTCCCGTCCTCTAGTGAAAGAGACATAAAATTAAACAAATAAACAAACAAATACACAGAAATGAGTGATGTGATAGAAATATGCACAAGATGCCTTGGAAGCTCAGAGGAGAAACATTCCCTTCCCAGATTATGGGGAGGGATGGGGATTAAAGACTCCTCAAAAGAGGTGACAATTGACCTGAGTCCTCAGCAATACATAGAATTTAACCAGGCATATAAACAGCAGAAGGGTACCCTAGACAGAGTAAAAAGTCCGTACAAATGCAAAGAACTGACAGCTTGACATATTTGGGCTGGTGTACACACATTAATATGGAATAGAGGAAAAGAGGATATGAAGAAAGGGCTGGATAACGAAGGCTCATTATACTAGCCAGAGGAGCTTAAATTTTATCCTGGAAACATTTAAGGTATTTCATGAGCACTTAAATGATCAAACGTGTTTGCTAAGATTACTCTGGGAAGAGTTTGGAGGACAAAATTGCATTGTAGATGTAAATTGAAGGTACTTTAGAGATATTTAAAAGAACTAAGAAGAGTCTACCAAATTTAGCAGTCTAAAGGCCATTTGGTTTGAAAAGTGAGAGAATTTCAGGGGTGTGTGAAAGCCAACCCAAGGCTGACAAGAGTAGAGGATTGAATGAGCAATGAAGTGGAGAGGAGTGGAGACTAACTTTTACAATCATGTGCTGTATAAAGATGTTTCGGTCAATGCTGGACTACATATATGATGGTGGTTCCATAAGATTCAACGGAGCTGAAAAAGTTATATCACTTAGTATTTACTATACTATAATTTTAATCATTATTTTACAGTGTACTTCATATATATATACATATACATATATATACAATATATACACACATATATACATGTGTATATATATAAAATATATAATATATATTAATATTATATAATAATATATATAAATATATATATATAAAATGTTAACTGTAACACAGCCTCAGGCAGATCCTTCAGGAGGTATTCCAGAAGAAGGCATTGTTATCATAGGAGATGACAGCTCCATGGATGTTATTGCCCCTGAACACCTTCCAGTGGGACAAAATGTAGAGGGAAAGACAGTGATATCGATGAGCCAGACACCGTGTAAGCCTAGGCTAATATGTGTGTGTGTGTTTAACAAAAACATTAAAAAGCTTATAGAATAAGGATATAAAGAAAGAATATTTTTGTACAGCTGTACGATGTGTTTGTGTTTTAAGCTGTTATTACAAATGTTTTAAAAAATTAAAAAGTTTTTGAAGTAAAAAAGTTACATCAGCTAAGGTTAATTTATTATTAGAAAATAAAAATAGCTTTAATAAATTTAGTATAGCCTAAGTATACTATGTTTATAAAACCTACAGTAGTGTACAGTAATGTCCTAGGCCTCCACATTCACTCAGCACTCTCTAATTCACTCAGAGCAACTTCCATTCCTGCAAGCTCCATTCATGGTAAGTGTCTTATACATTTTTTAATGGTAAAGTGATATACATTTTTTAATGGTAAAATGGTAAATGGTAAGTGTGCCATTTTTAAAATCTTTTTTTAATTTTAATTTTTTTTAAATTTGTATTTTTTGAGACAGGGTCTCACTGTGTCACTCAGGCTGGAGTGCAGTGGCGCAATCACAGTTCACTTCAGCCGCTGCCTCCCAGGCTCAGGTGATCCTCATCAGCCTCCTGAGTAGCTGGGACTCCAGGTGCACGCAACCACACCCAGCTACTTTCTTTGTTTTTTATTTATTTATTTATTTTTATTTTATTTTATTTTTTTTTGTAGAGACAGGGTTTCGCATGTTGCCCAGGCCAGTCTCTGACTCCCTGGGCTCAAGCGATATGCCCACCTTGGCCTCCCAAAGTGCTGGGATTACAGGCTTGAGCCACCATGCCTGGGATAAATCTTTTGTACTGCATTTTTCTACACATTTTCTATGTTT